>NW_003852591.1:919954-945468 GCF_000181295.1 Otolemur garnettii
AAAAAAAAAAAAAAAAAATTGCAAAAATTGTTCTAGGACCTAAAATTGATTCTCATTTTATTTACTAAAGTAATTGTGGTTCAACTGTAATGGTGTTTATTTAAGTTATTTAGTTAGGAAGTAGTTTTTTCTGAGACATAGAGGGAAACCGTATTAGACCTTCCTATGCTTTAAATATTTCCATCTACCAAGAAAATTTGCAGAGACAATTCCTTTTGGTTTAAAAAAACAAAATGTTTATTTACTTTCTTTATGCTCAAGTAAAGCATCTAAAAGAGAAATTTAATTTATTTTTATGATTTTATGATTACAATGATTTTATGCTTATCATGATTAATATGTTAAAAATATGGAGTGTATACTCAATAATCACTATAGGTAAATCAGCCATTATATAAGTTGGTTTATGTGTAGTGTTTCGTTTTAAACAAATCATGGGCATTTCCTCCACTTTACAGATGAAAAAACAGCGACTCAAAGAGATACCTTAATGTGCTGAAGGTCACACAAGTGATTGCTGCCAGAATTTTGCCTGAGAATAGTTTCACTCTACAGCTCAAGTTCAAGCTCATAACCACTGAAATACTATAATTTTTGTACTCCATACTATGGGCTGCATGCCAGTGGGGGAGTTCAGAGATCCTAGAGATTGACATACAGCTGTTGAAAATGATTCTTCAAAGTATATTTTTATTACTTCTTCAGTATTTTCCTGGATTATGGAAAAATTAATTGCACATAAATATGTAGACATACAATTTGTCTATACTCATATAATGGGACTCCATTACTTTTTAATCAGGCTTTTCAGAAATAGTTCTTTTAGCTTTAAAATTTGATAAACTATGGTATATGGTATATGTATACCATGGAATACTACTCAGCCTTAAAAAAGGTGGAGATTTTACATCTTTTACCTGGATAGAAGTGAAACGTGAAAGAGATTCACTTTGTCACCCTCAGTAGAGTATCTCACAGCAACCTCAAACTCTGGGGCTCAAGCGATCCTCTTGCCTCAGCCTCCTGAGTAGCTGGGACTACAGGCATGCACCACAGTAACTGGCTATTTTTTAGAGATGAGGTCTTGTTCTTGTTTAGACTGATCTTGAACTCGTGAGCTCAAGCAATCTACCTGCTCTGGCCTCCCACAGTGCTAGGATTACAGGCATGAGCCACTGTGCCCAGCCAAATAGGGGATTTTTTTAGATAAAAATGACTGCAAAAATTGTTCTAGGACCTAAAGTTCACTCTCATTTTATTTATGAAATTAATCTGGTTAAACTGTAATGATGCTTATATGAGTTATTTAGTTTGGAAGTAATTCCTGAGCCATAGAGTGAAACTACATTAGACCTGCCTATGCTCCAATTCTTTCCAATTATCCACCAAGGATATTTACAAAGACATTTTCCTTTGGCTTAGGAAATCAAAAAAACGTTTACCTTCAAGTCAAGTATCAAAAAGGGAAATATAACTTATTTTTACCATGATTTTATGTTTACAATGACTTTATGTTTATCATGATTGAAACATTAAAAATATGAAGTATATACTTAATAATAACTATTGCTACATCAGATTTATATAAATTGGTTCAAGCATAATATTTCATTCTGGAAAAATAATGGGCATTTTTCTGAAGATGAAAAAACTGAGACTCAAAGAGATTATTTTTCTTTTGCAGTTTTTTTTTTTTTTTTGGCTGAGGCTGGGCCAAAACCCTCCACCTTCGGCATATGGGGCCAGCACCCTACTCCTTTGAGCCACAGGTGCCACCACTCAAAGTGATTCTTTAATGTGCTGAAGGACACACAAGTGATTGCTGCCCAAATTTTAATCTGAAAGAGTTTGACTCTACAGCTTAAGCTCAAGCTTATAACCACTAGAAAATTATAATTCTTGTACTCCACATGTTATTGGCTACATATCAACAGAAACTTTACGATCTTTGAACCACCAACATTAATATACACCTGTTGCAAGTGATTGTTCAAAGTATACATTTACTCTTTTTTAGATTTTTCTGAACTATTAAAAAAAATTGCACACAACTATCCAAACATATGATTTATCTGTACTCACATATAGGAACCCCTTAAGTTTCGATCAAGTTTTTCAGAAATAGGTCTTTTACCTTTAAAATTTACAGATTGCTAGCTTAACTTATTCTCAACATTGAAAATATACAGAAGAGGCTTGGCACCCAGAGCTCAGTGGTTAGGGTGCCTACCACATATACTGGGGCTGACAGGTTCAAACCTGGCTCAGGCCTGATAAACAACAATGACAACTACAACAAAAAAAAGTAGCCAAGCATTGTGGTGGGTGCCTGTAGTCCCAGCTACTCGGGAGGCTGAGGCAAGAGAATCACTTAAGTCCAAGAGTTTGTGGTTGCTGTGAGCTGTGATGCCATGGTACTCTACTGAGGGTGACATAGTGAAATTCTGTCTCAAAGAAAAAAAAAGAAAAGAAAGAAAGAAAGAAAAGAAAAGAAAAGAAAAGAAAAAAGAAAGTATACATAAGAAAACGAATTGGAGGATTATTTGTTGTAAAATAACTGCAAAAATGTATTTAGGGCCTAAAGTTGATTCTCATTTAACTTATGAGAATAATGTGGTTAGCCTGGGCACAGTGACTCACACATATAATCCTAGCACTCTCAGAAGCCAAGGCAGGTGTATTGCTTGAGCTCAGGAGTTAGAGACCACCCTGAGCAAGAGTGAGAACCTGCCTCTACAAAAAAAAAAAAAAAAAAAAAAAATAGAAAAACTAGTCAGGTGCCACCTATAGTCTCAGCTACTCAGGAATATTGCTGAAGCCCAAGAGTTGGATGTTGCTGTGAGCTATGATGCCATAGCACTGTACCCAGGGTGGAGGAGCAAGACTCTGTCTCAAATGTTCGCCATGAGTAAAATACTAAAAATGTGGACTGCATACTTAGTATAATCATTGTTGGTACATCAGACATTATATAAATTGGCTCATGTGTAAATTTTGTTCTGGATAAACAGTGAGCATTTCTCCCTCACTTTACAGAGGAAAAAACTGAGACTCACAAGATTCCTTAACGTGCTAAATGTCACACAAGTGATTGCTGCCAGAATTTCAACTAGAGGCAGTTTTACGGTAAAGCTCAAGCTCATAGCACTGAAATATTACAATTCTTATACTGCATATATTGGCTGTATATCAATTGTGTGGGTTAAGATATCATAATCTGAACCTCCCCTTTGGTATTACTGTGTAGAAAATGCTTCCTCAATGTACAATTTTACAAATTTTTCAGTTTTTACTGGATTATTTAAAAAAACAATTGCACACAAGAATGGAATAGAAAAACACAATTTCTCTATACCCATACATAGGAACTACTAAACTTTTCAACCAGATTTTTCAGAAATAGTTCTTTTAGCTTTAAAATTTATACATTGCTAGCTCAAGTTATTTGCAAAGTTAAAAGTATACAGAAGAAAACAAATTATAACTACAAAAATTGTTCTAGATAACTACAAAAATTGTTCTAGGGCCTATCATTGATTCCCATTTTATTTACTGAAGTAATATGGTTTAAGTATAATGATGTTGGCTAGGTGCCTGTGGCTCAAGCGGCTAAGGCGCCAGCCACATACACCTGAGCTGGTGGGTTCGAATCCAGCCAGGCCTGCCAAACAACAATGAACGCTGCAACCAAAAAATAGCTGGGCATTGTGGTGGGCGCCTGTAGTCCAGCTACTTGGGAGGCAGAGACAGGAGAATTGCTTAAGCCCAGGAGTTGGAGGTTGCTGTGAGCTGTGATGCTATGGCACCCTACCCAGGGTGACAGCTTAAGGCTCTGTCTCAAAAAAAAAAAAAAAAGTATAATGATGTTTATTTATATTACCTAATTTGGAAGTAGTTCCTGAGTCATAGAGAAACTAGACCTCCCTATGCTCCAACTATTTTCAACTATCTACCAAGGTCAGTTCTGGAGACATTTCCCTTTGGTTTAAAAAATCAAATCAATCACTTTCTTGACCCACAAGTAAAGTGTCCAAAAGAGAAAATTAATTTTTTCAATGAATTTATGTTTACAATGATTTTATGTTTACCATGATTGAAATATTAATAAGTTGGAGTGCATATTTAATAATCACTATTGCTACATCAGACATTTTATAAATTGGTTCATGTGTGATATTTCATTTTGGACAAACAGTGGGTCTTTTCCCCCACTTTACAGGATGAAAATACTGAGACTCAAACAGATTCCTTCACCTTTTGAAGGTCACACAGATGACTGCAGCCAGAATTTCAACTGGGAGGCATTTGACTCTAAAGCTCAAGCTCAAACTGAAGCTCATAACCACCGAAATACTATAATTCTCATACTCCATGTTATTGGCTGCTTACCATTGGCTGCATTATGTTCTCTCAACCCCTCCCATTGGTAGGCACCTGTTGAAGTGATACTCTACTTTAGTTTTTTTCTGGATTATTTAAAAAAAATAATTGCATACAAGTATGCAAACACACAATTTACCTATACTCCTATATAAAAATTTGCATACTTAGAGGGACTCTACCTAACAAATTCAAATATTGTGAGTTGGCTGTTTGTACCCTCACATTAACTTTAAATTAAAACAATTAATTAATTAAAACATGAACCAAATTCGTATACTTTTAAATCATGTTTTTCAGAATTAGTTCTCTTAGCTTTAAAATCTACACATTTTAACTCAAGTATTTGCAAATTTAAAAGTTTATACAGAACAATAATATGGGGGGATTTGAAGAAAAAAATGACCACAGAAATGGTTATAGGGCCTCCAGTTGATTTTCATTTTATTTACTAAAGTAATGTGGTTTAAACTGCAATGAAATTTATTTACTTTGTTTAGGTGGCAAGTAGTTCCTGAGCCATAGTGGAAAACTTTATTAAATATTCCTAGTCTCCAAATATTTTCCACCGTCCACCAAGGACATTTCTGGAGACATTTCCATTGAGTTTAGAAAATCAAAATGTTGACTGTCGAAAATTTAAAAATATAGAGTGCATACTTAAAAATCACTATTGCTAAATCAGATTTATATAAATTGGTTCAAGTGTAATAATATTTCATTTTAGACAAACAGTGGGCTTTTTCTCCCACTTCACAGATGAAAACTGAGACTCAACACCATACATGTTTAACGTGAGGAAGGTCACATAGTTATTTGCAGCCAAATTTCAAGCTGGAGAGATTTGACTCGAAAGCTCAAAGTCAAGCTCATAAACACTGAAATACTATAATTGTTGTACTCCATATTACTGGCTACATACCAATTGGGGGCAGGATTTTAGGGATGGTAATGGTGAGTGAAAAAGTCCATGGAGTGGGCTTGGCCATCTCATATTTGAGTGAGGTACTCATCACCACTTTCCAAATGAAAAGAACAAATAAAATTGGAAAAGGTTCTTAAAAACTTCATCTCTAATAAGTGATTTTGTAAAATTCAGGATGAGTGCTGAGCTGTTTAAAGTCCTAAATATACGTGAACTGTCAGCACATTCATCTTCCCTCTTTTCCCTAAATTAAGGCTATGATGTTTTTAATATTCCAGCCGTGCTCCCTGGTATGCTCACAAAGAGAAACCCTCATTACACATGTTTCCTGTACTTGAGAACATGCAATGTGTGATCTCTCCTGCAGAATCTCACTGAGCTCTTTGGATGCCAGGAGGCAGCTGTAGCTCACAGGCCCCTGCAGCTCCTGGGTTCTTGTGAATTGTCGCCTCAACTCTGGCTGCCAGTGGAATAAGCCAGATGGTCCTGGGAGGCCTCAGCCCACCACTTCCAAGTCATGAGCAAGCCTCTTTTTATTTCTAAAGATTTTTAAAAAGACAAAGGAGTAGAGAGACCTTTTCCCTCCCACCTTTCTTCTTTAATATCTTCTCTACTATGAAATCTGATGAAAGGAATAAAGGGACAGGGTTGGTTAGAAGGGAATTTCCAGCTCCTAAACAGTGCAAAGAGCTTCCTGAAAGGAAATATTATTGGAGGAATTAATAAAAAAATCTTGAAATAACCCAGAGAAGATTTTTTTTCTTTAAATTATAACTGGCATACTATGTGCTGATTCCTACATAAAAAAAAGGTCAAAACGATCGGCAAGCCATAACTTTTAGTCCTTTAGAGATTTTTAAATTAAAAAAAAATTTTTTTTTTTGGTAGAAATGAGGTTTCACAATGTTGCCCAGGCTAGTCTTGAGCTCCTGGCCTCAAATGATCTTCCTGCCTCAGCCTCCCAAAGTGCAGGGATTATAGATGTGAACTATGTAAAATTTCATTTTATCCATGTTTACAAGAAAATTATCTGAAAACCCAGGAAAGGATATGCATAGCTCAATGGAAAATGTTCCAAAAGAAGATACCTACGAGAAGGAAAGAATATTTGTGAGATGCTTTTAGTAAAATTTTATCTAAATGCAGTATATTGTTGGATTATGCATTGCAATAAGCTATTGCTTACCACATTTACAACTCAAGTTATGAGCTCTTCTCCAACCCAGGGATTTCTAAATCTTATGCTTTTAAGTGTTGTATGAACCCTAAAAAAAAATGTGAATATTCCTGCCTTGCTTCAGTGGCTCCCTCTTGCCTATAGACTAAGGCCCAAGGTTCTTCCCGTATCACATAAAGCCCTTGTGACTTGTCCCATTTCTCGTTAGCTGATAGTGGAGTCTAAGATCTGGATTTCCATCCTGCCCTAGGCCACTATGTCTTCATGGCTCAAAAGGCTCACGAAGGCTTTCCAATAGTAAGGTGCTTTCTTCCCTTCCTGAGATCAGATAAAGCCAGGTAAGGAATTTTGCCACTCCACCAGGATGGGAGCTCTGATTCTGCTTTGCTGTTAAATTTCATTCTCTCACCCCACATTTATCGAGTGCCTACCTTTTGTCAGGAACTATGCTAGATTGTTGGGATTTAAGAGCAAACAAAACATACTTCCTGCCTACAAAGAGTTGACATATCTGAGTAAACTCTGTAAGTTAATTTCCTATTACTACTATAATAAATTGCCATGAATTTGTGTTTTGAAAAAAATACAAATTTATTACATTACATTTCTGGAAGTCAGAAGTCTGAAATGGGTTTCATTTGGTTAAAATCAAGATGTTGGCAGAACCCTTGTTCTACAGTCTCTAGAAGAGAATCCATTTCTCTCTCTTTTCTAGCCCTTAGAATCTGCCTACATTCCTTGGTTCATGGTCTCTTCCTCTGGTGTCAAAGCTAGCAGTGTGGCATCTTCAAAACTCTCTGACTCTGTTTCTATGGTCATATCTCTGCCTCTAACTTTGACTCTTCTACCTTCTTTCCTAAAAAACTTGTGGCTATACTGGGCCCACTCTGATAATCCAGGATAGTTCCTCAACTCAAGATACTTAACTTTATCATATCTTCAAAATCCTTTTGTCATGTAAGGTAACACATTTACAGGTTCCAGAGATTAGGAATATCTTGGAGGGGAACAGAGATTACTCTTTTATTTTGTTATTAAAACAGCATTATTTCTTTATTCAAATAACATGTTGAATATCTTCTATGTTCCAGGCAATGTCCTAGGTCTTGGGAATAGAGCAGTGAAAAAAAAAGGGCATACAATTCCTGCTCTCAGGAACTTACATTCTAAATGGTCTTCAACTCTTGACCTCAAACAATCCCCATACCTTGGCCTCCCAAAGTGCTTGGATCATAGGCATGAGCCATACACCTAGCCATCTAGATGTCAGACAGACAATAAACCCACAAACGATTAAATAGTCTGTCAGAGAATGATCAGGACTTGAGGGACAAAGTTGGGTGGGGAGTCTGGGAAGTATGAGATTGGGGTGATTGCTGTTTCAGAAAGAGCAACTGTAAACAATCAAGGTCCAGTTAGGAGAACAGAAGCTGGTCTTGGAATTTAATACAGGGGAGCTGTTATAACCATGGAAGGGCTGAGAAGTTAATCAGAGTTATGAGGCACCCCAGAGATTCTTAACACCACGAAGCCTCTACCACCCTTAGGCTGAAGGTGTTACCAGAGCCATTGGAACCTGGGGCCATGGAGGAGAGGGACCTGCTTCTGAGACACTGCCTGAGGCAGAATAGAGGAGGAGAAAGGCTTTGGCTTGCCCCTTCCCCCTGTCTACATTCCTGTTACATGTTCTAATGGCTGAGGCCAGATGAAAGCCCCTGTCAAGAAAGTCTGCGAGATATACCCTGTGGGGGTCAGGGCTTCTGCAAGACAGGCCAGGAGCAGACAGAGCAGCTGAGAGCAAGCAGGCAGATGCCCAACACAGGTCTGTTTTTACAGACGTCTAAAGGAATTCAGAAAGTGCACCATACAGATACTTGGGGAAAGAGCTTTCCAGGTGGAGGGAACAGCAAATGCAAGGCCTGGAGGCAGGAGAGCACCCACTGTATTCAAAGAACTGCAGAAATGCCAATGTGGCTGGGGTGGACCGAGGGAGAAGAGATGAAAATCAGAGAAAACACAATTCTCTGAATCGGAGTACAAACTGGGGCCTTTTCCCTGAGTGAGGTGGGAAGCCCCAGAAAGTTTCTGAGTGGATAAGTGACATGAGCTCCTTACTCTGGATCCTGTGTGTAGAACAAATTATTGGGGTGCATGGGCAGAAGTAGAGAAACCAGCTGGGGAGACCAGTAGGGAGACTTATGATAATTCCAGTGAGCAATGGTTTGAATCACAGAGGTAGAATTGTAGCGGGGGGAAAGTGATTGGATTCTGCTCATATTTTGAAGGAAGGTCCAACAGAATTTGCTGATGTTTTGGCTGTGTGAGAAACAGAGCTCTCAAGGAACACTTCAAGACTTCATGACTTCTGAACAAAACCTCTGAATCTCAGGGTGCGCAGCAGTCAGTGTATACATGGTATTTAAAGCCATCAAATTGGTGAAATCATCATGGAGTAAGAAGGGACCATGAGGAGAGATGTCCAAAGACTGAGTCTGGAGCCTCCTGTGTTTAAAGGGCAAAGTCTAAAAAGACGAGAAAGGTAGAAGAGTGATGACAGACTTTCCCCCAGGACCCAAGCGAAGAAACTGTTTCAAAGGTGAGCATGATCAACCTTGCCCTGCTGCTGGGGGGCGGGGGGGGTCCAGCCGTCCAGCCTGATAAGGATGGAAACTGAGCACTGGATTTAGCAATAAGGCAGTCTCTGATGAGACCTGTTGCCATGGAGTGGTGGGGGTGAAAGGCTGCTCAGAACAGATTCAAGGGAATGGAAGGAGAGGAACTGAAAATAAGGGTGGAAGAGCCTTTTGAAGACTCCAGCTGTGAAGGAGACATTTTATTTTTACTATGGCAGATATAAGCATGTTTATAAGCCCTTAGATGCTTTATTTTTTACTATGGCAGATATTATAAGCATGCTTGTAAGTCCTCAGAAGTGACTCAGTAGAGAGGGAAAATTTGCTGATACAAGACATCATTTGTACTGGGGACAATTGCTGAATCAATGTCCCTGCGTTAGAGACAATGGGACTAGAACACCCATTGAGAGAGGTTCATCTTGGTTAAGAGCATGAGCGTTATCTCAGGTGATAGGAGGGACAGAAGAGTATGCAGACAGATGCAGGTAGGCCGTAGACGGAGTGGTATGCAGAGAGCGTGTGTTCGTGCTCTGGTTGCTCCCCTTTTACCAATAAAAGAAGAAATAAGACCATCAGCCACGGTCTGATGAAAGAGGAAAAGGTGTGAAATAGTTCTTTAAAGAGAAGGAGAGTGGACAGGGAAGTGTAGTAGCTTTGCTGTTCATTGATTAACACAGAATGTTAATTGGTCATAAACCAATCAGTTGGTGTTTCAAACTTGTAATAAATACTATGACATGAATGAGAAGAATGGGTGTGTTTGAAGAGATCCCAAATTCAGATAGAGTTATATCAATATAGCTAAAACAATACAACTCTAACATTTAAACAACATTGGCTATCATTTATCTTGGATAATTTTGAGGGAACTTTGGACCTTTTTAATGCCCTGTATATTAGTTAGCAATGCCTATAGATGTATAGCCAGTAACGTGAAGTTCTGAACTCATTGATGATGGGCCAGATAAATCAGATTTTAACTGTAAAACATACAAATGTGAATTGCATTTGTAACTTAAAAAAAAATCCTCACTTAGACCTCAGTGTCCAAACTCATTCTGTATTTTATGTATTAGAGTGTTTTGTTGAGGAGAAGTAAATATCCAGAGAGAAATGAATTCACTTGCACTCTAATCAACTCCTAGCAGCCTATCTGCTAAGACTAATATAGTAAATAACTAGACTAACAGTAAATGACTAGATGGTTTCCTTGTCACTAGGAAAGGTTTACATATCCTTGGATTTGTAGGGGGAAGATTGAACAGAGATGGGTAGAGAAGGCAGGAGAGGGAGTGGGCTGAAAGTGGGTTGAGATCGAGTCTGTGCTTGGCAAACTCTCTGTTCCCCTTTCCCTCTCCTGTTGTATTTTGAAATCCCAGGATGGTCAGGATACAGTGGGAGTGCTTGACCCAGATAATGTGTGGTTGGAAACTCAGCTTTGGTGGATTTCATTTATCTCCTTCAGAAACTGGGATAAAAGTTCAGCTAGCAGTGAGAGCTAAACATTAGCCCAGGGGCTTGAAAGAGCAGCTTTAGATTCCTGGGACAATTTCTACTATTCTACTATGCCTAAGATTAGGGACATTATCTTGTAATTTGAGGCCTGTCTAAATATCAGGGAAGTTATCTTTGTAACATGAGGCCAACACCCATCTCTTGAGTCTCATAAGAAATAATGGAGAAAGTTAATAGATTTGGCTAGCTCTTGAGTCAATTATTTCAAATGGCTATCTGAGAGTCATAAAACAAGTGGCCCTGAAATTATACTGTGGACACAGATTGGCAGCCATCCTTTAAGGGTAAAACTGTGTTAAAAGCTAAACCAGAACAAATGAGCAATAACTGATTATAACATATTGCTGTTATGAAAGATGGTTCCTTAGCACAGATTCTTAAGATTGATGACTATGTCCCATTATGTTTCTTTGTAAAAATGTGATATCAAACATACCAGCCTACGAATTGAAGGCTCTTCCTTCCTTCCCTCCCTTCCTCTCCTTTCTCTTCTTATAGCCATTTTGGAGTATGGATATATTTAGTTTGGGTATTTGGCTTGAATCAGCATATTTATTAAATAACAAGGAATCTGTTTTGAGTTAGTGTAAAAATAAATCTTGAACAATGGATTCCCTTTGTAATTACCGTAACATGGTCAATACAAGAGAACCTAAAATAAAATTGTCAACATGGAGTTAAACTTTTCTGAAACTGACCTACTATAAAATGAAAGACTCATTTTTCTTCTTGTTTGATGTAAAAGGATGTCATTTATTGAAACTTTTTATAGGTCTAGGAACTATAGAGTTTTCTTTTTTTTTATTTCCTTACTGCTGTAGGAACTATAGAATTTTAAAGCTGTAATAACCTAATGTGAGCCACACCCTCTTTTACAAATGAAGAATCAGAGAGATTAATTAACTTTTCAAGGAGATTCAATTATTAGTGGCACAGAAGAACTTAAATATTAGTTTCCTGACTTTGTGTAGTGCTTCTTACCATTGCATCACTTAGGTTTCTAACATAAAGAATTTTTCACTGACATAGGATTTGAGCTTGGAATCATATGCTTAAATTCAGATTTTAGCTTTCTTTTTCTGTGGGAGTGGGCTAAATAATGGTGCTTCATGTTAATGTATAGGAATTCAAAAAATTTGAGACATAATTCACAAACCATAGAATCTATTTTTATTCATTTTGAAATCTGAAGTTTAAGTTCTACTCATAGTATCCATTTTACTTAGGTAGCAAGCATCCAAACACCCCCACAGAAAAGTTTTTACAATTAAAAAAAGAAACAGGGGATGAGAAAATTTCATCTTCATCATTAATAGCACTTTGGAGTAGATATAAATGCCTCTGAGCTCTGAGGATGCTTAATGTGGGTTTGTTTTTTTTTTAAATACTTTGAGCTAGGCATGGTGGCCCATTTCTGAAGTCCCAGCAACTTAAGATGCTGAGGCTGAAAGATCACTTGAACTCAAGAGTTCCAGAGAAGCTGTAGTGACCTATGATCACCCCACTGCCCTCCATCTGTTGCCCCTCCCTGTAAAACAAAATGCTGTGTGTCCCCCCCACCATGGTGAGTAGGGTTTTTTATCAGACAAAGATAGAGAACGGAGGGGAGTATAATCACTGATAAAGACTTGGTGTGAATAGAAATGGGAGGGTAGTTTAACAAAGTCAAAAGCTGGAGCAGAAACTTGTGTAAGTCTACGTACTCTCCAGGGTAGGACGAAAGGCACGTACTCATGGACTTTTGCATTCACTTAAAAAAAAAAAAAAGACATTAAGCTAATACCTACTATGTACCAAGCCTATGGAAGTGTTGAGAATAGGGGAATGACTAAGCCAGTCCTCAAGAAGCCCTCCCTGTCTGGTCGGGCCTGGGTGTGGGGTGGGTGTGGGGGTGCGAGGGTGGTGATGGCCAGAGGAGGGAGGGAGCATACGGCGTGGGGATAGAGAGGAGGAGGGAAGAGATGAAAAATTTAGGGGTACAGATATGCTCTGGCTTCTATAGCAGAAATCTGCCCTACCTCTTAAAACTTAGCCTCGTTTGCCAAATTTGGCCAGATATCATGATGCTGGTCTTCTGGAGCTGCCCTGTCAAATATGTCTAACAATCCTCCTGCTACCACCCCTTGTTTCCCCACCACTAGGGTGTCAGGCTGGGATGAGCGCCGGCTGGAAGCTGTACCCACGTTTGCTGCCTCTGCTCTCCACAGAAAACAGGAATCCAGGGCTTTGCCGTCGTTATAGCAACCAGGAGTTCTGCGGTCCTCCACCCTCCCAGACTCCTTCCACGTCCCCCGCCCGCAGCGCCGCGCTGCCGCTCCTCTCGCGAGACTTGCGCCCAGCGCTGAGCCGCTCCGCGGTGATCTCACCCGAGACTTGGGGGAGGGAGGAGTGAAGGAGGGGAAGGGATGGGGCGGGGAGGGGAAGGGCTAGCGCGGCGCCGCCGCTGCCGGCAACTTTGTGAGCGAGTTCAGTGCGTGCGTGAGCGAGTGATCGAAAAGTCAGTGTGGCGCCGAGTGCCCTGGAGGAGTGTCCTCGGGGAGGGCCAGGTGTGGGTCCCAAGGCCGCCCTCCCCAAGCCACTCCATCTCCTCTCTCCTCTGTGGCTTTCTCCCCACTTCCTCCCCCCACCGGTCCTCCCGAGCCTTCCCGCCGCCGACCGCAGTTACCTGTCCCCTCCCCCTCTCGGCACGCACCTCCCTTTCCCCCCACCCCCTGCGCCCTCCCTGGGCCTTCCGACCCTGGACCCCCTGCCGCCCCGCGCTTGGTTTCTGCGTCGGCCACCCATTCTGCTCTTTCTCCTGGAGGCAGGCGGGCGGGATGGGGGGCGTTGAGCCTCGGGGGCGGCTCGAGCGGGGGGTCCAGGCGCCTAGACAATAGTTGATGCCCGAGGACTGGGCACTCCGCCTTCCACGCCTCCAGGAGCTCAGCCCCAGCAGGCTGCTTGCCAGCCTGCATTCCGGGTCCCCCTCGGAGCCAGGCTTGGGACGTGGGCTGATTCCGCCTCCGCCTCCCTCGGGCCCCCCTCCGCTCAGCGCTCAGCGCTCGCCCCGGCCCGGCCTCGCCGCCTGCCGTTCTCCGCAGAGGAGGCGGCGAGTGAGCGCGCGCCGACGGTCTACGCGGTTTCTCTTTCTCCCTGGGGAGAGCGCGCGGCGGACGCGCCCGGGACGCGCGGCTGCACCGGGAGGTCGGGCCGAGCGGTAAGTGGCCCTCGCGTCCCGGGTCTTGGCGGGGGAGTCGAGGTGCAGGACTGCTGACAGCCCCGTGGCTTTCTGGCGGTTGCTGGGTCTTGGGCCTGGGGCAGGATACCGGGAGACCGGTTAAAGTTTGATTTCCGATTTGGTGGCGTGCATATAGCGCAGCCGGGCGGGGGCGAGTCTCGGCTCCACCGCGCCCGGCGCGCGTGCACGCACGCACCTCGGAATCTGAATCTGCAGAACTACCCCGCGGGCGCCTTGGCGAGAGGCCGGGAGACCGGCGTCCCGGTCCGAGGAGCTGCACCCTCTCTGCATCCCTGGTCTCCATCGGGCGACCCTTCCGTATCAGTCACCTGGTGAGCGCTTTGCAGGCTGTGCTGGAGGGGACAGGCCGAGTGTTTGATTGTGGAAAAGGGAGGAGAGCAATTGGGTGCCGGAGGGTGCGTAATTTCTCCCTGGAGGTCTGCGGGGGAGTGAAGATTCGGGGATGCTCTAACCTGCTTTCCTTGGAGCATGTACACCTCGAGAGGGCTGGGGAGGCGTGAGGGTGTTGCAGAAAGAACTTTTCTTCCTTCGCCCCATCTGTTTCCAACTTCTCTCCTGACCTTAAAGGAAATTTCCGAGGCTCTTAAATCGCTCCACGGCATTTCTAGGTGGGCAAGGAATCGTGTGGGGCAGGTTGAAATTTCATCGGGGTTCACCACCTGGGAAACAGATAAGGGGGAGGCTCACTTTCAGGGAAGATATTGTTTAAACTGAACGGTTGGCATTCATTTTCTAAGGGAAACGTTTGGGATTGATGGCTCCTAGACTACTACATTTACCTTATAGATTTTATTTTTCGTAACAAGTAGTTTAGAGGCAGCATTCACTGAAATTCATACTACCTGGTAAACGATTATATTTCTAAACTGGAGCCAGTGATGCGATGCAAATTTCAAGAGCAAAGGAGTCGGCTTTCATCAGGTTCCAGGTCTGTCTGGATGAACTGGGGTTGGCGTTTCCTCTATTAAAGCAAACCTTTCATGTTGAAACTCTGACTCAGACTCTTAAAGCCATTGTTTTTATGCTGGTACTCTGTGGGAGGGAGTTAAGTGTCAACTTTCTCCTGTTTTCTTATATATTCTTCCAAGGCAAAGATTCTCTGACTGAATCTTTTGGTCAAGTATAAGATTAAGTTCTACAGAATCGCTTATTGCAGCCAACTGAGTAACAGTATTTACTTTCTCTATATAATCCTGTTTTGAGGACTTTTTGACTTTCACCTTCCTCCTTTTCATTTTTTGAAAGCTGCAATTAAGCTACCTTTATAAGGATGAAAAAAAAAAAAGATAATGAGATAATGTGCCACAGTGGTAATAGCAATAGTCGCAGTTATTTAAGTAAAGTACAAGTAAATCAGTTTATGGTCACTGATGTGTCCAGCTATTAGGTGTCATCCTAGTTATTAACTAGAATATTAATATTAAATTTTTTTTCCCATGGAATACATTATACTAAGGCATTAACAATTAACAATGTATTTTAAAATGACTTTAAGTGGTGGTTTGCTCATAAATAGAGAAAAATAATAGATTTTATGTTTCTGACAATTTTTTTCTTGATATGTGTGTGTGTATGTGTTTTATTTCAGGTTAACGATAGGGTACAAACAGCCAGGTCACAATTTTTGTATTTGTTAGATAGAGTCCTTCTTGTAAGACAACTGATTTTCTTATCTTGTGAATGCTTAAGTAAAGGACTCTTGAATTTTGACTGTCATTAGCTCTCTCCAGTTGACTGAGAGAACAAGTTTGGCAAGTGGCTCAAGACAGTCAGTAGGTGTTGCTGTTGTGAGCTTCTCTGGAGTTCCTGGTTCTGCTTCTTGAGTTTTAATTACTATTCAGGTACAGTGAACTTTTTTTTAGATCAGAAGTATCCGGCAGTAATAGTTATAATTTTATTGTGGGATTGTATGGCAAGGTTAGCTTGAATTCTTGGCAATAATTCAAAAGCACTTTTCTGAAATTTTGTATAGAGATTTATATAACTCTTCTTTTGACTATCTTTTAACTATTGTCTTCCAGTTTTTGTATTTGCTTTGTTTTTGCTTTAAATTAAGTATGCAGTTTGGTGTAGTGCCCCCACCTTGATTTTTTAGCAACTTTTAAAAAACATCTAGTAATTTTATCGAAGTAATCAATTGAAGATTGCTTGAGATTAGCAGTTTTGTAGACGTTGAGGGATCTTGGATAATTGAGTTGAGATGTATATTTATGTTCTATCTTAAGTTGCAGTAGTAATTTTTTAATAAATGCCTTTTATTTAAAAAATTTTTCAGCTGTGAATTTTTCCATCAGGATCATGGGAGAGTGAAATGGCATAAGAGCACAGATTCCCTGAATCTGTCCAGTTTAGTGGGAAGTTCGTAGTGATTAATGTGATTATGATCACATGATTAATTATTATTAACGCTTATGTGCCTCATATCAGTCCTCACTGTTGTATTACCATTTTTATCAGTCCACATGAAGAATGCATATCCTGAAGATTTTCAGGTGACATCTCAGATTTGAGCCTTTTGGTTTACTGTCCAAATTGGACTTTCTCTGGGGAAGTTCAGTAGACTCATCCTCAGGATAAAGAGCTAGAACTCCGGAAAAGCATCTTCTTTCTTCCTTTTGGCTCAAATCATTAAGCTAAGAAATTCAGAAAACAAATTTTCCCTCTTCTAGGAGCCCTGTATTCCTAACCTTTTGAATTTGTGGGAGTCAAGGCGTATTGGGAGCTGCTATCTGGGAGGTGTGTTCTTGGTTTCTGTGATTCTGATCCTGAGCAAAAGAGTGTTCCTGGCCTCTTGGGGCACTCTGTGTAGCCATTTGCAGTAATACCTAGTTTGGAGGTATAAGACCTTGCCTCCTCAATAAAGATTTTTCATAGCAATTATTTTTGAATTTTAACTTACAGATTTTGAAATAGTATAGCCCAGTATTTGTCCTTGGAAAGTCTGGGTTTCAAATAACTGCTCTGTGATTTTCTGTGTATAAGAGCTTAAAGATATAATTGAATCTCTTTCTGAATTTACTGTTTTTTTCTGCAGAGATGATCACAAAACTTCACAGCTTTGCCACAAAAAATTAATGAGAATATATGTATGAAAGTAGTTTGTATACCATTAAATCTTATTTATAGTTTTACTTTCTTACTTTTTCATAAATAGATTTTTCTTGGACTGTTGGAGCTAGGTGGGATTTTGAGCATAAACCCCTTGGCCTATCTTCCCCAATTTATAGGTGAAGAAGCTGAGTCTGGGAAAGTTGAAGTGACTTCTTGAAGGTTTTGGAACTAGTTGATGACCAGTCAGTGACTTGGAAGGCAGGTTTCCACATTTAACTGTGTTCTTTTGTTTTCTGTACTTTTTATTTTTCTTACAATCAGTCGTGTTAAAATTTGTTGACTACTTTTTTTCCCTTCCACTTAAGTGTTCAGTGTTTATTAAATGACTAAGGAGAAGCCAAACTTAAGGAAACAAACATCTATAGTAAGGTTGAGGAGCTTGAAAGCAACATTGACGTAGTGTTGGCAACCAGATTTTGGAGTTACTCACATTACAAAGTTACGTAAAAAGAAATTATGAGTTCAAGTTTCTACGTGGTAGAGCCTGCAAGCTTTTCTAAAAGAAATCTTTATCAATACATATGAAATATATTTGTATGTTCTTTGGAAAAGCCAAACTCAAAAAAACTTATTCTTGTTCCCATTTTTCTTCCCTTTTTAATCTCAATTTTTTTTTTTTTTTGAGACAGTCTCACTGTGTTGCCTCCTTGGTCAAGTGCTGTGACGTTCACAGCTCACAGCAACCTCCAGCTCTTGGGCTTAAGCGATTCTCTTGCCGCAGCCGCCCAAGTAGCAGGGACTACAGGCCCCCACCACAGTGCCCGGCTATTTTTTTTTGTTTGTTGTTGTAGTTGTCACTGTTGTTTAGCAGGCCCCGGCTGGGTTGAAACCCACCATTCCCGGCATATGTGGCCTAACCACTGAACTGCAGGCACTGAGCCCTTTTTAATTTCTTTTGCAAAAGAAAAAGTTGTACCTTCTTTGCTTATGCAACAATGACCTACTAAATTTTAGATCTTTTCCCTCAGTGACATATGAGGGTTATCAGGGATTAGGGGCTGGGGAGTCAGTTAGGTGCAGATATAAATAAAATAAGACAAAAAAGGAAAATGCAGGAACTTCCCTTGAAAATGGGACTAATTTTTATTGATCCCCTCTACCTTCCACTGGAGTAATCTGAGCTAAGAGAGAAGAAACATCCCTGTCAGTTGGGTGGCTACTTTTTAGGCGATGGGTTCTCCTTGTTCCTGGGAGGGGTAAATAGCAGAATATTCTTTCAGCACTCATAGAGAAGTCTGGGTCTTGTTCTATCTATGAGACTCTGTGAAACATTAGTGTTTCACTATCACTTGAGATTGGCAATCCAACCTTTTATCCACTTCACTTATACTTCTTTGGTGTGGAAAATAAATTGGCTGCAATTTGATTTTTTTTTAATTAAATCATAACTGTGTACATTAATGCAATCATGGGGTACAGTGTGCTGGTTCTATATATAATTTGAAATGTTTTCATCAAACTGGTTAGCATAACTTCCATGGCATTTTCTTAGTTATTGTGTTAAGACATTTATATTCTACACCTAGTCATTTTCACATGCACCCTTGTAAGATGCACTGTAGGTGTGTTCCCACCAATTACTCTCCTTCCACCCATCCTCCTCCTCTCCTTCTCCCCTTTCCCCTTCTTCTTGGGCTAAATTGGGTCATAGCTTTCATAAGAAAGCTATGAATTGGTTTCATAGTAAGATTGAGTACATTGGATACTTTTTCTTCCATTCTTGAGATACTTTGCTAAGAAGAATATGTTCCAGCTCCATCCGTGTAAACATGTAAGAGGTAAAGTCTCCATCTTTCTTTAAGGCTGCATGATATTCCTTGGTATACATATACCACAATTTATTGATTCATTCATGGGTCCATGGGCACTTGGACTTCTTCCTTGACTTAGCAATTATGAATTGGGCTACAATAAACATTCTGGTACATATATCTTTGTTATAATGTGATTTTTGGTCTTCTGGATATATACCTAGTAGAGGAATTGTAGGATCAAATGACAGGTCTATTTTTAGATCCCTAAGTGATCTCTAAACATCTTTCTGAAAGGAATGTATTAGTTTGCATTCCCACCAGCAGTGTAGAAGTGTTCTCTTTTATTCATATCCCTGCCAACATCTCTGGTTTTGGGATTTTGTGATGTGGGCTCATCTTACTGGAGTTAGTTGATATCTCCCAAGTAGTTCTGATGTGCAATTTGATTTTTGTTTTTAGTTTGTTTATGTGCTAAGGTAATTAAAAACAAAACACATTTACTTAAAGGACCCTTTGTTTTTCAGAGGTTTTATAAGTTATTCTTACATGATAACTTCTTTATTCTTTTAGTAGGTTTTTGATGAGCTCTGGAGTGACTCAGGGAAGCATGAAGAGATTCCTTCATGTCTGGATCTCTTAAGCACAGATGATTTGAGTGAAGGACAGAACATGTGATGAGCTTTGTGATCGTGAAAAAGTTTGAAAAACCGTCAGGGTAGGGAAACATTTGCCAGTGCACATCCATTTACACCTTTTATTCTAGCCTAAAGAGAGTAAGGTAACCCTGTTTGCAAAGAGAACATGAGTGTTTTCTGAAAGTTCTAGAGCAGTGTTTTTCAACCTTTTTTTTTCATCTCACTGCGCACTTGAACCTATAGTTAAACTTACATGGCACACTTAAATTATGTTGATCAAAAATGAGAGTGAAAAAAAAAAGAATATACTTACTGTGCATTGAACTTCTTTCAAAAATAATATAATGATCTTTAAAAATTTTTACAGCACAGGGTGGTGCCTGTGGCTCAGAGGAGTGGAGTGCTGGCCCCATATGCCAGAGGTGGCGGGTTCAGGCTCAGTCCCAGCCAGAAACTGCAAAAAAGAAACATTTTTTTTTCACAGCACAGCTAGGATCCTCTCGAGGCATTGAAAATTGGTGGTGTAGGTTGATGATGCCAGAATGACCCAGAGGGATGTCAGGGGTTCCTTTAGCTAGACCTAGTGACAGTGTGTTGGGGAGTGTGCCACAAAGTCAGAAGAAGCCATTTCTCTCTACCTTTGGACGTCTGAGATGAGAATTTTCAGCCTATAGATTTCTAATTTGTTGCTTGTCATGTTACACCAAGTTCTCCCTCTAATTAGGATTGTAGAATGTCTAACTTTAAATTGTGGGAAACAGGCAATTGCATAATGTTAGATTTCCCTTTTTCCAATTCAGGAAAGGCAGGAAAATGTCCAAGGCTCATTGGACACTGGCTTGAGGAAGGAGAGTTGAAGGATCACACAAACAGGGGTTACTCAGAGGCAACTGGAGCAGACAGGACAGCCAGTACTGCTGCCGCTGAGTTCCTTTTCTCCGCTCTCCTCCCCCAGGACAAGTCTAGGTTAAATGAATTTCACAGACTTGAAAGTTTATTTTGGTTATTCCTCTTTCTACTTTTTCCATAAAGCCTTTACCAAAGCTATGAACAGGTATAGTCCTTGATTTTTTTTTTTTTTTTTTGTGGTTCAGTGTCTTGCTTCCTTTCTAATGAGTTCTGAATTCCTGAGTAGAAAGTTATTGAGAAATACAAGCAAAGGGCTATGTGCTGAATGGTCATGTTCCTGCTGTCGAGACTTTACTGTGAGCCGGGTGAGGTGGCTCATGCCTGTAATTCCAGCACTCTGGGAAGCTGAGGCAGGTGGATTGCCTGAACTCAAGAGTTCAAGACCAGCTTGAGCAAAGTGAGTTCCCATCTCTAGTAAAAGCAGAAAAATTAGCAGTGAGTAGTGGCACAAGCAAGATAGGCCCAGCTACTCAGGAGGCTGAGGCAAGAGGATTGCTCAAGCCCAAGAGTTGGAGGTTGCTGTGAGCTATGATATCCTGGCACTCTACCCAGGGCACAGAGTGAGACTGTCTCAAAAAAAAGTTTACTGTGATCATTGTTGTTACTTTGGCCCTTATGTTATCTGTCTGTAATTAATTTTCTTAATATTCTGACTTATGTATCTAGGCAGAAATTCTAACTTGCTGTATTGTGAGCTCTTTGCCTTTGATCTAATAGTCTCTAGTTCCCAGAATTGATTGGCCGTTTGTTTTTACAAATTTCTTTTTGGTTCTTGATATTCTCAGAGAAGCAGCTGACAACTGTGGTATCCCATGCCTTGAAGAAGAGACAATCTACTTTTTAGGGGGTATGTAAGATATAGAACTATAAATTAACAGGATCTTCTAAAATTTTCACCAACTCTCTTGCTTCACTTGTGTGTACTTAGGGAAATGGCAAGTCAGTGTTTTCTCATATTCTTACAAGAAGCACAGGGCTGTGGCTCTCTGAATCGTACTACTTGTCTTTAGAAGACTTTAAAAGCCCACGTTCTTGCCCTGCAAGTGAGAGTTAGTGTGTAGTTGATGTAACTCCTCCCACTTCCCTGCTCATGCTTCTGGCTGCTGCGCTGGAGGCCTCAGATGGTTCTGCCAGTGTGTTTTGTCAGAGTTTCAACTTCATGTTTTTTGATCCTCAAGCTGTCACCCTGGGTAGAGTGCAGTGGCATCATAGCTCACAGCAACCTCCAACTCTTGGGGTTAAGCAGTTCTCTTGCCTCAGCCTTCCAAGTAGCTAGGACTACAGGCGCCCACCACAATGCCCAGCTATTTTTGTTGTTGTTGTTGCATTTATCTTTGTTGTTTAGCAGGTGTGGTCTAGGTTTGAACCTGCCAGCCTCGGTGTATGTGGCCAGCGCCCTAGCTGCTGAACTACGGGTGCTGCCCTGGTATTTCTATTTTTTGTTTTGTAAGCTTTTGCTGTACTGTTTTCCATAGTGGTTGCACCATCTTACAGTTCCATCAGCAGTTCACAAGGGTTCTAACTTTTTTACATCTTTACTAATAAGTGTTATTTCTGAGGCTGAGGTGAGTGGATTGCTTGAGCTCAGGAGTTTAAGACCAGCCTGAGCAAGAGCAAGACCCTGTCTCTAAAAAAAAAAAAAAAAACCAAAACATAGCTGGTCATTGTCTTGGACTCCTGTAGTCCCAACTACTTGGAAGGCTGAGGCAAGAGGACCACTTAAGCCTAAGTGTTTGTGGCTTCTGTGAGCTATGATGCTCATACCAAGGGTGACAAAGTGAGACTCTGTCTCAAAACAAACAAACAAAAACTGTTACTTCTGGCTTTCTTACCTTAATGAGTGTGAGATGGTATCTCATTCTGGTTTTGATTTGTGTTTCTCTGATGATTAATGAAACTGAGCGTCTTTTATGTGCTTATTGGGCATTTTTATGTCATATTTGGAGAAATATCTGTTCAAGTCCTCTGCCCATTTTAAGTTGCGTTGTTGAGTTTTTTTGTTGCTTAATCGTTGGAGTTCTTCATATATTCTAGATATTATCCCCTTATGAGATAATATGATATGCAAATATTTTCTTCCATTCCAGGTTGCATTTCTGGTCCCTTGGTTGTGTCCTTTGATGTGCAAAATTTTTAGGTTTGAAATCACACTTGTCTCTTTATACTTTTGTTACTTATGCTTTTGGTGTTATATCCAAGAAATTATTGCCAAGTCCAATGTCATGAAGCTTTTCCCTGATGTTTTCTAATTTTAGGTCTTACATTTCAATCTTTAAGCCATTTTAATTTGATTTTTTGTGTATAAGGGTCTATTTTTTTTTTACATGTATATATCTTATTTTTCTAATACCATTTATTGAAGAGATCATCTATTCCTTATTGAATGGTCTTGGCACCCTTGTCAAAGATCTTTTGACCATATATGCATGAGTCTATTTCTGAGCTGTGTATTCTTCATATATTCCATTGATCTCTCTGTCTTTATGCCAGTACCTTGCTATTTTGATAACTGTTGCTTTGTAATATGTTTTGAAATCAGAAGTATAAGTGGCACTTACTTTTTTTTTTTTTTTTTTGGCTGGGGCTAGGTTTGAACCCACCACCTCTGGCATATGGGGCTAGTGCCCTGCCCTTTGAGCCACAGGCACCGCCCCAGAGGCACTTATTTTTAAATTATGCTCTTTTAGTTGAATAATAAAGAAATGACTTAAAAACAATTCAAAGAATTTTCATTTTTTAAAAGGAGACTAAACACACGTAATAAGGTAAGATGATTTAAACAGCAAAATGTAAGAGGCAGTCATTTGGCAAGCAGTGCAGGGAAGGCTGCTTATCGAGCACTAGGTGCTTTCACGGATACTGTGTCCACTGGCTTGGGATTCTTCAAAAAGGCAGTGGACTTTGGGTTGTCATAGAGATTGGGTATTGACCTCAGTGAGTATTAATACCCAACACTACCATGTCTCTTGTATCGCAGTGATAGAGAGAGGTCTTTCATGAAACTCTCCAGTAGTAATCTTTAGATTTTCAGTTATGAAAACTGCCACTTGTGGGTTTTTTTTTTGCCTTGATAACTGTGTTGCCTTTCCTATTCTAATCCAGTAGTTTCTGATTTCCTGTATCTGCCCATTAAATAGTAATTGGTCATATGTTTAGATAGAATATTAAGCCACAGTGCTGGTTTATTTTCTGATTCATAAAAACAAAACAAAAAAACCTAGAAAACTAATCTGGCTGGATGGTATAGGATGAATTGAAGGAGGAGAGTTTGGAGTCAGAATAGCAAAATTTAGTGGCTACTTTAGTAAGTAATTTAGACTACTTAAGATGTATTTTCTCATCTTCCTAGTAAAGATTATTAGGATAATTTTCATTGGGTATATTACTTAAAGGGACATTTGGTAGAATTTCCATGGAGGGAAAATGTAGTATGCTTGGATGTAGTAGGCCTGTCACGGAGATATGTTTAGTGGTGACTAATGAATTTGTGCCTGCACGGGTGGGTCTCTGAAGAGTAATTTACTGAACCCCACTGTCTACCAGGGGCTGGTGGCTGCTTCCACTAAACAGAAGCTGCATGGTTCCTGCTCTCATGTGTAGCTGATACTCTTCTAGTGACTTAAGTGGTCCTTCTTTATGTTCATTTCTTCTCTTATGGCTGAATTTTTCTTTTAGTCAAAGGCCACCTGTTTTACTTTGGTGCAAAACAGTTGCAGTGGTTGATTATGAGAATAGTCCTACGTTAAATGTTCTTTATATAGAGAAAGAAATAAACACCATACAGCTGCTTTTTGGTTTCCAAGGAGATATGTCTTGGCAAACTGTTTTATCAAGGGCTAAGGAAAAGAAATAATGGAAACTGGCTATAATGCATATTGTTACTGTTTGCCTGAGGACCCAGATCCGGGTTTTTCAAATCTTGATTTTTTTCCCCTTCTATTCCCACATCCACTCCAAGAGAATCTAGAAACTTTGTTCTGGGTAATCCTGGATTTTACTAGTAATTGACAGATCTTGGAAGAGTAAAACAACTTTTTTGGATCTTCATTTAGTTATTCCTTTGTTCATTTGATACGTCGTCATCATTCATCTGTTATATACCAGGTAGTCTTGCCATTGTAAAGGGAGAAAGTTGAAGGTTGAACTCAATTTTCTTTGTGACCCACTATTAAAATTCTATAAATTTGTTATTGTGATTTAGTGAGTTGTAAAGCCTTTTGTAAACAGTAGAAATGTTTTTGAAAGGACCGAAGAAAGAGAAATTTGGAGTTTTTCTTGTTAAGTATAAAACATTTTAGTGGGAAAATTCTGGAATGGTGGATAATTTTAGTACTGGTTTCATTCTTTCTAAAAGCAATCAACATTTAACTCTGAAAGTTTTTCTTTGTAATTTTGGTAGAAGACATTCTGAATCTAACCTTTCTGTTGTTACTGGCAGCACCTTAGATATTTAATCCCTGTTCCAGATGATTGGTGTGGGGCATTGTGGGAGATTTAGAAATGCTTATCACTTCTTCTCGGAGCTCAGTTCCAGATCTTTTAGGGCCCTGGTCATTTTTCCCTGTAATAGTCTTGAGATATGATAACATCATGTCCCTGAAGGCAGAAGAGTCACACTGAAGATCTAAGTACCAGTACTGATAATTAAGCTGGGATTTCCCCATAAAAGTGATGTTTTCATTTTAATTTGTTGTTAGAAATTCAACATCATATTGATTATACATGAAAAGATTGAGTTATACAAAGTAAAACTTAAGAATTTCCTCCCACCCACGTAGGTTGTGGACTGTTGTAAAACTGGTCTCGTTGTTCTCAAAGAGCACTGGATAATTTGTTCTAGTCCTGGCTCTACTATATGCTGGTTGTGTGGCTTTGGCTGTTTTTCTTTGATTTACTGATGAGTAATAGTCATTGAGCACTTTAGTGTAGTTGGGAGATACTGTTCTCATCTTGGGGTGTATCTGTGAAGAGCTCTAAGTGAGATGGGAAGTCATGGGGAGGGTTTTATACACAGGACTTTTGTTCTGACATTTTTAAAAGGTGAAGTGCTGTTGTGTAAAGAATAGAATGGGGAGGGGCGCAAAGGTGAAAAGAGGAAGATGTTAGGGGTTCCTGGTAACTCCCTGCAGGTGAGATAGGATAGTACAGGTGATAGGAAGTGGCCGGACTCTGGGCAGATCTCAGGCGGGATTAACAGGATTCATGGAAGGGTCAGATGATGTGGAGTAGTCGAG
>NW_003852591.1:945722-949228 GCF_000181295.1 Otolemur garnettii
AACAACAAAAAACAGACAGTGACGTCTTTATCGTTACATCCTGAATGATTTCTGAAAAGTAGACTGGTTCCCATCTTGGGTGCTCTGTGGTCTCTTTTGAACTATTTAACTCATGGGCCAGAATGTACTGTGGAAAGCTAACATTTTTACCCCTCCCCCACTCCAAAAGCTGGTTTCTTTTCCAAGAGATGGGAAAGCTTTTTTTTTTTTCCTTGACCCATCCCATAATTCCTGGGCAGCTTCTGGAAGAGCTTGGTATGTACTTTGGTCCCCTCCAGGGTGTCAGAAGCTTTTTTTTGTGTAGTCACTGTGTGGAAGTGTAGCACCAGACTTGCTTCTTTATAAACAAACATAGCTTCAGGCCATAGTATTTTATTTAGGTGGGAGGATAGTGTACTAGAAAAAAAAAGACTCTTCTTTTTTCCTATTCTTTATTATTTTTAGGCTTTTCATCATTCGGTCAGTTAACAGATACAGTCTAAAACAGTGATTTTTAACAGGTGTGCCATGAAAATTTTTAAAGATGGTTAATTTAAACTATTTTCAAAAGAGTTCAAAACACAGGAAGTATTCTTTTCTTCTTTTTTTTTAATCGACATAATTTAAGTGAGCCTCAGAACTTTGACTGTTATTTCAAGTGTGCTGTGAGATGAAAAAGGTTGAAAAACCCCAGTCTAAAAGGTCAAATTAATTAGGGAGATGACTCTCCATGTTTCTCAATTCATAGTTTTTTGAGTGCCTTAAATTTTTTTATAGGCAGGTGAAGTATGTTAAATATGTATTTAAAGCTATTGAATTACACTTTGTTTAAAATCCAAGATGTTGAAAATCATCAGTGTGGTATTTTGAGTTTACTAAATGTCTGTCTTTAGAGGTAGTAATAAATAGCTTTATCTTTGAAATGTAGTATTTGCTTATAACCTGTATTTTTCCACCAATGACTTGTGTTTTTAGGAACATCTTTAGTCAGGAGATGTGGTGGCGCTCAGTTCTTCTAATCCAGAAGCACTTTTGAGCAGAAACACTTCTGTTCTTCCTTGCCGTTCTAGTTTTATCATCAGTCAGCAAGACTAGTGGGCATCAGTTGTGTGTGCCTGTGGCAGTTCCTCTGAGTTGGAAGGAGATGGTGAAGGTCCTCCGAGGGCCTGACACAGGTAGTGACTTTGTCTGCTGGTGGAATACCATCTAAGGGAGTACGTTAGGGGGTGAGCGGAGAGTGGTGATGGTGTAGTAATGACGGAAGCAGGAGCTACGTTGTCGATACTGTGGAGTAAAAGTTATTTTACTCGTTTTTCAGTAGTCTTTCGAGTAAGAGGACCTCTTTCTATGTTAAGGTTTTTGCCAGGTCTTCACATTTATTACCCATCCGTTCAGTAATTTTTTAGTTACATAATCTTTGCTTTTCATTGAATTGGCATACTATACGTTATTTAGGCTCCTGAGAAACTGAACTGTCAGTGCCCAGTCTAGTATTACTTGGCATAATTGTTGGGAAAAACCCTTAAGCCTTTGTCTTTCCTTTTGAAATGTGCATTAGAAAATTTTACTTAATTGTAAGAAACGTTTTTAAGTAGACCTGTATGTCTAAATCTGTTATCTTTTCCATGCTTAATGTTTTTTCCTTAGAAGGAATGTGACTGTCTTCCTAAAATATCGTTAAGGTTTTCCAAATCATCTAATGGCTTTTCATTTGAACTCAAGTCTAGTAGTCATTTTTGCTGTGGAGATACATTCTGAGTGTCTGAAGTCATAGCATTTATTTATATACTTTAAAAAAATTTTATAACAACTTTATTGTGTTATAGTTTTTATAGTTTGCGTACCATATAACTCCCCCCTTAATTTATAAAAGCCAGTAGTTTATACGTTAGTATATTCATACAGTTGTGCAACCATCTCCATAAACAATTAGAATTTTTTCATCACCCCAGAAAGAAACTCCAAACCCATTTGCAGTCACTCCCCGCTTCTTTCCAGCCCCACCCCTTCTCCCTGCCTCCAGCCCCAGGCCACCACTAACCTACTTTTCTGTGTTCATAGATTTGCCTATTGTGGACACTTCATATAAATGGAACCGTACAATATGTGGCATTTGGTGATGGATTTATTTCACCTAGCTCTGTCAAAGCCCCCCCCCCTTTTTTTTTTGGCTAACACTTTAACTTCGTGGCAGTGTTACAGATTCCAGATTCAAAACCAGATATAACCCCTGACACAGAGACTCTAGTCTGTGCTGGGACCAGAGAAAACAGCAAAAGCTCCACTCAGCATGACGCTTTCTTACACAGAGCCACGCTGGTCCTCACCACCAGTGCGTCCAGCCTCCCCTCCTCGTCTGGATATCGTCCTGGTCTGCCCTGTCCTTTGCCCTTGGTTTGATCTGTGACAAAGCCTCGTCACTTCTTTTTCCTTTGACCTGATTCTTGCTTCCTTCCAGCTTTTCGTCTTCCTCTCATTGCTTATCTCAGAGCAGCCCCGTGAGCTGTCTGCTTGAGTGGGTGTAGCCGTCTCCTTTCTGACCCCTCCTGGCCTTGCTGGTCTCCAGGCCGCCTTGCCTCTCTGTTCTTTCCAGTGTACCAGTTAGGTGTGTGCCACCCTCCAGGAACTAAAGTGGCTCGGGTACTTTGCCTGTCAGGCTCGTGTTTCCTTGTGTGACTTTCTGGTTGGATCGCTCCTTTCCTGTTTATCTGTCTTTTGTGGCCTCTCTGGATCTGTGTGTCTGCCTTCATATTTGGGGCCTCTGCTCTTTTCTCTTCCCAACTATTCTGATTTTCTTTGAACCTTTGTTCATTTTCAGTATTAGTGCTATTTAATTCAAAACGTTTGTGAAATCTGCTAATTTCCTCTCCATGGCCTTAACCATCGCTGTCCTCTTCCCCGAATATCATGCTCCTTATCTGTGTCTTGTGTCCCTCATTCCCTTTGAACTCTAGCCCTGAAGTCTAGTTTAATCCCTATCTCATCCCTCCAGACCCCACCTCCTTATTAATGCCTTTCTGGGTACAATAACTCAGCCTGCTTTCTCCCTTCTGTGAGATGTACTGTGTCATATACTTAGTGATTAGCGCATAGTTCCTCATGTGTAGCCTGGAGGAGACTCAGAGGGGACAACAGCCTTTCTCATAAGGGTTGGAAGTCCATCTTCCAGACAGGGGATAGAACACGAGTAGAATAAATCCAGATATTACAATAAACATCAGAGAGGACTTCATAGTAGAGGTGCTTGCAGGTGTGATGGCTGTGTTCTGCATTGTTGGAGGCACCTTGCGTAAGGCTGCATCATTTCTGAACAGGGTCATGGTAAAGGGCATTTCAGACACTTCATCAGGGTTCAATTCAAGACTGGTTCTCAGTCGTCTTGGGTAGCAGAGTCATCTGGGGAGCATTTTAAGTACACAGATTCTCAGTGTATATGTTGAAAGTTTAGGTGTCAAGGTAAGCTTGGAAATTTCTGAGGCACAACGACACTTTTAGTCCTGAGACCCTGTGAGTCTCTTTTTTTTTTT
>NW_003852591.1:949591-953809 GCF_000181295.1 Otolemur garnettii
GTACAGCAATATAAAGTTTTGGTATTGCTTTCGTGGGACATGAGCAGATACAGGTAGATGGGTGAAACTGTGTGATTCTTGAGGTGTAGTATAATTTCTCTGAGCTTAGGGACCGTTTCTGAGGGCCACGTTTTTTAATTTCCCCCGGAGGAACGGGTCCTTTGGTGTTTATTCTTGGCTGGTGATCTGATTAACCTTCTGGTCACTGATTTGTTCCTTGTTGTAGGGTTTGCTGCTGTGCTTTCTATCCTCTTGTTTTCCTACAGCGTGATGTCTTGGTTGAAAAGGAGCCACTCTATTTTTAATTGCTTCATGGCAGGTTCACACTTTTGATTATGTTGCTTCCTGACAATAAAATTAACATTGGCTACCATTTATTGAGTAACCAGTGTGTCAGGCACTTTATGTCACATTACTGCTAATCTTTATTAACAAGCCGGTAAGGTAGACAGTAGGTCTCTGCGTGGGAGGCGGGATATAGAGTTCCTGTTACAGAGTTTTTTCCCTTGAGTTAACATTGCAGCAGGTACTGAATCCAGGAATTAGCTAGTGCAGTCAGCTGTTGGATCTAGAGCCGTGGCAGTCATGTTTCGACTGTGTCCATAAAATATATTTTACTGTTGGGAACGCCAGAAAGCCTGTCTGCTTATAATAGGGTAGCTGTGACCACCACCCTGTGAGTTAAACTTGTAATTTGTTTTAAACACTATGCTCTTCTGATGGTAAAAGATCTTTACCCATTTCTCCAATGAAAGGCTGGTCTTGCTGGCATAATTTCGAAGCATGGTATGTAGTTTATTATTTGTCGTGTTGTGTTCCAAGTGGAGAGTCGAGGACTATTTTTCGTATCTTCATCAGTAATCTGTAGTTCCCCGACTGGCACAGGACTTAGTGGGTGGTTTCTTTTCCTTACCTTTTGCAGGATTCTGGCCTCTTAGGGTGACCAGTTAACACAGTCATAAACATCCTTCCCTGAGCAACAACAGTGAATTCATTCTGTGGTTCTTATGCATCTCATTTTATCCTTCTGAAATTCCAGGGAAATAGATATTTTCAACATTTAAGAGATGAGGAAACTGACGCTTAGAAAGGTTGAGTAGCTTGCCTTTCAGATGCTCATCTGTTACACATTATTTTAGGGGACCCAGGCATGGCTTCCATAGAGGGTTACATCATTTGTCTTAACTTCTCTTACCTTCTGTTGCTGGTGTCATGAAGAAAAATTAGGTGGTAGATGAGTGAACTTTTAGGAGAAGATGACAAGCTAGTATCTCAAATACCTAGAGAAAAGTTGTGGATCATGTATTTAATTTCCTCCCTAGCATGGAGTTGAGGTAACGGTTGTCGTTGAATGTCCCCTCCAGCCAGCTGCATTTACTAAGATGCAGTAAATAACCTCACAGTGGACTCACCCCTTCCAAGAGAAGTTCGAGGACCAAGGTTGCAAATATTTTTAATGCAGATATCTAGACAAAATGTAAATATATACAGTTGTGGTGAAATAAATGTAAATCTTCACAAAGTTTCTAATAACTACAGAGTTTTTTCTAGGAAGAATACCTTCCCTTTATTTCCTGACTTGTGCAAGATAGGAAACTTGACACATTTATTTTCCGGGGTGAAACGCTCGTTTTCTCATCTTGCAGTGTGGATTCTGTTGTGTAATTGTCATCCTGTCCTTGACTTCTGCCTGTTGCCCTAAAATTAACATGCTGATATCAAGTCAGCCTCTGCTTTGTTTTGAAATATAAGTCTTTTGAGAGCCTGGGGGTGGGGCATGAGAAATAACACATTTTCAAAGAGCTTGATGGAACTCAATCAAAGTTAATTGAAAATATAAAACAAGTATCAGTTCTGTCTTTAAGCGTGCTTAGGAAGCACACACTCCATTGATGACAGTTGAAATCCCTAGTAGAAGTTACCTTAGATCATGGTGGAAGAGGAGGATATTTTGATTATCTTAACTTTTCATATTGAGTTGAGGGCTTAGCCAGTAAGTCTTTTCTTAAACTTTATGTACAGCTCATTTCTCCAAACAAATATTTGGTACATTTCTTTCACGTTGAATACATCCTCAAGATTGTCTGCTTTGGTTCATTAGATAAGGATTTTTGGTGGTGTAATAACGGAGCTGAGGTCGTTTTCTCTTAGTCCCTGTTTGCTTTAGTATTTAGGTTTATTTAATCTTCAGAACAAAGATTAATTTCAAAGAGGATTGTTGAACTTTTGTGATCAGGCAGGGCCATGATGTACCTTCTAAATGGCAGGGAGCCCTGTGGTTATTAATGAACTCAACTCGTGGTGGGCTCATTTATAGGAAGAGGCCCAGGGACCTTCGGTCGATTTGTCATTGTGTTCTTGCTACTCCTGCAGCAGTAGATCACCTTGAGTGGTTCCTCTTGTCTTTGGGTTACAGACTTTTCATGTTGAGTTGCCTGAGACTATTTGAAAGCCACTTTTTAATACTGTTTTATTTAATACTGTTACCTGCAGTAATCCAAGAACACTGAAGACATGCCATAGTCAGACCTTGTTCTACCCACCATCAATCCACAAAGCCCATTTCTTCTTTTCATTTTTCTTTTGAGACAGAGTCTCACTATGTCGCCCTCCATAGTGTGCTGTATTATCACAGCTCACAGCAACCTCAAACTTTTGGGCTTAAGCAATTCTCTTGCCTCAGCCTCCCACGTAGCTGGGACTACAGGGACCCACCACAGCACCTGGCTATTTTTTTTTATTACAGTTGTCATTATTGTTTAGCTGGCCTGGGCTGGGTTTGAACCTGCCAGCCTCGGTGCTTGTGGCTGGCACCATAACCACTGTGCTATGGGCACCAAGCCCACAAAGTCCATTTCTGTCGTCTTTGAATGTGCATCATTTACTCAGCAAATATTTACTGATCTGCTTCATGTCTGGTGTCAGCAGTGGGTGAAGTACTGTGCTGAGTGTTGTGCAGAGAACGTTGCAGTCTGTTCTCAGGATACTCCTGGTTGGTCAGGAGCTCAGGAGGAGGAGAGGACAGTGTCCAGCAGGAGATAAGGAAGTCATTCAATGCACTGTCTTCTTCCTATTGTCTTCTCTAGCAAGGGAAATGTTCTTCACAGGCTTTGGAACCAGAGACCTGGGTTTCATCGTGCCCCTGTGATCTCAGATAATGGCTCAACTTCTTTTTTCATTTTTAAAAGGGCGAAGGTGATGAAGCTTAACTCACACACATAGTGTCAAGAGGAAATGAGACAATGTGTGTGACACCCTTCCCAGAGTTTGGATTTTGGACCCGTAGATGAGAGAGCTCTTACTGTGATGTCGGTTACAGGCAGCAGGCCCAGTGCCTGGCACACATAGATGTCCAACATGTGTTAGCTACCCAGGGCCTCTTGCAACCCTCCCAACTTTTCAGTTTTCTAGTCTCTTTCTTTTGGATTTTGAAGGACCCTGTTGGAAGGATGCACTTTTTGGTTATCCTGCTGGATTCTTGGATTTTTAAAATACATTTCATATACATGAAACAGGAAAATCCCATCTCATTAGTAGTTTCCTTTGCAAGGTCATCCTGAACGTGGTTGCAGTCATTCGCCTTTGTTCCCCAAAGGTGACAGTTTATATTTTTTTTAATCTTTATCACCACTGATTAGTTTTTACCCGTTTTTGAAATTTGCAAAATGAGATCATACAGCATTTTTTTCCTTTTTTGACTGGTTTCTGTTGGTTTGCATGTAAAATTTATTCATTGATTGTTATAGCTGTAGCTCATTTTCACTGCTCTGTAGTTTTTCATTGTCTGAAGGTCCAGTTGCTTACATATGCTACTCTTTTTTTTTGAGACAGAGCCTCAAGCTGTCCCACTGGGTTGAATGCGGTGACATCACAGCTCATAGCAACCTCCAACTCCTGGGCTCAAACGAGTCTCCCACCCCTGCCTCCCAAGTAGCTGGGACCACAGGCGCCTGCCACAACGACCAGCTATTTTTGGTTGCAGCCGTCATTGTTTTGGTGGGCTCAGGCTGAATTTGAACCCGCCACCTTAGGTGTATGTGGCTGGTGCCTTAGCCACTTGAGCCATAGGTGCCAAGCTGCATATGCTACTCTTGATGGACATTTTATTCCAGTTTCCAGTTTTGGCTATGATGCCCTTTCTTGTTTGTGTCTTGAGGTACACACATGGGCATGCATTCTCTAAGTGGGCTTATGTTTAACTTTATTAAAATGTATGTA
>NW_003852591.1:954362-957941 GCF_000181295.1 Otolemur garnettii
CATTGTTGTTTGGCGGGCCCGGGCTGGGGATTCGAACCCGCCACCTTAGGTTTATGTGGCTGGCACCTTAGCCGCTTGAGCCACAGGCGCCGAGCCAAAGCAAGAGAATTCTTACCCACTTAGAAAACTGCAGTTATTTTTGAGAAACCCTGGTTGGGGAACTTTGAGAAGAGAGGAGCGAGAGAATTGAGGTAAATACCTGTGCTCACGCATCACCAGGGTCACACCGGGCACTGCTGTAACAGAAGATGGGTTAGCACAAGAAAAGCATAGCAAATTCTTAAATGCAGTTTTATGTGGCCTGAGAGCCTTCGGGAATGAAGACCCAAATACCCAAGGGAAGCTTTTTTGCTTAGGTTCCGTGAGGACTGTACAGCTGAGTAGAAAGGGGAACACACAGAAAGGCATGATCTCATGGTAACAGCCCGAGGGGGGCCCAACAAGCTTATCTGCTGAGATGCCTGGGCCTCTCCTGCAACATTCCTTCTTTCCTCCTAGGTACGGGGCGCCCTGCCCTCTGGAACCTCTGGAATGAAGGTCTTATGACTTATTTAGAGATAAGATAGGTCAGAAAATTCCTTAGGGCCATGCTTCACGGAGAAAGGTGGTGGTGGGTGTCAGAGTGCCTTTCTTGCTTCTGGGGCCTCCCATCTTCAGTGTACTTTGGGGTAACATTTTCTGAGCCCTGACACTCCTGGAATCTGAAGGGGAATCACTGTTGTTGTTTTTTTCCCCCTATAGAAAGGGAGCAGAGTAAGTTTCATATGCCCTTCTGACATAAATCTAGTGTGGGTTTCAACAGGAGATTTGATAGGACCGCGAGAAAAAGGTAGTGGTTACTGAGAACCAGGATGGGTTCAGTAATTCAAAAAACATTTCTTGGGAGCCAGGTACATGATTTATACTTGTAATCATGTATACTTGAGGCAGGAAGATTGCTTGAAGCCAGGAGTTCAAGACCAGCCTGGGTAACATAGCAAGAACCTGTGTCTAAAAAAAATTAAAAATAAAAAAATGCGCCAGGTATGGTGGGTGTGTAGCTGTAGGCCAAGCTACTTGGGAGGCTGAAGCAGGATCACTTGAGCCCAGGAGTTTGAAGGTACAATGAGCTACGATTGGGCCATAGCACTCCAGCCTGAGTCACAAAATGAGACCCTCTCTCTAATAAAAGCAAAAAAAAAATTTTACTGGGCTTCCAATTCCTGTGGGTTCTTGGTACTCCTAGAGCCAGGGGTGCAAAGGTTAATGGCAGATCCTCCGTTTAGGAGGTCACCTTGTTGTGTGTTCCTAATGTAGTTCTCTGCATGTATTTTTTGAATGGCTCAATATAGTAGAGGAAGCAGATGGATTAGCAAGTGATCCCTAAATACATGCAATGTGCCTGGTTATGAAGTCCTTTTACAACACTGGGGGGAACAGAGGAGAACAGGACATCCTTTTAAAGAAGTGACAGGACCAGTCGGTTGTGGTGGCTCAGGTGTGTAATCCTAATACTCTGGGATCCTGAGGCATGTGGGATCCCTTGAGCTTAGGAGTTCAAGACCAGCCTAAGCAAGAGTGAGAGCCTATTTCTACTGAAAATAGAAAAATAAGCTGGGCATGGTGGTGCAGCTACTTGGGAGGCTGTAGTCCCAGATACTTGGGAGGCTAAGGCAAGAGGATCCCCTGAGCCCAAGAGTTTGAGGATGCTATGAGCTATGCCGCGACAGCACTCTAGCCTGGGGCAACAGAGTGAGTCACTCTGTTTCAAAAATAAGAACAGTGACACTGCTGGTAAAGTATGAAGGGACTAAGGGAAAGGGGAGTGGGGTGGGGAGAACAGCCAGGAGCCGAGGCTCGGGTATAAGAGCAGGTCTGCTAGAGGGGATGAAGTGATTCTGAAAAAGCTTCCTAGAAGTGAGAGGCTGTTGGCACTGAAAGGCTTTGCCTGTTATGGTGAGTTTGGGTCTTTCATTTTATTATAGCTCTGGAGGAGACCTGGAAAGATTTTAAATACTCAGGGTGGGGAATGGTCAGATTTACATTTAAAAAGTTTGCTCAGGTGTGGAAAATAGAAAATACAGACCTGAACCCAGGGAAACAGGAAACTCAGGTTACAGTGTTCCTGAATGAAGATAGTATATTCCAGGAGGCCAAGAAAGGGAACCAGTTCCAAAGAGATTTAAGAGAGACTGAAGTAAGTCATTCTGTGATAATCTTGTTTTCTTTTAAAAATAGATTCTAAGCAAGTTCACTAGGTTTATTAGTTAAGGGAGTGTGGTCTTTTGATTTCACCAAAATGTTTAGTTTCACAAAATGCTATCCTTAGGAACCAAACGGGAAAACGTATACTGGATATTAGGAGGATTTGCAGCCTGTTGAACAAATCTGCTTGAAAAACAATGGAAGCTGAACATGGTGGCGGGTGTCTGTAGTCCAGATACACCAGAGGTTGGCATAGGAAGATCACTTGAGCCCAGGAGTTTGAAACCATCCTGGACTACACAGGGAGACCTCATCTTAAAAACAAACAAACAACATCCCCCCAAGTAAAAGCAGTGAATTGATGGATCTGTGTGAGCCTGGAGAGAAGCATTTCCTCCTGTGCTTTGCACTCTGCATTTGACTTCTGTCATCTTTAAAATAGTTTTATTGTTGACAAATTTACATGTGAAGTGAAATGAGAAGAGTCAGGTGACACAGTTGACAGAACCAACTCTGCTTCATAACAGTCACAAAAGTCTGCAGTTGAGGGGCAGAAATAGTTCTCTCTTTATGTTGGAAGCACAATATAATTAAATCAACAGATACACATACAGTATTTGTGGTATTGAAATTCCATGGGGGAGGGTTATTAAGAAAAAAATGCCTAAAAAGTTGGCTCGGCACCTGTAGCACAGTGGTTATGGCGCCGGCCACATGCACCGAGGCTGGTGGTTCAAACCCAGCCCACGCCTGCTAAACAATGACAGCTGCAATAAAAAATAGCTGGGCGCTGTGGTGGGCGCCTGTAGTCACCCGCTACTTGGGAGGCTGAGGCAAGAGAATAGCTGTGAGCTGTGATGCCACAGCACTCTACCCAGGGCAACATAGACTGTATCTCAAAAAAAAAAAAAGCCTAAAAAGTTCCTTGTGGGGAACGATGTTGGGAAAAGTTGAGAACTGCTTCTTTGAAAGAACTCAGTTCCTGAAATGGTAGCTTAAAACGTCCAGTCAGAACAGGTGGAGATGCTGAAAAATGTGACATTTAGGACTAGACACTGAAGATGCCGTGGTGGGATGGGAGTATTTCTTGATTTATGTTTATGTGATGGGAAAAAAATTAGGATTAAGTTTCTTTGTAATTACCTGTATTTGTTCCTCAACTTGGTATGAGTCAATAGAGTGGATCAGACTGAGAAAAAGGTTAGCGTAGCCTTAGGCTTCATTTCTAAAAATCGATATTTTGGAATTCAGAGTGTTCCATCGTACTATAATCTGGGCAGAACCTGATCTGGAAGGTAGAAAAACTTGAGCATCTAGAGCATAATCAGGACGATGAGAAGCCCCAAAGCCATGCTGAGAAGCGTTCAGCCTGAACAGCCGCTGGCATGTTGTTGC
>NW_003852591.1:958396-959430 GCF_000181295.1 Otolemur garnettii
CAGATGCCACTTTCCCTATTTGTAGGAGTATTTTTTTAAATTCCAGATGAGTGCTCTGTTGCTTGTGTGCATCAGAGTATGTCCTCCCACTCTGCTGTCCTGTCTTTTTCAACTCTCTTAATGTTGTCCTGTTTTAAGAAATTTTTGCTTATTCCAAAGTCACACAGAAAAAGATGAATTTTGAGTAATGACCTGAAGAAGTACAGTCACTAATCATGCTGATGTCTGGGGGAGACATTGTGGGCCAAAGAGGCAGCAGGGGCAAAGGCTGAAGGCCACAAGGTCCAGCAGGGAGTGAGCAGGAGTAGAGGAGCAGGGATGAGCTCGGACAGACACATCAGGGCAGCAGCTGGCTGTCCTCTCATTGATGGAGACTTACGAAGGGTTTTAAGCAGAGGATTGACAGGACACAGCCTCGGTTTTGGTGGGATTGTTTGGCTGCTGTGTTGAGGGTAGACTGCTGGTGGCAGGGGCTGAGGCAGGGAGCCCAGTTAGGAGGCTGTTGCAGGGGGCCAGGGAAGCAATGATGGTGACTCAGTGGCAGTGAGAAATGGGGTGTTTGAACAGCGACGTGTTTTGTATACAAAGCTGACAGGATATGCTCATGGTCTGGAAGTGAGGTGTAAAAGAGGAGTCAAGAACGGCACTAGATTTTATTTTAGTATTTATTTTTATTTTTGCCTGAGCAACTGGAAGGGGGGGGGGTGTTGGGATGCTGGAGATGCAGAAAGGTCCAGAAGGTTTGGAGTCGTGGTGCACATATGTTTGCTTTTTACAGATGTAATTTAAAAAATTTTCAGCATTTTGTAAAGAAAGGTCATTTGAATACCAAAAGAATAGGAAAGGCATAATCTTAGAATAAAGGTCAAGCCTTTAAATTGGATAGATTTAACTTTATAAAATATTCAAATAAGTTCTTTCCGTTCCTCCGAGGTTCTACAAATGTAGGTATTGTTTTGCAGACCAGCTTTGGGAATCACTGGTCTGTAGTGTTAAGCGAGTGTCCTTTGATTTTGATACTGTTGATAAATAGC
>NW_003852591.1:959969-962186 GCF_000181295.1 Otolemur garnettii
CCATTGAATTAAACTGAGCGCTGAGATGCTCTGAGTATCAAGTTGTCACCAGTTAGCTTCAGAAGTGTAAGTGATCTTTTATAGTTTCTCCTTTGAGTGATACTTGGAAAATATTTTGTACAGTTTGATAGTACAGAGTAATTTGATTATTCAAAGACATCAAATGTCCGTTATAAGATTCTGTTGCTATTTTTAAAGAAATATTATTAAGGCTCAGTGCCCATAGCACAGTGGTTATGGTGCCAGCCACATACACTGAGGGTGGTGAGTTCGAGCCTGGCTACAGCCAGCTAAACAACTGCAACAAAAAAAATAGCTGGGTATTGTGGTGGGCACCTGTAGTAGTCCCAGCTACTTGGGAGACTGAGGCAAGAGAATCGCGTAAGCCCAAGAGTTTGAGGCTCACAGCTGTGAGCTGTGATGCCACAGCACTCTACCGAGGGTGACGTAGTGAGACTCTGTCTTCAAAAAAAAGAAAGAAAAGAAATATTATTAAAAGGTGATTAACTTTTTAAAAATCAGTCCCAACTGATTTTATGGGACTTAATGTCTTTATACCAAGAAGAGAATCTTAACACGTGTGGTCACTTCTCAGTGTTTCCCACCTGCTTTTGGTGTTAGGTGTTAGTGTTGCATTTTAGTTGCCTGATGTGTCTGTGGTTTTGACATGATTATCTTACCCTGAGGGATGGAGAAAATTGGTGAAAAGTTCACTGCTGCTCTGTGAATTAAGTTATGCCTTGGCACAGAGTGCTGATCGTCTTGGCATTCAAACAGCATTAGCTCACCTTGCCTGCAGTTTGGGAATGTTCTGAGAGTGCTACCTTCCGCTGCAGGATTCTCCATCAACTGGGACTGGTATGGAAAGTGATGTTTATTATATCCTGTTCTTAAATATCTTGCCAAGTTACTGTCATCATACTCTTGATAGAAAATTAGTTAGGCAAAAACCATCATGGCAGAGGTGATGAAATTTATGAGAAAGTACGTGTAAGGAAAGGTTCGAAGTGTTGATTGTGGGTATCAGCCCTGGCTGGAAACAAAGAACTCTTGGCTTATGGTGGAATATTCTGTGTGTTCCTCTCCAGTCTCGTTCCTCGTTCCTCTCCAATCTCGGCGCTTGTATGTGGAAATACTGAGATGAATGTTTGCCATGCATATGAGGGTTTTGAGTTACAGATGCTAAGATCTATTGTAGTTAGCGTAAGCAGGAGGTGATTTATTAAGGGTGATGGATAGTTCAGCAAATCATCGTGAGGGCTGACGAGAGAGACCATAGACTCACTTTGTGGGAATCATTGCCACTTCTTCACGGGGGACCTGGCCCACCGAGAAGCTCCTTCCCCAGTGCAGTCAGGACTCCAGTCTGCAAGCCGGAGCAACGTGGACACTGCACACCTTTGCCCGGGTAGCTCGGTTCGGAAGGAGTCGCACGTGGTATGTCTGGCGGGCAGAACCTGATCCACATGTCTGCCTGTACTACAGGGCAAGGAAGGCAGGAAATAATCCTCCCGCTCCCACTTTGTTTTTTGCTTGCTTTTGAACTTTACAAAGTAAGGAACTATGGTGAGAGTGGAACAAAGGTGATTTTGGGCTCTATGGATAACAGATGCTCTTTATAGCACTTATATAAAATAATATAATAGTAATTATAAGATTATGAGCAACTTAATAATGTAAGATCTAAGTGAAACTTTTAAGGGAATCTGCTTTTTTTTTTTTTTTGAGACAAGAGTCTCAAGCTGTCTCCCTGGGTAGAGTGCTGTGGTATCATAGCTCATAGCAACCCCCAACTCTTGGGCTCAGACGATCCTCTTGCCACAGTTTTTCTATTTTTTTTTTTCTTTTGGTAGAGACAGGGTCTCGCTCTTGCTCAGGCCAGTCTCCAACTCATGAGCTCAAGCAATCCTCCTGCCTTGCCCTCCCAGAGTGTTAGAATTACAGGTGTGAGCCACCGCGCCCGGCCAGAAATCTGCTATTTAAAAACTTACTTTTTATTGGGTTATTCATGTGTATAAGGAATATTTACAATTCCAGCACTTTCATGGTTGTGTTACTTTAGAATTCTATTTAATGTACCAAGAGTATGTGAATGGTAAAGACAAAGACCAGGAATTTTGGATTCTTTTATCATTGGTGAATACCAGGGCAAGTCAAGATTCATTTTTGTGAGTTTATTTTGATCATTGAAAGGGTTGAGCCTTTATGAATGGGTCA
>NW_003852591.1:962278-966085 GCF_000181295.1 Otolemur garnettii
TTCTTTTATCATTGGTGAATACCAGGGCAAGTCAAGATTCATTTTTGTGAGTTTATTTTGATCATTGAAAGGGTTGAGCCTTTATGAATGGGTCAGTGTAGATTCATGTAGAAGAAGTTAATGTGAATCTGTGATGATGGGTTAGCAAAATTAACAAAGCATAACATTATTATGACTTTTTTTTTGAGACAGTGTTGTACTCTTTCACCCAGACTGGCGTGCAGTGGCGTCATGATACCTCATTGGAGGCTCAAACTCCTAGGCTCAAGTGATCCTCCTGCCTTGGCCTCCCCAAAGTGCTGTTATTATAGAAGTGAGCCACCACAGCTGGCTTACATTGTTAGAATTTTTAATATATAGCTGCTTATCTAAAGTTTCTTTTCTGAAATAGACTGGGTCCTCTTAGGGACTTATAAATCCTGAGGTCCAGTATCCTGATTTTATAGTTCTGGAAGCCAAAGGCAGGGGAAGAAATGATTTTGCTCAAGATTATACAGCTGGTTGGTGATAAGGCCTCTTGATTTCACTGCCCAGTCTTTCCCCACTAAACCCTCTAGGAAAGCAGAGGCTTCTCCACACTGGGAAGAAGCTTCAGTGCCTCCTGGATGCCCCATCCTGAGATCTGAGCGCTGATGTGGTAGTGCTGCTGTTGGTTGGATAACACTGGGACTCTCACGTGTCCAGTGAACACATGGCCATTCATTCTTGAGTTTTGAGGAAAATGGATTGCAGAAGTAAGAATTTTATTCAAAACAGTACTTGGGGAAAACACACTGAGCGTGCCCGATTGAGGATGTGAGTTTCACTTGGTAAAAGAAGCTGCAAAAATGAAGAATGTTTATGCACAGCTCTCTTCTGTATTTACTCTTCTGAGTTGCTCATAAATTTGCTCAGACACAAGTCTTTCGCTGAAGCATTTGCCATCGCATGCAAAGTCAGTGTGAGTTCAGGGCTGTGGGGAAGCTGTGATCTGGCTCCTTCCTCACCTTCACGTCTTCACTCAGGGGCTGCCTTGGCAGTGAGCCTTCCGCTGACCAGCTTCTGTGTCAGACTGCAGCCCACCTGGCCTGCAGCCCACCTGGCCTGCAGCCCACCTGGCCTGCAGCCCAGCTGGCCTCCATTTATTTCTGAATCCCCTTATCTTGCCAGCCATCCTTTTTCTTTTCTAATAAGCACGTATCTCCTCTAACTTTATCTTTATGTCTCCTCCTTATAATTTATCTGTTCTGTTTACCGTTTATTGTGTCTCCCCCATTAGAGCGCATGTTCCACGAAGCAGAGACTTTTGGTAGTTTGTGAATTTCCAGCGTGAAGAATAAAGAGTGCCTGTCAACATGGTAGATAAATAAATATGTGTTGAATGGATGAACCTGGCAAAAGCAGCTGTTTTCTGTCCCGGCAAGTCAAATGGCAGAGTTTCAGTCTTAGTGATCATTTTTCGCTCACTTATTGGGGATGACAGAACCATCAGTTAGCATGTAAAGAAAGTAAGTTTGGTGTATAAATTGTGTTACATACTGTTTTCTGGAATCCCCTTGCTTCCGTGGCAATAAACAAGGAACTTGGATTAAGATGAAAAAAATCCTTAAATTATGCAGATGTGATCAGTGGAACAAATTCTTTAGATATTAAAATCTAGAGTCCTATATGATAAGAATGCATACAGAGGTTCTCAGATATAAACTTGGCCATGGAGCTTGTTTTCAACATAACTGGTTTAAGAAGTTTTCACTGTCAACATGTGGCAGAAACGTGGGCTTCAGTTAGTATCAGGGTACTGAAGGAGGGTACTGAAGGAAGAGGATGAGGGGGAAATTAGGATCTTCCCTCTTGGCAAGATGGTGATACATTTCTGTTAATCTGAGCCTTTCTGGAGAAGCTACCACATGAGACAAGGACAAGGAGATAAACTTAATGAAGATAAAGTCTATAATGCTTTAAAATTTTCATTTAGTCAACTTGGTGGTAGTCTCCTATTGAGGGCATAAGATAGTTTATAAATGTTCATTTTTATTATTTAAAGATACTTTCTAGAGCTTTAGAATTCAAGGGAAATAAAGATAATAGATAATATCTTCAGAAGATATTAAGAAACCTAGAAAATGCTTGCTAAGTCCAAAGCTTAATTGACTTGTCTGGTATCACACAGCTAGTTGATGGCAGGGTTGAGACTAATTTTTCACAGATTTTCACTTAAGTACCCATCATAGGAGAGAAGTGTACAAGCCTCTTTTTGGACATAATCCAGGGAGAGATTGTGAGTTTATTTCAAGATCTGTATTTTATCTTAAAAATTTCAGTGAGTCATTTAGTTATTCTATATGAATTATTTGTCTTTTTAAAAATGTATATAAGCATGTATATTTCTTTAGTTTTGCAAAAATGTGCTTACTTGAGGAATTATCATTTGGGACTTCAGAAAGTGAACAGAATTAAAAGTCATCTAAGGTTATTTTAGAAGTTTAAAAAAAAATTTTTTTTTGTGAGACAGAGTCTCAAGCTGTCACTCTTGGTAGGGTGCTGTGGCATCACAGCTCACAGCAACCTCAAACTCTTGGGCTTAAGTGATTCTCTTGCCTCAGCCTCCTGAGTAGTGGGACTGCAGGCACCTGTCACAATGCCTGGCTATTTTTTGGTTGCAATTGTCATTATTGCTGAGCAGACCTGGGCTGGATTTGAACTCGCCTCCTCAGGTGTATGTGGCCGGCGCCCTTGCTGACTGAGCCATGGGCACCATCTATTTTAGAAGTTTTAATACCACTTAAAAAATAAAAAGTTTTAAAGAAAACTACAACGGAGAAACATCTACTTGATCTATTCTAAAGTTAAATATGCTATATTAGAGAAAATTAGTTACAGTGCAGTGAATATACCTTTTTTAGAAACTACTTTAAAACCTCAACTTGAGAGGAAAGGGTTTCTATTTTTGTCATTTCAACATTCTGTGTGAGGGTAGGAAGGCATCAGATTTGTATCTTTTTGCTAGATGTACTGGTGTTAGAGTGACGAGTTTTAGGAAGGCGAGAGCTGGTTTGTATATGCAGTTGGTGTATACTTTTTTCCTGGGAATAAAATTAGACCATACTTGTATGGAGAAAGCCAAGCCCACTGGACCCCTCCCTTGTCCTTCACTGAGGATGTGCTAAAGGGTTTTACTTCTTGATGTTTTATGTAAATTGTTCTTTTGCAATATACAGTTCAGTGAGCGATTTACCATGCCACTGGTTTGTAACTTGATTTTAATATGCTCCAAGATTTAGTTTTCACAATTGATTAGAAAGCAGGTGTAATATTAAGAGCACTCACTGAGCTAGCAGTCAGGAGGTTTTGACTTAATTTTATCTGTAAAATTAGAGCATTACAGTGGTAGTAGGGTATTGGAGTCTGGCTCGAAACCTTCTGACCTGTATTTGCTTATGATACGCTTAGTGGATCCACACAGATAGAATAGTGTTTGTATTTCACATCTCTTTTTTTTTGTGTGTGTGAGACAGAGCCCCAAGCTATCCCCCTGGGTAGAGTGCTGTGTGGCATCACAGCTCACAGTAACCTCCAACTCCTGGGCTCAAGTGAGTCTCCTGCCTCAGCCAGGTAGCTGTGACCACAGGCGCCCGCCACAACGTCTAGCTGTTTTTTGGTTGCAGTCGTCATTGTTGTTTGGTGGGCCCTGGCTGGATTCAAACCTGCCACCTTAGGTGTATGAGGCTGGTGCCTTAGCCACTTGAGCCACAGACGCTGAGCCTGTATTTCATATTTCAGTGTCTGTATATGAAATAATTCCCATGAGGTACAGTATCTTGGAGCCAG
>NW_003852591.1:966238-970471 GCF_000181295.1 Otolemur garnettii
CTGAGACCTGAGGAATTTTCATATTGGACCTGAGCAGTTTGCCACATGGAGTCCTTGTATTACCGTTGGAAGCAGCGTCTGACTTTTTATTGTCTCGTCCTTGGAGGCTTCCCAGTGATTTAAGGATTTAAGGTTTAGCTGGGCAGCCGCCTAGGCGTGATTATTTTACCATGGTCTTTCCTTGTGGTCTTTTTCTCACTGGAGGCGCACAGCTGGGTGTTGTGTTTTCAGTTTAATCTCCATCCCATTAGCTAGTTTCCTGGCTTTAGATGGATATGCAGAAATAAGCTGGAGAAATACTGGATTCACATCCCCTTCTGGCAGAGTCTCTTGTTTAGAAGTTCAGATGCGGTCTCCGTTGGCAGGCACGTCTTGGCACACGGTGACTGGCATAGGGGTGGAAGAGGTGCGGTTACCGGTTACCTGTGGTCAGGTAACTGGGCCGGAGCTTCGCCATGTGGAGACGTCGCGGCTGTAGCTGAGACCCGAGAGAGATCAGTCGTCATTTTTTTAGAAATCAGCGAGAACTTTAAAGTTAAATGATTTTGCGGTTTAGCTCTCACTAGTTTTTACATCTTTCGGACATAAAGTTTTGAAAAACCTGGCAGTTTGCTCAAATATGGTGTAGCTGGAATAAGCCGAAGTTTCCCTGTGAAACGCTTGCTCTGAGGCTGAAGGGCCCCTGCCGTTCCTCTTCGACTCCGCTAAGGTGTGGCAGCGCCAGGCAGATGGAAGGCTGGAGTTTGAGCTGAAGTTGTGTGAAAGCTTCGCCAGCCAATTGGCTGACTCTGATAGTAAGGCAGGAAGAACCACACACGTGGTTTCCATTTTGGATTTCAGTCACAGAAAACAGGTTTCCTGAAGAAACCATTTGGCTTTAACAAGTTTATAAAAATTCATCTTTGATCAGGTTGATATTTTTATCTTCATTGTACGAGTATTTCCAATTAATTATTTCCCCCTTTTCAGTCCATAGGTGAAATTTCAAATCTGAATCTCCTGCAGTACTGACCGTCACCTAATTTCCAAGATTTTGATACAAGGGAGAATCAAAAGGACTGTACCTTCAGGTAAGGATCTAGTTTTATTTGATCTTAATAATACACAGCTACTTTTAGAGAAGTCTGCAGTTTCCCAGACTTCCGGAATAGAAGTATAGATGAATTTCTTTTCCTTTCCTTTTCTTTTTTAATACTCAAGCTGTTGACATAGACAAGTATAGGTGAATTTTTAAAAAGGTGGCAAATCTGATTCTCCAGATTTCCATCTATTTGGTATTAGCTAAGAGGTGGCAGTGAGGGTGGCTACTCACAGTAATTACAGAAGCAATATATAATGTCAGTTAGAACACACAGACTCATTTAAGATGGCTTACGGTGTTTTTAAGGTATTTTAAGGTTTTGAGGGGGAATCATCCTTTCATCCATTCTTCTAATACCGACCACCTGTATCCCGTGATTGATTGATGAAATAAAATATTATCAATCTACTTATATATCTGTGTATTTTCGAAAGCTGATAGACATGAAGGGTTTTAGGAATAATTTTCCTTCCTCCTTAGGATAGTGGTGAGTATGAGAAAAAAATAATTTCCCTACCTCTTTGGCAAACCAAAGTACTGTAATAGTTCCAGGCATGAGAAGGTTATAGAAAAAGATCTGTACTAGAAATAATTTAGAATTTACAGGGCTCATATTTAGAAATGAATGTTCCCAGGAGGAGAAGGGCATTATGCCGAACAAAGACAAAACCAAATAACTGCCTCCGCACACTCTCATTCCAGAAAACCACATTGCATGGAAAAATTGTGCTGAGTTGGCACTGTCGTAGGTTTCTGGATAGGAGTGAAAGCGTACTTCAAAGAACTAATGTATTGGCTTTTTAAACAATTACCTAATTTTCCTAACTGATCACGAGGTATTGAGTCACTTGTAAATTAGTTTTTCTAACTCTTTAGGATGGTTACTTTTCACGTTTAAAAGGCAGAACCGTCAATTTTAAATGGTGGGCATTGTTTGAAGCTGGCCAGTGGCAACAGAGTGAACAGTGCAGAAATCACTTGCCAGTAATGTATCATAGGGTGATTCCTACGGCAGATTGAGTTTCCTAATTACATTACCAGAAGTTAGTTTGCAAAACTTTAATGCACTCAGAAAGTAACATCCCCCACCCCAGAGGGAAATTGGCTTGGGATTTGGAAGAAGCTGCAGATGATGTGTGGACCTAATTTCTTTCTCGTCTATCCCACGACTAGCCTTAATCAGACCCTGTGGTTACGTCTTACCTAGTTTCTCTCCATCTCTCTCCTGCTTCTTCGGGGCCTCTCCCTTACGTACAGCAGTGATTCTCACACTTTCGGGTCTCAGAAACCCTTTATACTGATAAGAAGTGTTGAGGACTCAAGAGAGGTTTTGTTTGTGTCTATTATGACCATTATTCTTAATTGTATTAGAAATTAAGATAGAAAAAACTTAAAGCATAAAACTATTCAAGTGCACATTCCTCAGCTGCAGAGTGATGACAGCATCACTAGTCATGTGGTTTCTGGAAAATGCTGTGCACTTAAGAGAGAATGAGTGTGGAAAAGGCAAACAGCATTATTTTTGAAAGTTAGACTTGTTGAAGTGTAATTTACATACAATGAAATCCATCCTTTTTAGTGTATATTTCTCCTGTGGATTTTACTAAATGTCTTTGTAACCAGAAAGGAGATACAGACTATTTGCATCTCCCCAAAGTGTTCCCCTGCCCCAACCCTGGCACCCTCTGATTTATTTTTTGTTTCTATAGTTTGGCCTTTTTCCAAATGTTTTATCAATGGAATTTTGATTATTTGATAGAATAAATTTGAGATTCAGTTGTGCTAGTTGTATGTGTCACTAGTTATTATTGTTATTTTAATTGCTGAGTCCTGTCCCAGTGTATGAATATACAACAGTTTGTGCACTTAGCAGTTGGAGGACATTTGGGTTGTTTCTAGTTTTTGGTGTTTATGTGCTTTAGCATTATTGAGACTTGTAAGAAGCTGCAGGCGATGTGTGGACCTAATTTCTTTGACCTGACAGACCTCTTTCTGAGGAGCTCAGGTCTACGGCATGTCATCTCCATGCTGTGTTCTGGCCACCTCGAGTCCACTTGCCTGGGTATAATGTGCCTTCTCTCTACAATGCTGAGATCTAGCTCAAGGGTCTGTTCTGTGTAGGCCATTCTAACCCCGCTTCCCGCTGAGGTTGTCATTGGTCTTGACCACCGCTGTGCCATCACTGTACCTTTTCCCACTGCTCAGCAGTTATTTGAAGACGTGGTAGTTTCTCAGCTTCTCTTTCTGTGCCAACCAAGCACGTGCCTGATGTGCAAAAGATTTAGTACATGTTTGAATGAATGAATAATAATTCCTTTATGTTTGTAAGGCATTTTACTGTTTATAAGGGGGTTCCCATATACTGTGTTTATCTTTCATTTCAAGTATGTGAAGTATGTAACACAAGGGATTTTTAACATTTTTTATTTTTCTTAAATAAGGGTGTTAAATCTTAAGGCTGGGGTCCTCAATCAAGCTGTGTGTTAGAATCACTTGGGGAGCTTTTAGTAAATGTTCTGATACTCCAGACCAATTAAGTACTAATGTCTGGAGTCAAACCTGGGTATTAGTACTTTTAAAAAGTGTCACCGTTGAACCTGATAGCAGCCACAGAGAATCATTGTCGTAGAGTTTGGTTTACCATGAAGTCTTAGTGGCTGTAGTTGAGGATAGAATCCAGGTCTTTTGATTCTAATGCCTTTTCCTTCACACTAGGAACTTTCTTTCTTTTTTTGGTTAGAGATAGGGTCTTGCTCTGTTACTCAGGCTCACTGCAGCCTTGATCTCCTGGGCTCAAGGGATCTTTCCTCCCCTCCCCCCCCCCTTTTTTTTAGAGATAGGGTCTTGCAATGTTGCCCAGGTTGGTCTTGAACTCCTGGTCTCAAGTGATTGTCCTGCTTTGGGCTTCCAAGGTTCTGGAATCAACAGATGTGAGCCACTGTGCCCAGCATATACTAAGAACTTTCAAGTGAACAGAAGCACTCCAGAGAGAGACAGCGTGATGTGCACACGCTCAGTGTAGATGATAGTGTTTTCAGTTTATGGAGGTACCAGAGCACAAAGGTCAGGACACTGAATTTAGAGTCAGGGGACCATGTTTCTGTTCTGGCTCTACATTTATTAACTGGATTAATAAGTATTTCAGTCTGTTC
>NW_003852591.1:971491-981701 GCF_000181295.1 Otolemur garnettii
AATCCCTCTCCCTCCACCATGCATTTATTGGCTAACTTTTCTTGGAATTCATAAATATTATAAAAGTAAAGTACAAATACAGTCTCACTGAAATAGTAAAGTAACACGGAATTATGCAGAGTAATGTCCAGAGGTCACCGTTAGTTGCTTACTTTTGATCCTTTATGTTTTCATTGACGTGCCTAAAAAAGTGTATATATAAAATATAAGGTTTTTGTTTGTCTTAACATAAATAGTATTACTTTATGTGTCTGTGCCTTTTTAAAAACCTGACAACATGTCTTAGGTCACTCTGCATTAGGGTGTGTAAATCCCTCTGAGTCTTTAAATAGTGCATCGGTTTTTTCTATCAGTTCCCATATTGATGGTCATTAAGCCTATTCTTAACTTTTTGCTTTTATAACTTCTTATAAAACTTATAAAAACTTTAAAAACTTTAAAACTTATAAAAACTTATAACTTCTTAACTTTTTCTCTTTTTTGAAACAAGAGTCTCACTTTATAGCCCTTGTTAGAGTACTGTGGCATCCTAGCTCACAGCAATTTCAAACTTGAGCTCAAGCAATTCTTTTGCCTTAGCCTCCCAAGTAGCTGAGACTACAGGCGCCCACCACAGTGCCCGGCTATTTTTAGAGACGAGGTCTTGCTCTGGGTCAGGCTGATTTCAAAGGTCTTGAACCTGTCAGCTCAGGCAATCCACCTGCCTTGGCCTCCCATAGTGCTAGTGTTACAGATGTGAGCCATCACGCCCGGCCCTCTTAGCTCTTTCTTATTAAAAAATTAGTTACTTATAATAGATTTATTCTATCTCCAAGATATTGAGGGTTAAGTAGTAAATGTCTTTTCCTTATGAAAGGAAATCTTAAACCTTTTCTCCTCAAGTCAGCATTGAGCTTGGACTTCTTTTCATTGTTGTAAAGTATACTAGACTGTTTTTGAACAAACTTTTTTTTTGTTCTTTGAGGCATTTTATTTTTAAGTATGTATTACGTCCCTAGAGAAAGAATCCCAGGATTTTCTCTCCAGGTGTTTTCTTCTTGTTCCTTTGTGGTCCACGATGCCCCCTGAAGTTGTAAACACAATGAAACCGAACTGGTGGGATGGGAGCAGATTCTTCTGCCGTTTTTCCAGATTTTTGAGTTGCATTTGAGATCTGGGGCTGATCAGTCTATACTTGTTTAACCTGCCTGTGAGGTGGACAACAATTTCCCAGCTCTGTGAACATTGGTGATTTCAAACTTGCCAATGTAACCCTGCTTCATCATCACAGTTAGAAACCTGATGTTGACTTCGGAGCACATTCTTATGAGAACCTGCGTTTACCTCTTTTCTGCGTTGCTGGTGCTCTAAGGAGCATCCGCCAGGACATTCACGGGCACCATTATGGCGGCGCAGAAAGAGAGCAGATGCCTTCATAAGATTTTTGCACATTTGTTTACTTTTGTGGTATTCCCCTTTCACTATTTTGATAGACTTTTAAAGACTGGTATATGTGTTGCCTAAGTTTAGCTCCTTTAGTGTGATTGCTATATACTTGCCCTTCAATAATAACAATGCAGCAGTCATGGCCACTACTTAGCTATGGAGGGCACTGGAGCCTATACACATGTGTGCTAAGAGCTTATTACATACATGGTCTCTTTTCTTCCTCTCTGTAAGCCAGTGAAATTGGTGGTGCTGTCCAGGTTAAGAATTTAGAAGTGGAGAAGCAGAGGTCAGATCTCTTGCTGAAGGTCAGTTGTGGAGCCAGGATTCAAAGGTCTTGCTTCCTTCCACCTTTGAGGCAAAACAGTCCTGTAGGATTTCGCTGAATCAGAGATGGTCCCTTGTATCTGTGACACCATGGTTTACTTTCTAAATTACTTACATTGGTATGGTTTGCTTTTTAATACCAGTAATAATAACTTAAGATATGGAGAAATAGTTTATGCTCTGGAGTAGCTATTTTATAGAAAGTAGTTATAATAAAAGTAATATACTAATGTATAAGAAAGGCAGATATTTATTGAGTTTAATAATAAGAATGACATTTTTGAGTGAAAAGGGCTACTAAATGGGGAGTTGATCTTGAATTCAATTTCAGTTTATTTATTTATTCCTTCATTCATTTACATACAGACATATGTATGTATGTATGTATTTATTTATCTAGAGTGCAGGGACATCATCATAGTTCACAGCAACCTCAAAGTCCTGGGCTCAAGTGATTCTCCTGCCTCAGCCTCCCAGGTAGCTGTGGCTACATGTGTGCGTCTCTGCGCCCGGCTAATTTTTCTATTTTCAGTAGAGGTGGAGGTCTCACTCTTGCTCAGGCTGGTCTTGAACTCCTGACCCGAGGCTGTCCTCCCTTCTTGGCCTCCCAGAGTGCTAGGATTGCTTGGATTCTACTTATTAACTAACAGGATGACCTTAAGAAATAATGCTGTTTCCTCACTGGTAAAATGGTACTAGATTGCATAGTTCACTTTATAGTCAATGAGCCATCATCCTGAGTGACATTAATATGAATAAAAAATATTTGTGAGAATATTCAGCAGGGGTAGGTAATCCACATGAATTGCAAAATGGGATTCTAGTAATGCTTCCTCTCACCTTGAGTAACAAGGGGAGCATTTCCAGGACAAGTTATTATTCATGACAGATGTATCAGAAATCAGCCTCAGATTTTAAGCACATTAGAATGTTCTTATTATTGTTTTTACAGGCATAATTGAGTGTTTTAAGGAGCTATAGCCATTTCTCAGTAGTACTCATTATAATTGGAGTTTCAGCAAAGGTATGGCTTCACCTTTCTTTGTCTACCTTTGTGTCACATTTCACTTGAATGATAAAGCCATTCTAAGTGGCGTAGTCTGGAGGCCACACAATGGTATCAGCTTCTTAATCTTACCCAGTCTCCTTAATGCCTCTTAAGCTTGAAATACTGTTGCTGAATGGTTGAAACAAACCTGCTGCTAGATTCTCAGACTTACTGGCAGAACTCTTTATTAAGGGGTTAGTAATTATTGTAAATCACAGTCCAGATGTTATCATACTGTCTTACTCCTGGTTTTCATTTTTTGAAGGAGGTATTTTTGGCTAATATGTATTTGATGATTGGCTGATAGAAGAGAATGAGAGAGTTTGCTCACCTTCCTGTGTGGGCTTGTCTGACACCACAAATAGGGTGTAGATCACAGGAAGCGGCTGGGTAGCAGTGATTACTAGTTGCTATTGATACGGATAGAATCATACCAAACCTAGGGCAGTCTGCTCTAAACAATACCTTTGGACAAAATTCTCAGTTTCTTCTTTTGTCCTGTACCCAGATTCATTTATTGGGATGAATCCAGAAACAGCATCGTCCCTCATTGCCACCTATAAAAGGCTGCTTTTTAAGACGGCACTCCTTTTAGAGGAATTCACTTTTCCCCCCCAAATTTACAATTTGTTAATTTTATCTGGGTTCTACATTAAATTTTTTAGCATGTAGAATTTAAATATTCGTGTGCATCCTGTCCCGGTGACTAGGGAGCATTATGTCAGGAATTTCTATTCCTCCCTCAGTGTGTCAACACCACATTCCTTGGCCTAGTGTTTGTTTTGCATTTACAGTTCAGTGTAACCCTGACAAGTTCGTTCAGGCAGCAGTTGAACCAGGCTTAGGTGGTATTATGGCTGTTTGGCAGGATATTGCCATAAGCATCTCTTTCTAAACACCGAATGGCCTGGGGTGACTGTAATATTCAATTGCACGATCGCAGATGACGCTTTATAAACACAGAAATGAGGACCTGGGCTGCCTCCGTCTTCAGAGAGAAGTTGCCACATAGGATGGCAGCTCCTTTAAAAACACCTGTAGAGTTCCCCTGAGTGTCTGGTATAGTAGTATTTTCCAATTAATTGAAATGTTTCTGATTGGATGTAAGTAGTTTTTTGGTTTTCCAGATAGTTCGCCACCTAACATCTAAAGGAATGGGTTTAAAAATGTGTTTTAAAATATAAATATATAGTTTTCAAAATCTTACCATATCTTCTTCTTTCTCCTTTCTTCACTCCCTTCCTGGTATCTTTGTGACTTGAAAGCTGTTTTGTAAAAGATACACTTATGTTAATTCTAATAATTATAGCAGAACCTCTATAGCTGACCACCTCCCTGCATTGACTGTTGAATATCCAGTTGACTTAATTTTCATAGAGTAGACATGGTCTGCGTGTACTCAGTGGAAGACTGACCTCTGTGTATTGATGCCCTCAGTAAGTTGTCTCTTGACCACGTGGACTGTGATACACAATCTTAATCTACCCTCTATACCTTGACCAGTTGAGTCTCTTCTACACTAAGGGGTAGAAGGTGTTGGCTTTGCCCCTTTGTCTTATGGTTTTTTCTTTTAGTATAAATTCTCTTTTCATGTTTTGTTATTACCGCATGTTGGATTAGGCCTAAGGTCCTGTTGTTTATCATGTATTGCGGAAGAGTTTTTCAGCATGAAGTGATCTGTATTGTAGGTCATTCTACAGTTACTGAAAAATTTTAGTTAATTGAGACATGATGGCCCAAAGGAAAGAACTCAGAGAGCTGACATTGAAGGAAAAGGTTGATCTTCTGTATTTTCTGGAAAGCAGGAGCTAAAGAAAGATGACAGAATATTTTTGTGTTAGCAAGACCATAGTTAGCAGCATCCAAAAACATAAACATGAGTACATGGAGAGGAAAGCAGAGACCAACAGCAGAGAAGGTGGGAAACTTCCCTTCATGAAGTCATTGCAGCCACATGAAGCTGGTTCAAACCAGTGAGGGCAGTTAACACCTGAATCCTCAGGTGATGATTTGGAGCTAAAAAGTTTATAGAGGGATTCGAGGTGGCAGAGTAGAGTTGCAACATGAGATCTCCCAGAAAGTCTTGTGTGATGAATCCAATAAAGTTCCAGTAGAAGTTGTGGAAGAGTTCATCAAAAAGTTTCCAGACTTTGCCGGAGGACTGAAAGATGAGGACATCTTTAACACTGATGAGTACAGACTCTTTTTCAAGGTAATGACTAACAGGAACCTAGTCACGAAGAGCGACAGATATAAGAGTGGAAAACTTTCCAAAGAATGCTTCATAGTTCTGCTTTGCACTAGCTCAGTCAGAGAAACCAAAGCCCTTGGAGATTGGGAAATCGGAGCCGGAAGACCTCCCCGTCACTTGGACATCAAATAAATGTGACTAGTGTCCTATTGGAGGAGTGTGTGAGGGTTATTAACCAAGAAGTGAAGAAGGAAAAAGTCTGTTCTATTGACAGCAGACAGCTATCTTGGCTACCTGCAAGTGAATCATCTCACAAAGGTGACACTGGAATTCCTGTTTCCAAACATGACCTCAGGCTGGTCGCAGTGGCTCATGCCTGTAATTCTAGCACTCTGGGAGGCTGAGGCAGGTGGATTGCTTCAGCTTGGGAGTTTGAGACCAGCCTGAGCAAGAGTGAGACCCCCATCTCTACTATTAAAATAGAAAAACTAGCTGGGCTGGTAGTCCCAGCTACTTTGGAGGCTGAGGCAAGAGGATTGCTCAAGCCCAAGAGTTTAAGGTTGCTGTGAGCTGTGATGCCATAGCACACTGCCCTCAGTGACGGAGTCTCACTCAAACCCCCTCCTCCCAAAACAAAAACAAACACATCCTGAGAAATCCAGCCTCTTGATCAAGGCATCATCAAAACATTTAAAATGCACTCTCAAGCCCAGCTCCTGCAGTGGGTCAAACCTGTGGTCTGCCTGTGAAAGCACCTTCATCTGCTGTATCAGTTACTGCTCTGGATGCTGTCCTCTGGATCAGTTCTGCTTGGAATAAAGTTCAGCCAGAAACAATACACAAGTGTTTGAAGAAAGTTGTATTTGTCACAACCCAAGGGCATGATGTTTGGATGTTTGGCCCCATCAGACAGTCCTCCTCTGGCAGAATTCAAAGAGCAGATTTTGTTTATTTTATTTATTTTTTCAGTTTAACTTGAGGGTACAAACAACTAGGTTACAATATTTGCATATGGTAGGTAGAGTCCCTCTTGTAGTGTCCTGCACCTAAAAGGTGTGTACCCTTACATTGTGCCCACAGAGTGGGAGCACTCCAGTCCCCTCCTCTCCTCCCCTCTCCCTCTCTCGTAATCTCCCTCCCCCCAACTTGAATTGAGTTTTTCTCTTATGTGGGCATGTATTATCTTCATATTAGTGTTGAGTACATTGGATATTTGCTTTTCCATTCTTCCATTCCACTGAGAAGAATGTGTTTCAACTCCATCAGAGGAGTAGATTTAGAAGATTTTGTTGCAGTGGGTGATAAGGTGGCAACTTGTAATGAACCTGACCCAGAGGGAATTTTCCAAGCGATACTGACTGAAGTACAGACCAGCATTAAAGCACAGGAAGCAGCTGATGAAGTGGAAGAAGCAAGTGAGGATGACACAGACCCTGCTGAGACTCCAGGAGAGGATGTCAGGCATCTGATAATGTAGTGGAAGTCTTTTGCTGTGGGAAAATGTCCAGGTGTGATGAGTGCTGTAGCCACATTGAGGGTGCTGTCTCCACTTAACGTTCGTAATAAGAAACAGCCCAAGACTGACTCTTTTTTCAGAAAGAATGATTAAACCGTGAGAAAACAGTGAATGTATTGATTTTGTATGGTACTACTGCATGTATGCTTTTACTGTTTTGGTTATGTATGTTTCCTATGGTATTCTCTGCTAAAAGCTATACAAGAAAGTACAGCCCACGTGCCTATAAGCTCACAGGCCCAGCGCCTTATGTTGACCATTTCGTTGCAGTCCCTTGGGTGGTCACCTTTCTACTGTAATTAATTCCCTAGAGACCAAGTGGAGAGGAGTTTAGAGTCATCATGTTGGAAGTGAGTGGACTGTGTTCAGGGTATTTCTGCTACGGACGTGAGGAACTAGTCTTTGGGGCTCTTAACGTAGAATTTGAAAATACTGAAATAGAATGCCTGTGATAGTGGGTTGAAAGGTCTTCTGGGCACATGGTAAATGTTTTGAGACTGATGTAAATATATTTGAAAAAAATATTTTTGCTTAATTGCCATTTGCAGTATTTGTCAGGACCATCAGATATTTGATACAGTCTTAACTTCCGCTAAAAGCTTTTATTGAAACACTTGTTCTTCAATTTATAAGTGTGTACATTTTCTATAATCATTTACATACCTTTCTAAAGTGTTCAAACTGATTTTCTACATGAACTCATTTAGAGAAACCAAATTTTGTTAAAAAAATATTTTTTTGAGACAGAGTAGGGTGCCTTGGCATCATCACGGCTCACAGCAACCCCAGATTCTTGGGCTCAGGCGATTCTTTGCCTCAGCCTCCCCAGTAGCTGGGACTGTGGAGACTCCTCTACCATCTTGCAGAGGCTCTTGGCCTTTTTTCTCTGATGTACCTTCCATCTCCTAGATTCTGTGTTGCCCTCTTTCTTTGTTTAGTTCGTGTGTTATTTAAAATAGCTTAACACAGTAAGTTGCACACCAACTTTATGGACACCCTGTATGTATACGTATGTATATATTTATATGTATATATGTATATACACACACACATATGTATATATATTTATATGCCCATGAGTAGGATTATTTAAATAATTTTATTTTCTTATTATTGCTATGTGTAATAATATACTTGATTATTTTACATCAACTTTGTATCTGGTATCTTGCTAAATTTATTCTAATACTGTAGTTTTGTAGATTCTCTGGAGTTTTCTACATCAGCAGTCCCTAACCTTTTTGCTATCAGGGTCTGGTGTCATGGAAGACAGTTTTTCCCCAGACTGGGGTGGGGTGGGCTAAGAGTCTGCAGGCAGTGGATTTATTACGGTCTCTGTACAGTCAAGCCTCTCTGCTAACGATAATCTGTATTTGCAGTCGCTCCCCAGCATCAGCACCTCAGCTACACCTCTCATTAGGCATTAGATTCTCATAGGAGCACAAATCCTATCTCATAAGGAACGTGCAGCCTGGATCCCTTGCGTGTGCAGTTTACGGTAGGATTTGTGCTCCTATGAGGATCTGATACTGCCCTGATCTGACAGGAGGTGATGGTGTGCTGGGAGCTGCTGTAAATACAGACAGAGCTTCACGTGCTCACTAGCTGACTTCCTGCTGTGCAGCTCCATTCCTGGCCCTGGTCGGCAGCCTGGGGGTTGAGAATCACAGTTCACATGATTGGTTTTATTTCATATGTGATCTTTATGCCTTTCATGTCTTTTTCTTTACTACAGTGACTAGGACTAGTGGTGAAAATAACATTCTTGCCTTATTCTTATTCTCAGGAAGAAATAATTTTTTTTTTTGCCTTTAAGTTTTATATTGGTTTTAGGCTTTTCTGTAATTCTTAATTATTTGAGAAAGTTTTCTATTCTTCCTAGTTTGTGGAAAGTTTTTGTCACAAAAGGCTGTTGGATTTTGTGAAATACCTTGTCTGTGTTGTTTGAGTGAATCCTGAGAATTTTCTCCTCTATTTGTCTAATATGGTCTATTACATTGATTTTCCAGTGTAAAACCAACCTTTCACTATTGGGATACACTGTACTTGCTCATGATACACCTTTTTATACGTGATTGGATTTGATTTGGTAAAGTTCTGCTAGAAGATTTTTTGTGTTTACACTCATGAGAGATAGTGATCTGTACTTTTCATTTTTATTTGGTACCAGAACCAAGCTAGCCTTATAAAATGAAATGAATTGGGTAGTGATCTTTTTCTATTTTCTGAAAATGTTTATGTAAAGTTCATGTTATTTCTTCTTGAATGTTTGATAGAATTTTTCAGTAAAGCCATCTGGACCTGGAGTTTTCATTTTTGGAATATTTTCCATAACAGTGAATTTCCTTAAAAGGTATAGGGCTACTTAGGTTTTCTCTTTCTTGTGTCAATTTTGATAGTTCTGTTTCTCAAGAGATTTGTCCATTTCATACTGTTGAATTTGTTAGCGTAAAGTTATACATTATCTTACAGTCTTCTTAAATGTTCATAGGATCTGTTTTTTTTTAAATCCATTTCTGATATTGATGATTTGCGTTTTGTCTGTGATTGGTCTAACCAGAAATTTGTCAGTTTTGTTGCTATAGTACTTTTAAAGACTCAGCTTTTGGCTGTGGTAATTTTTCCTATTGTTTGTTTTTCGTTTTATTGACTTTATTATTTTCTTGCTTCTATTTGGGGTTTAGTTTGCTGTTGTTTCTTCAGCTAACCTCTTAGGTCAGTGTGGTAGATCTTTTCAAATTTTCTTTTATTATGTGTTTTAAATGGTAAGATTTCCTCTAAGAACTTGTTTCAGCTGCACCCTACAAATTTTTGTACATTTTCCTTTGTCATTCAGTTTAAAATATTTTTTCTGATTTCCTTACTGATTTCATTTTTGAGCCATGTCCTCTTTAGAGGTGTGTTCTTTTATTTTCACCATACATTTGGGATTTTCGTAGGTATCCTAGTGTTAGTAATTTCTAATTTAGTTCTTTTGTGGGCAGAGGTTTCGATTCTTTTAGGCTTATTGAGGTTTATTTATAACACACGATATTGTCTGTCTGGGGAAATGTACCTCGTGCATCTGAAAGGAATGTGTGTTCTGTAGAGGAGGCTGAGTTTCCTTTATGTCCAAATTAACTCTAATGGTGTATTTTTGTTATGCTTATGTGCCCTTTTGTTTCTTTTACACACATAAAAAAGCTCTTCAGTGAAAAAGATGACAAAAACAACCAACAGCAGACCTTCTCCGTCCAAAAATGTCTATAATACACTAGAGAGGGGAGATGTAGAGGCTGCCAAGAGACAAATGACCTCTAAGCAAGATGATTTACAGCTGAGGGGTGGACTCCCGGGCAACTTGACCACAGGTGCTCCTTATGGAGAAGGAGCCCGTGCCCTCAGCACGTAGTCATTGTTAATTACTCCCCTCACGTGTATCATTCCATTTCAATAAAAGACTAGTGCAGAAGTTGCTCGGGCCTACCCAGAAAGTATGGGCTAGTCCTAGTCCGCCTTCCACAAGCTTGTACTTCTAATCTGCCTCTTGCCTGGTTCCTTCCTGCGCTAACCGAGACCAGGGCCATAGGAGCCCGACAGGTCGCGACAGTGTTCAGTTGTTAGATTTTCTGGGGATGTTAGTTAGGTCCTGGTGGTCAGTAGTGCTGTTCATATCTTCTAGGTCTTTCTTGATTTTGGAGGGGATCTAATTATTATATCAGCT
>NW_003852591.1:981721-986506 GCF_000181295.1 Otolemur garnettii
GCCTGGTTCCTTCCTGCGCTAACCGAGACCAGGGCCATAGGAGCCCGACAGGTCGCGACAGTGTTCAGTTGTTAGATTTTCTGGGGATGTTAGTTAGGTCCTGGTGGTCAGTAGTGCTGTTCATATCTTCTAGGTCTTTCTTGATTTTGGAGGGGATCTAATTATTATATCAGCTGCTGGGGTGGGGTTTTTTTTGTTTTGTTCTGTTCTGTTTTGTTTTGTTTTGTTTTTGAGACAGAGTCTCACTCTGTCACCTTGGGTAGAGTGCTATGGCATCATAGCTCACAGCAACTGCAAACTCTTGGACTCAAGTGATCTTCTTAACCTCAGTCTCCTGAGTAGCTGGAACTACAGAACCTGTCACCATGCCTGGCTAGTTTTTTCTATTTTTGGTAGAGACGGAGTCTCACTGTGGCTTGAACTTCTGAGTTTGAGCAGTCTACCCACCTCAGCCTCCCAGAGTGCTAGGATTACAAGTGTGAGGCACCGTGCCCAGCCTGGGATGGGGTGTTAAAATCTGCAATCATAGTGTCTTTGCCCACTTTTCCTATTATGTCAATGTTTGTTTCATTTATTTTGAGGTGCATACACATTCATGATTGTTTTGTCTTCATGATGGTTTATCCCCTTTATACTTATGAGATATTCTTTTTCTCTGGCAATACTGTTGGTTTTAAAGGTTGATCAGAAGGTCTGTCTGTGTGGCTGGGCTGGCGTTTCTCGGGATGATTGTGTTGGGCCCTGATCCAGCTCCCTGTGTGTTCAGCCTCACCCCTTACTACCTGTCTTAGCTTTCCGCGGTTCTGTATCACGAGTAGACTCCCTCCTGGCACCTTTGCTCCCCACACTTAGTTTTCAGCTCTCTCCCGTTTGCTGAATCAGTTGCCAGTTACGTATTGTTTTTCCGTCTTTAGTAATTTTGTTGACATCTCTCACATGCTGTTGCCTTTCCTCCCATTCTCCCCTTATGTCGTTTTCTTTATTGTCCTTTCTGGAGGGATTAGAGGTAAGCGTTACCTGTTTTTATCCTGTAGGGGAAGTCTTTTAATTGATACTCGTAGTTAACCTGATTGTTAGGATGCAAAACACTAATTCTGTGATAACTATGTAAGCAAAAAAGAAAGTGTGTGTGTGGTGTTCATTATGTTCCAGTGACTTGCAGACTAATGTGTTCTTGCTATAGATTTCATTCGTGTTAGAAAGTATTAATGGTGTAGCCAGACTTGTGACTCGTGCCTGCAATCTTCAGTGACGTGGGAAGCTGAGGCAGGAGGATTACTTGAGGCTAGGATTTCAGAACCACGCTGGGCAATGCAGTGAGATGCATCTCTATAAAAGAAGTTAAACTAGTTGGGTGCTGGGCGCAGTGGCTCACCCATGTAATGCTAGCACTCTGAGAGGCCGAGGCGGGTGCATTGACTAAGCTCAGGAGTTCGAGACTAGCTTGAACAAGAGTGAGGGCCCCACGTCTTAAAAATAGATGGGCATTGTGGTGGGCACCTGTAGTTCCAGCTACTCGGGAGGCTGAGGCAAGAGGATTACTCAAGTGCAAGAGTTTGATGTTGGTGTGAGCTGCCTCACTCACATGGCGGTGCACTTAACTGAGGGTGACTACACGAGACTCTATCTCAAAACAAAAACAAAAGCAAAAAAAGTTCACAAAACTAGCCTGTAGTCCTAGCTACTTGGGAGGCTGAGGGGGTGGATAGCTTGAAATGTCCTTTGCCTTTGGCATGCTAGCTTTATTTGTCTTATCTGAAGAAGAGGACTTTTGGAGAATAAGATATAGGTCTGCGAAGTTTTCTTGGAAAAGAAAGTAGAACAAATGTACATTGTCAGGGATGACCTTGGTGGAGAGCCATAGCTGTTGGCCTTGGAAGCATGAAAATGATCTCCAGTTGAGTGGGGTGGTATGGCTACCTACTTGGCAGTCCTTTTGGGTCTAACCCTGTGTGATCTCTTCATCACCCATCATACATACATGGTTATTGTCATGTTCAAGCATAAAATCCGTGGCTCTCGAAGCCCAAGTACTAGCAACTTAGCAACCCTTAGATGCTGCTCATGTAGGCCTCTTAAAGCATATTTCAAAAGAGAGGAAAATGGAAGTTTCCGGCCCTTAATTGGGAGGACCGAGGTGGGAAAAGAGAATATTAATAATTGGCCATTATTTCCATAGCACAGTTGGCATTTATTTGGACAAAGTGTAACGCATTCATTGATATGACTTACTTAATGAGCTCCTGTTTAGTGTATCTGAAAGCAGCAAGATTATAGAGGAAATAACAAATTTATATGATTTTGTCAATTTTAGAAAATGATGATCAGTGCATGTTTTTGTTTTTGTTTTTGTTTTCTTGAGAGAGAGTCTCACTATGTTGCCCTCGGTAGAGTGCTGTGGCATCACAGCTCACAGCAACCTCAAACTCTTGGGCTTAAGTGCTTCTCTTGCCTCAGCTGCCCAAGTAGCTGGGACTATAGGTGCCTGCCACAACACCCAGCTATGTTTTTCTTGCAGTTGTCATTGTTGTTTTAGCTGGCTGGGACCAGGTTTGAATCTGCCAGCCTCAGTGTATGTGGCAGGTGCCCCTACCTACTGAGCTACAGTAATGATCAATACATTTTAAAAGTTTTTTGAAAAATAGAGCTATTTAATTATCAACTTTTCTATTTCTTGACATAAGGTATAAGCAGCTGTAGTGCTTAAAATATCAGGTGTATTTTTGTTTTAGAAGCTATTCTGTGCTTTGCTCTTTTTGGCACTAGAAATACTTAAAATATATTTATTTAACTTAGCATTATTATTGAAATGAATACCCTTACATTGGTACTTTGTAGCAACTGCAGTATGATGATTTTGTAACTTTCTGATACACATTTTTGTGCTGGTCACATTACTTGGTGAATGTATTTTTGGTTTGATAATCTCACTTCCTAATGTCCATATCCATTGTTAAGTCTGCTTAAATGTTAAAATGTTAAAAGTAAGAGGAAGCTCATCCAGGTTAACATTTTTTCGGCTATAGTTCACAGTTTTAATCAAGTAATAACTTCTCAATAAATGTATCTTCTACTTAGGGCAATCTTGGAGGACAGTAGTGATTGTGGACTAGATGGTGCTTTCATCAGAGAGAGGGGCACCAAAGTTACGAATTCTATGTAGTGTGGTGGTAATGTTATTGCACAAATTAAGTTCTAAGTTAGCCTTCCTTGGGTGGTAGAAAACAGTAATCAGATAGATTAGGCTTTAGAATCCAGAAAAGCAGTGAAAATGATAATTACTATGGAAACATTGTCCCACTTTTTGTAAATATGTAACAGAAAAGCAACAATTGCCTAAACAAATTTACATTAGAGCTTGTTCAGAGAATTAAGAAAGGAGAGAGATTTGTTTGCCCAGCAGAAGTCCAAAGGTTTTGGCAGTCATCAGTCTTTTGAAGAATACCATCTTATCTTGACCTGGGAGTATAGAGGAGGGAGAGACCCATTGAAAGAGGGGAGTGGCTGGCATTCAGGCATTGTCTTGCTAGGTGAGATTAGGACCTGTGAAGGCTCTTCAGAGTGAGCTGTAGGTGTGTCTGAAGAATAATAACTTTAGATTGCTGTAGTGTCTAGCATGGAACAATAATAAAGTGAGCATTTACGGAATGCTTAACTTGTGCTAATTATCTTAAGTGTTTCTTGTGTTGTCATTATTTCCTTTTAACAATGACATAGTAACCCTCTGTGTGTTGGGGGGGGGATACTGTTATCACTCCCATTATCCAGATGAAGATACCGAGGCACAGGAGGAAGCTTGTCTGAGGTTACATAGTGGGATTTGACCCCTGGCTAGTCCTGGAGAGTCCACTCTTAACTTGCCAAGAAATGGAGTGAAGCTGGGTGGGGGTTTGTTCATGCAGGGCCTCAAATGTCCAGATGAATAATTTACTATATTGGAAGATTTTTTAAAAAATGGTTCTGTGTGAGGGTTTTAAGCACACTCTCTCATTTCTCTTAATCTACCAAGCTTTACCGCCCTTGAATCATGCATTGTCCATTTTTCCTGGTGAATTTCTCTTCATTCCTCAGGTCTTCATTCTTCCATTCCCTTTTCTGTGGAGCTCTTTTGAATCACCCAGGAAGAAGGGCCCTCTTGTGGGCGAGCTCCCACAGAACATTGCCAGTACCTTTAAGACACCATTCATCAGGTGGAAGGTCCTTATTTCCTTGTTTTTATTCTCAGCCAGACTGTGAATTCCTTGTACTTGTCCCCCTGGTGTTAGGCACATCGAAAGATCAGATAAATCTCAGTGCAGTGGAAGGAGGTGGTGAGTTCTCTGATGTCAGGCTAACTTTTCCTTGCTTTCTTTCTGTGTTGCAGGTGTTCAGAATCCCTAGACAGGGGCGGTGACTGTTACTCAAGGAGTAGGGCATCAGCCCCATATGCTGGGGGTGGTGGGTTCAAACCTGGCTCTGGCCAAAAACTGCAACAATAAATAAATAAATAAATAAATAATCCCTAGACAGGAGAGAAACATAAGTGTTGCTCTGATACTTTGGTTGGTCAGGGTTCCTGTGAGAATGAAGGAGGAAGATTATCCTAGGCTTGTGTAAGCCTGAGGTTCAGTCTTGAAGTAGACATAACATTTGAGTTGACAGAGGGATGGGGCGTGCCCAGCCGAGAGAGCATCATGAGGGGTGGACAGAGATGAGCCAGATGTGAAACGACCCCATCCCTCTTAAAACTGGAACCTCGGCTCGGCGCCTATAGCTCAACCGGCTAAGGCGCCAGCCACATACACC
>NW_003852591.1:987545-1011245 GCF_000181295.1 Otolemur garnettii
CCTGATGCAAAATATTTATTCCAAGTTAGTTATTTTATGCAGTTTTCCCCCTTAACAGACTTGTGATAACCACATCTATTTTAAATCTGTAAATAATGTTATCAAAATCTTTAGAATCTCACAAAAATTTATATTTTACAATCCACTTGGAATATCAAGGCTGCAAGAATAACACATTTCCTGTATCCATTTTTTTTACAACTGTACCCAAGAGGAAAAAGAAAAACAAACAAAAACCACATATGCTTGGTTAAGGGCTAAAGTTACCCCAACAGCCAAAAATAAAATAAAATATCCAAATTATTAGCAAACTGCCAGGTATTCTTTAAAATCTTAAACTCACATGTAACCTCAATTTAACTGGTGTGCCTTTTGTAGTCAGCCTGACTTGAGTTTCCTTTGACTATCTGCCTTAGATCAGTAGGGACTTTGGGCATTGCTGTAATGGATTTGTGTTGTTTAATTCAGCTTCTTGTTCTTTATCTAGAAGCACTCTGACTGTGATGTGGGGAATGAAAGGCATCGCGGAGAGGCAGGGTTAATCGGCCTTGCAGAGAGGACAGCGGTAAAGGGCTCTCACAATGGAGGAGGATGTTAGGGTCCAGGAGAGGGTGTCTTTGTTAAGAAACATCTTTCAACAATTGGAAACCTTTTAAAGAGCTTTTGAGGCACAACCCAACTTACTAAAAAGTGATGCCTTGAAACTACTGATGCCCAGAAGTAAAAGCTTTCTCCCTCAGAAATTCAGGTTAAAATTGGTCTTGTTCTAGAAGCACTCACTAGGGAATTGTCACGCTTCCCCAGCATGGTCATGGGCCTGGCTCACAGTGTTACTGACTGATTATTCAGGGGACCATGAGCCCCGCCTTTGGAGTAGGCAGGTGTGGGTTCTGCCTCCATCTCTCTCTTGCACACAGTTGCTGGTGGTTAGTTTTTCTTCGCTACTGATTATTGAAGGTTTTAGGGCTGTAGATGTTGAAACACAGTGAGCGTCTATGTATTTAAGCATTTCTCGTTGCTGTATTAAGAGGAAGAAAAAAAAGAGATGAAGTTAATAATATATTTTATTTAGCCCAGTCTATATGACATATTGGCATCTCAACATGTAATCAATATAAAAAAGTATAGTGATACTTTACATTATTTTATTCACTATAACTCTTCAAAATCGGTACATATTTTATTCTTATAGTATATCTCACTTTGGACTCGTGCCATTTCAAATGATTAGTAGCCACATGTGACCACTTCCTGCAGCAAAGGACGATACGGTGACCATATCTGGTGTGTAGTAGAAGCACAGTGAGTACCTGTTAAATGACAGAAGGAAGACACAGAGAGGAGCAAAGAGAGGGAGCAAAGAAGACAGTGGTTAAAACTTTAAAGGTGAATAAACAGAGGGACACTATTTTACTGACCTTGGAGTGTCCTGGCAGTTTCTACCTACAACAGCTGAATGATGCTTTACACTTTTATTTCACAATTGTTTTCAAATGGATGACCTCATTGGTACGTACCTTCAGTATTGATTTAGACAGGCCACGTTTTACTGCTTTGGGTGGTAGGCGGCCACAGCTGAGACTTGGGTTACACGAGTAAGTGGTTTAACCGGCATCCAAACGCGAGTCCTTGAGTCTGAGTCCAGTACTTACTCCTCACTCCTGTGCACTTTCTCACTGGTGTGTGTGAGGTGTGCCTGTCTTCCCCGTGTGCATCGTAACTGGGTGTTAGTTATGGACAGATATGAAAAGATAGACTGAGTAAATGTCATTTAATACAGAGCAGTTTAGAAACAGTTGGCTAGGGTGGCGCCTGTGGCTCAGAGGAATAGGGCGGCGGCCCCATATTCCAGAGGTGGCAGGTTCAATCCTGGCCCTGGCCAAAAAACTGCAAAAAAAAAAAAAAAAAAAAAACTCCTCCAAAAAAAAACAGCTGGCTAAAGGTGAGCCCCTCAAGTCTGTCTTTAATTCAGAAATCAAAGATGTGGTTACTAAAACCAAGAAAGTAGTGTGCGTGGCATCTGTCGGCATTAGGAAATGCTGAGTCACAGAAGGCACATAGAAATTTCAGTGAGTGGAAAGACTTTATGAGAAGGAGTGCTATGTGTGTTCTCAGCTGTCCCTCTGTGTGACCAGTTCTGCTCTACTGACCTTGTTCTCCAGCAGGAACGTGTCATGATTTCTGTTTGTAGTTTGTGGAGAAGTATCTTTTCTCTTGCACAGAGGGAAGATTCTTAACCAGCATCGTCCCCCTTCAGTGCTTAAGTTATTGGATTTTGTGGCTTTTTTGTTTCTTGAGCCATTAAAGTGGTTGGTGTTACTGTGCTTAACATGTAAATAAAAACCTAAAGCAGATATTCCTGGATGATTCAGTCTGTTGTGGCTGAAAGTTAAAGATGAATCAAAGTTAATTTCTAGAGTATTTCTAGAGTAATTTCTAGTGAAAACATTTCGTTTCATCAGCCTTCTGGGTGGAGGCCAACACAGGTCACTCTGCCGAGCACGGTGTGTTAATTAGGTACCAGGGCACAGCACAGACTCTACAAGGTGTTTGAAAATTTGAATTTGTGAGAAACAATTCTAGTTTGCAGAAAATGGCATTTATTGAGAAAAAGATAGGCCTAAAACGTAATGTTAAGCTTTCCCCGTGTCAGTACATACTGTAAAATATTTTGTTCCCTATTGCTTATCCTAGGATAATGAACCAGGCAAGACTTTTTCAAAATCATGCAAAAGTTATTCAGGTTTTTGTTATACGGCTATCCACTGCTTAGATTTTAATTGCCCCAAGCTGTAAGCAGAAAAGTTAATTCTAATTTATCCTGTGTATGTGGGAGAGCATTCACAAGGAGTTACCTACAAAACCATGTGAATGTCATCATGCACTGTGTGCACTAAGGATTGAAGAGTGGATAGCTCGTACATGGACTGTAGTTTTTCTTCACATGAGTGGAACTTTAAAGTACCTGGAACTTAACCTTCCTGTGCCAAATCCCAGATTCTAGAGGCACTTTGGGGCCTGCACAGTCAGACCTGCTCTCCTTTCCTAATAGGACCTCTCAGAGTCTGCATGGATGGGGGCCCAGAGGCCTTCCCTGCAGAAGGTGGAAGGAGCTTACATAACACTTGATTGCGCAAGTGGCTTTCTGAAAGTCTCCGACAGCAGATCTCAACCCTTCCTGAGCATCAGAATCACCTGTGGAGCTTCAGGACTTTAAAGCCTCCCAGACCCATTCATTTAAAATCAGTCTCCCTAGTGCTGGTGTGTACATCAGCCAGGATTTTGATTTGTCGTTCAAGAGGTTCCTGAGATTTCTTGACTCTGTAATCACAGTGTATCTGATGTATGTTTTTTTTTTTTTTAACACCTATGTGTTTATTGGTATTGACTTTTGATAAATCTATAGAACGATTTGACTGTTTCAGAGATAGGAAGACCTGGTAAAGATTGACATAGGGCTGCTTTGCAGGAAGCTCTGAAGGGAACAGGTTCCTAAGAGCTGGGAGGGCAGGGGTCACAGGAGAGAAGAGGGCCAAGTAGGCCAACGCTTAGGGCCTGTAGGAGGAAGGGAGACCAGCTGTACAGGAATCTGTCTAGATGGGTTTAACTAACTGGAAACTGCATTTCTTCATATTTTATGTATTTCTTTTTTGCCATTCTTTGTTTGAATAAAGAAGAGACATGATTGACGATCATTGCTTGGAGAACCTTTTACTTCTATTTGAACTGTTTTGAAGGTAACCATTTGTAGGAAATCAGACATCTATTTAAATTGGCAGTTTTTCCACCACCGTTTTTATATTTCACGTAGTCTTGAACATAGAAGCTTCCTTTAAACTCCCATTTCTGATTTCTGATAGATTGCAGGGACGAGTGAGGTGAAATTCAGGAATAATGGGTGTGTCTCTCTTCATTTATTTGGTAATGGGCCTGTGTTCACGTTCTTAACAGTTAACGGAGATAAGTTGTCAGAAGCACTCCCCTTTCCTTGGGTTGATGTGCTAACAGCACCGTGGCGTGGCGGATGGGTGTGTTTCCATCGTTTGAAGGCCTCAGATGAGCGTGTGAAAGGGCACTGGTGCCCTGTGGACCTGTGCCATCCCTGATACCAGTGTCTGATTTTCTAGTTATTACCTGTAAATATGAGTTCTTCCTTACTAGTTGTCAAGATGGAAAAAAGACTTGAGGGTAAGAACATTTCGGGACGGAACAGGAGGATTATTTGTCATTTTCTTTGGGTCTGAAATTTCTTCCCCAGCACTCTTTCTGCTTCTCAACACTCACATAAAGGAGGATGATGACAAAATGGTCTGAAAAGCTTTCTGATTAAGCCTGAAGATGTAAGATGATACAGCAGCTTCATCAGAAATGAGTTTAAAAATCTTAATTTTTTTCCCCTCTGATTATAAAGATCTTTATTATGGAAAAATTTTTTACAATAAAGTGTAAAGAAGAAAATAAAAATCACCGGTATTTCCACAACCTGGCAACAACTATTAACATTTAAACTATTTCAGTGTTTTGTTTTTTTTTTCCCATGAGGGGCAGGCATGCTGTTTTATATCCTGTTTATTAATTTGATATTTTGAGCAACTTCCTTTGTCTATAACTGTTTTAAATGCGTAGTTTTCACTGGTTGTTTTGATGTGCACTTATTTCCTTGTGTCAATATTTAGTGGAAACACTATTTGTGAATCTGCTTAAATGCTGCTGCTTCCTGCACAGAGATGACTTTCCTGCATGGAGGAAGTTGGACACGTCTCCACTGGGCTTCTGTAGAATGTTGGTTATATAACTGCTGTGACGCTAACTGTATCTTGTTTGTATGTGCATGTCTCATTCTTCCTCTAATATTTATTGAACCCTTCTTTGGAATAGGCACTGTACTAAGACCTTAGTACAATGATAATGGAAAGGAAATTGAAAAAACCACCACCACCGCCACCACCAAAAGTACGCAACAGAAACCAGTTTCATAGTTGCATTCAGTTTTCCTAGTCTGGGGAGATGCAGACATTACTTAAATCACACAAGTAAATATTAAATTATAACTGTGATAAGTGGTTTTGAAGGAGAGGCAAATGGTGCTTATGAGACAAGTTCAAGTGAATAAGGATTGGGTATTGTCTTTGACCACAGATTTAAAATGATCTAGATTCTTGTGCTTCTATAACGGTCAGTGCAGCCAGGAACTACCACATCCTGCTCAGAGGAGCTAACGTGTGCCCGCGGTGCTCAGTGTTGAGGATCTTTGTGGTTCCCTCTGACCAACTCAAGTACATTCTAAAGAGAGAATGTGCCGTGCTGGAGAAGCCTGTAGAAAGGGTTTAGAATAATGCCTGGTTGGGAAAACTGGACCACGTGATTCTGGGGAAAAGCTGGCTCAGGGAGGACATGCTTTAGTTGTGCAGTGCACAGCAGTAGATCAAGGTGTAGGAAAGAATTCCTGCAGAAGGTGGGATGTGTTACAGCTCTGCTGGTTCCCTTTTCTTTCTGAGATTCCATGCCCCTCCTTTTACTTTTCATTTTTTTTTTCTTCTGGCTTACAGCAGCCACAAAATCCTGGACTTACGTGGTCCTCTTGCCTCAGGCTCCCAAGTAGCTGGGACTGTGTGCCCTTATGCCTGGTTAAATATTTAATTTTTTTTTTTGTGTGTGTAGACAGGCTCTTGCTATGTTGCCCAGGCTGGTCTCGGACAGCTAGACTCTTGCCTTCAACTCCCAGCATGCACATACAAACAAGATACAGTTAGCGTCACAGTTAGCTGAGATGATAGGTGTAAGCCATTGAACCTGGCCTTCCATGCTTTTTTTTTTTTTTTAATTCAGAAATACGGAATGCTTCACAAATTTGTGTGTCATCCTTGTGCAGGGGCCATGCTAATCTTCTCTGTGTCGTTCCAATTTTAGTATATGTACTGCTGAAGCGAGCACCCTTCCATGCTTTTTAAGATTATCTGAAGCTATTCAACATCAAATGGGTAGGTACCAAGAGGACTCGGAGGATTGTTTTCAGCCCACCTAAATGTAGGTGTGAAGGAGGAGTGTTCACTCATTCCCTCCTCCCAGAGTGACCCTCTCTGGTCTCAACTGTGCAGGCCAGAGGAAGCCAGAGAGGCTTGGGAGCCTCAGCAAAGCTGTGACTCCAGTTAGCAATATCTCTTGATGATAGGCTCTGATACAAGCAGGTGCTTCAGGAATTGAGATGTGGGATGAAGCCTGATGTCTTACCGGGGTGGAAGGCCATCTTGACGTGGCTCCTGCCCTCCTTGCTGCCTCCTTTCTCCTGGCTCCCTGTCCCCGAGCCGTGTTTGTGCCAGTGGTGACTTCCTTGCGTAACGTGGCTTGTCCTTTAGGGCTCTGGCTGCTGCTGCTGCTTAAATACTCCCCTCTGTTGCTGAATAAATTCTTGGTCTTCTTTCAGGACCAGCTAAAAGTTCACGGCTTTAGAGGTTTTCCTGCTGCCCGGTGTTGGTTACTTTGTAGCACACCCCTTTGTTGTAGTACCCTTGACATTTTGATTGCTGTTGTTCAGCTTGCTCATCCAGACTGTGGCATCCTTAAAAGCAGCAACTATGTATTTCATTTCACTTTTTGTTGCCTGAAAGGGCTTAGTAAATGGCACATCCTGGGCATTCAGTAATTTTTAGAGAATGACTAATTCTCTATTGCTTTACCTTATCAATACTTTATTGTGGCTGTGGTTTTGGAGCTTAAAATTGTGAGATATGTAGTTGAACTTTTTGACTGGTTAATTAATTAAAACCTTTGAGAGGTATATAAGTGCAATTTTCTTGAGTTCCTTGTTAAATATGCCAATAGAGAGGGCGTTTCTAGTTTTCACAAGACCACTTTTTTATTCTTATATATTTTTTGAAACAGACTCTCACTTTGTCACCCTGGGTAGAGTGCTGTGGCATCATAGCTCACAGCAACCTCAATCTCTTGGGCTCAGGTGATACCCTTGCCTCAGCCTCCTGAGTAGCTGGAACTACAGGTGCCTGCCATGATGCCTGGCTACTTTCAGAGCTGGAGTCTTGCTCTTGCTCTGGCTGGTCTCAAATTCCTGAGCTCAGCCAATCCACCTGCCTTGGCTTCCCAGAGTGCTGGGATGACAGGCGTGAACCACCCACCCCATCTCACAAGACCCCTTTAAAGGCATGTTGGTTTACCTTCTCTTAAAATTCCTTAAAAATTATGAGATTATTATATCTTCAAGAAGAAATACATCTTAAGCAGGACTTAAAAAGGGTAAATAAGACTAAGAGGAAAATTGAAAATCCTTCATTTTTAGATAATTGTGGTAAAGAAGTGAGAGGCGTTTACAGAAAGGTGATATTAACATGCATTTGAGAGTGAAGGGCATCTGTGGCAAGAAATGTTCTAAATTAAACCTTGTGTAGACTATGGGGAAGTAAGAACAGATTGTGTCTGATATGGTGTGGAGCTCATGGTTTGCAAAAGACAATTAATAAAATGTTCCCAGACCACAATCAGGCTAGCAGGACATACTTTAATAAAAGCTTTGTAGTTCAGCGACACCAATGGTCTGCTTATCCGGGGCTGATGAGACCCTGGAAGATCTGATATGATTAGGCAGAATTTTCTGAAGATTGATGTCTACCAGAAACTCAGTTGTTAACATGCAGTGAGAAACAAATTCCCAGCAGACAGGTATGAGCTAGTGTAATAAAAAAGTCCTGTTTGCCGTAGGTAGATTACTGGGCAGCATTATTACATTCAGAAAGGTTTTGGTATGTATGTGGAGTCAAAGCCGGCGGGGTGGATGCAGGCGTTGAATCTACGAGGTGCTCCTGCAGGCGGAGCTGCAGGAGGGCTGCCTAAGTTTTGTCTTTGTCCTCTGCCAGCGTATCAGTCTAGATCTCTTCGCAGAGTTGGTCTACTGGACGTTAATCCTTTTTCTCATAGCTTCTGGCTGATTCTAATCAAAGTAGGGTTTGTCTCGTGTACTACCCTGTCTACCCTGGGCAGCTTCAGTTCCTCCATTTTCTGAATTACACAGTATTCAATTCCAGGTATTGATTCATTAACTGGAGCCTCCTGTTACTGTTATCTTGTAGATACAGACTGTTACGTTGTTTAGGTTTTCAGAATATTATATTGTTCATCACTTGTTCCATTGATAACACTCTCTGGACTTGATGAGTGATACTCAGATTCTTTGTAAGAAAGAACTGTCGTGCTTGAGAAACTTCCCTGGGGTGACTGTCTGCGTCTGTCCAGATTTGTTCCTCTCGTCTCCAGTCTCTCCAGTTGTACCCATCCTTTGCAAAATGTTCCTTTCATCCAAAGCCACACCATCAAACTGCATATTTGTGTTTAGTGATTGGGTGTCACCTTTAGGTTAAGTGATGGGGATTCGTGTTGGAAAAAAATACTTAATTCTTGATGCTTATGGTTAAATAATGTACTCAAAGCCCCCTCCAAAGTTGGGGTAAGTTGAAGGTGGCCTCCTATTGACTTCTCCTGATACGTAAGTGATAAGGAGAAAGATGGCTAAAAGAATTTGTGTGATATATTTTAGTACGGACTCAAACAGGGAAACTATATTAGAGTTTATTAAAGAAATTCTTTCCACTATTCTAGTTATAAATACAAAGTTGGGTGTTTTGTTATGTTTTATAATTGGGGTACATTGTTTGATATGTGCTACTTAAGAAATCAGTGGTTAGAGGCTGGCCACTTGCTCCGGGGCTGGTGGGTTCAAACCTAGCCTGGGCCTGCTAAACAAAAACTAGCCCTAGGTGTCATAGTGGGCACCTACAGTCCCAGGTTCTAGGGAGGCTGAGGCAAGAGAATCGCTTGAGTCTAAGAGTTGAAAGTTGCTGTGAGCTATGATGTCATGACTCTCTACTGAGCATGACAAAGGGAGACTCTATCTCAAAAAGAAAAAAAGAAAACATATGAAGGTGTAATAATAGCCAACCGTGCAGTTAGTTATCTTGGCCTGTTAGTCTGGAGAGGGCCCTTAGAAGTTTTTCTTACAGAGTCCTTGATCCCATACTGTTACCAGATCAGTAAAATACACCCAAGTTTTGTCAAGAAAATATCTCTGACGTAGTAGCAAAGAAAAATATGCTTAATTTTGGCAAGTGGAGAAGTGTCAGATCCAGAGCGTGTGCTGGTTTGTTTGTTTTGTGTTTTCATTGGACTGGCAGAGTCCACGTCCCTTTTTGAGCTCTATCCAGGCTCACACCATGACTGTTCAAGCTTTCAGCAAAATACGACGAGCCAGGCCTTGAGATTAGAAGTAATGTCAGCGCTAGTCCTGCTGCGGTCTGTGCTAGCTCTTCTTTCACCAGGACCGCTCCTGCAGACTTTATCCCTAAGACCAAGGCTGTGCCAAGGTCTTTCTCTCCTTACATGTAGAGGGATTCATATTCTTAAGTTTTAATTATGTGCCAGGTATTTGCTAGGTTCTCTGTATGTGTTATTTCAGGTAAGACTTTTTATAATCTTAAAATTAGGAATTAGTCTGTGCATTTCAGACGTGGAGTTGTGACTTGCCCTAAGGGTATGTCTGGGACTTGGCTTCCCATCCAGGTTGATAACATAGCCCAGGCTTTCCCTACTGGACTGCAACATCCTGTGCTCCTCAGAAGGGAGCATAATGGCGTGGAGAACTTTCTCCGTCTCTCTCCCAATGTGTGGATCTCCTTCCCTACGCAGGGGCCAGACCATCAGGGCAACTCTCCACTCATCCGTTCATCTAACACAGTGGTTCTCAACCTTCCCAACAGATACTGATTGAGTGCTTGTTTGTGCCAGGTGGTATTCTAGACCCCGGGGATATGCTGCTTACTGAGCTTTCTTTGCCCTCATAAGGTTTAACCCAGTTATCAAACTTACTGTACAGGGAGTGTGGGGTAGTGGGGAGCGCCTGGGTTTTGGAACCAGTGCCCCTTGGGTTTCTTGGCCTGGTGCTGGGCTTACGGGACCCTCAAAAGTGTTAGTTTCTTTTGCCCCACCCCTTTCTACCTAAGTTTTATGCTCCTGGCCAACTCTTGTTCCTTGTTTATTCATTGACGGTTGTACTTTGAATTGTTGACTTGGGTTTGTTTGTTTTTCTTGGTTCAGGATAAGTCTGTTAATCTTTAGAAATGAGCATGTTCCGCAAAGAAATTTGGTCTAAGTGGTCAGTTTCTCTGATTTTGAATATTGAGAAGGTGGTATGGTAAAAATGCTGTCTTTTTTTTTGCTAAAATGTTATGTTTTTTGCTCTTGTAGCAAGCATTAATCCTAATTGCACTGTATATGTACCGTTTTGTATTATTTTGAGTAGCATTGCTGGTAGTTTATCATGTTGTGTCATTTTAAAAGGTTTACTACATTTTAAAATGTAATATAACAAGTTAATGTTAAAACTTATTAAAAAGAGTATTAAAATTACATTCTGTAAAATTCACAGGGCAAGTGCTATTCATGTGGAATTTTTTTCTTTAGGCTCTGTTGTATCTTTTAATAAATTTAAATTATTTACTGACAGACTTTAAGGTAAACTAAACTGACACATTTCAAAATTCCCATGTAGAGCTGAGTCTCTTTCTAGGAATGGTCTCTGTGTGGCTAATGGTCAGTTTCTAACCAGTGAAGATAATTATTAATAACTTCAAAGGTCAGTTAAATGTCATCTTGGTAGAAATATTAGTTTTGGCGGTGGTATAATTAGTCACTTTATGGAGGTTCAGTTTCCGCCGTGGGTACCAGTGCTGCCATCTTCCCCAGTCCCACAGGCGAGGGACTTTAGTTAACTCTGGTTTCATTTTTCTCCATCATCACCTCTAATAGGTTTCCGTATCTTACCAGTTTTATCTCTAAGTCTCTCTTAAATTTTCCATTCTTTATTCTCACTGCTCTAGTTCCAGCCCTAGTCATCACTCACCTGGGAAACGGCAGCAGCCTTATTGTTATACTGGTATTTTTTAATTCATTACTTTCCTCTTTTAGACTCTCTTTCACAACTGCTAAAGTTTTCTTGGGAGAAAATAAATGCAGTTTGTGTGCACACATCCACTCGCACATCGTGACAGTCCTAATAGATCTTTTTGGTGGTTACTCATTGCCTATAGGCTAACCTAAGCTCCCTACAGGTTGTTTAAAAAGTCTGCAGAATGATTTAGCCTTCCGACACCAACCCCCCTCAGACCTTCTCCCAGCTCTGTTGGTTGGTTCAAGCAAATGAACTGTATGTACTATTTTCTTTGCAGTTTGGTCATTAGATGTGTTTTGTTGGTGTTATTTGCTGAGTGTGTGATTCAGAGTTTTGTTTGTCCAGGCAGCCTTTTCATCATAAAAGGCATTATTTTTTTGTCTTGTTTGTACACTGTATGATACTGGGTCCCACTATGTTACCCAGGCTGAAGTGCAGTCTGAATTCCTGAGCTCGGGTGATTCTCCTGCCTCTGCCTCTCGAAAGGCTGGGACTGTAGGCATGTGCCACTGTGGCCATGGCTGGGGCATTTTTAGCATCTCAGGTGGCAAGGTTTGCATTCTGCTTGCATTCAGTAATTGATCCTTATAAGGTGTGGCCGATTTTCATATAGAATTTTTTTCTTAAAAGGCTGATGCCCCAAATAATAACAAATTTAATTACGGTCCTTTAGTCTGATTTGTTAAAGATTATTATTTTCCACTTTCACTATTTGAAAGTTCTGAACTAATTTTATAAATAAAATTAAGTTTTCAAATTCATCATTAAGAATTGTAGGATTTTCCTTTGGGAGGCCAATGTGGGTGGATTGCCTGAGCTCAGGAGTGCTAGACCAGTCTGAACAAGAACAAGACCTTGTCTCTAAAAAAAAAAAAAAAAGTCTGGGCATTGTGGTGGGCATCTGTAGTCCCAGCTACTTGGGAGGCTGAGGCAAGAGAATCGCTTGAGCCCAAGAGTTTGAGGTTGCTATGAGCTGTGATGCCATGGCCCTCTACTGAGGGTGACAAAGTGAGATCTGTCTTAAAAAAAAAAAAAAGAATTGTAGCATTTTCTTTTGCATTAATAAGTATAGTATGCATTTATACTTACGATATCTGACAGAATTACAAGTCCTCCAAGTTTTATCTGAATGTTTCCTTGTATTTAAAGGCAAGTATTTACATACGAGCAGTAACTCGCATTTCATGCCCTGGGCAGTGGATAACTAATGCTCTCGGGATGCTGAGATTTGATGGTCACCTGTGTAATCACATGATGATAGACCTCAGATGCCAGAAATGATGGAGAGGCTGGCTTATGGCTCCCTGGCTTTCTGGAGGATGGGGCTGAAGTGAGATGACAGACTCTGAATGGCCCTAACAGCCGAAGCAGAACTTGGGTGCCTCCCTTTACAAATTCACCTCTTGTGACTCTCATGAGAAAATTTCCATGCTACCTTTAGACTTAAAATGTATCTTTGAACAGTTGTTATTTCAAACTTGTTTCCATGGTTTGCACCCTTTGTTTATTCAAACACCGAGTGCGCCCCAGCCTTTTCTGCCTTTCTTCCGTTTCCTCCCCCAGATGGCTTTTCCCTCTTTACCCTTTGGAAACTTCCTTATTCATTGTTCTTTCTGGATCCCATTGAATTGATCTTCTAACCCAGTGTTTGTCGGCCTTTTACATCTCCCAGCACACTTGAACCTATAGTTAAACTTCTGTGACACACTTAAATTATGTTGATCCAAAAAAGAGTGGGGGAAAAAAGAATATACTTACCGGGCTTTGAACTTCTTTTGAAAATGATTTAATTAATGTTTAAAAATTTTCGTGGCCAACCTAATATCTTCTCACAGCAGACCGGTATGCTGTGGTACACCAGTTGAAAATCACTGTTGTAACTTTTATGTTCTTTTGCTGTCCTCGAAATTATACTTACTTAGACTTTGAATTGTATTAATTGCCTTATTATTGAACTATATTGTATTAATATCCTGCTTCGGTCAACTGTTAGATGACCCTGTTGTCAGAGTCCTTCCCCGTGAATTAGGTTGTAAGCCTGTTCAAGTCCTGTTTGGGCCGTGAACTTCCACTTGAGTTTTTGTTTTGTCATTCACTGAATGTTTCTTAAATTCCAGTGGAGGGAAGAAGGAAGCGTTTGATTAACTGTTTGCATTATCCGGCCCATCTGCTTCCTGTATATCAGACCAGTTTCCATGTAGTGCCTTTTGCCCACGTGGTCAGAAGCACCATGCACATGTAGATTCTGATTGTTTTGGAGAGAAGAGCATTTAAGAACTAAATTTTTAAAGTTTACTCTGTGAGGCTGTGAACTTGACATTAGTGTATCTTCTTGTCACCCTGATATCCAAGGTGACTTTTCTGGTATGAAACTAGACAGCACACTTTGAGAAATGTCTTGAGAGCTTGTGCTCTGGGGCGTCAGGACTGTCAGATCAGGAAGTATGCCATTTCAAGAAGAAAACCTACTTGTTTCATCTTACAAATGAATTCAACGGTATACACAGACCATCTCAGGTGACTTGTGACTATTTAGGCATCGTTACGTAAATAAAGTCTTATATATCTTATATGGCAAGTTTTCTGAATTCATGCCTTACAACGGAGCAAATTCAACTTTAGGGAATGTTTGGGGTTGATGTCAGCAGTGGCTTCCTTGGGTGGTCAGATGTCACAGATTGGGCTGGAGGGACGTTGAGACTGTGTGTGTGTGTTTTGATCAATACACATCCATTAAGAGGAAAGAGTGTTGGGTTATACATATTAAACATTATTACTGTTTTTAATTTTTAAATATTTCAAACAAAATGGAAAGGGTAAGGAATAATATAATGCCTTCCAGTGTCTGTCCCAACCCTTCGGGCTCCTAAGCCCCTGGTCTCGATACCAGCAAGAAGGAACCAGGTATGATGAGGATAGAAGTACAAGCTGTGGAAGGCGGGCTAGCCCTTACTTGCAGGGTAGCCCCAGGCAACCTCCGCACTAGTCTTTTATTGAGCCTGAACAACACAGGTGAGGGGAGTAATTAACAAATGACTACGTGCTGGAGGATTGGGCTCTTCTTCCACAAGGAACACCTGGGGACGAATGGCCCAGGGTCCACACCCCAGCTGCAGATCATCTTGCTCAGATGTCGTCTGGCTCTCGGCATCCCCTACAATGTCATCACATCTTAATATTTTGTCATATTTGCTTCAGGTCATAAAACATTTTGGGAAGAGTTGAAGCTGCCCTGTGACCTCCTGGTGGGGATCCGGGTGACCTCCTGAGCCTGTACTGCTTGCTCTTCTGTTGAGTGAGAGTAAGGTGGCTTCTCAAATGCTCCCTTCTCGTCAGATGCCGCAGTGAATGGCTGAGTGGTGGTTTCCTTTAGGAGGTGAAAGTTCTGCACCTCTCGTTTTCAGGTGGTCCAGGCTGCAGCCTCCACAGAGCAGGAGCAGAGCTTCAGAAGAGGAGGAGTGCACAGCACACGGGGCCTTTGAACGCAATGAGAAGAGTACATTTTGAAAAGTTAATGTGACTGAATGGGCGTTTATAGTCTGATTAGTTGTTGAGCTTAAACAACATTCAGAGCCCCTAAGAGTTTGTTGAGATTACTGTTAATCTGTCTGAAGTCACTAAAACTAACTTTTTTTTTTTTACATGAATATTTCGTCCCATAGTTTCCAAGGGTGTTTTCTTCAAGTTATGTTAACGTGGCTGGTTTTAGTAATTCTCCTCTGAACATTTCCTCCAAGTTAGGGGATTCTGAATCCCTCTCTTTTGTTTTTTGGTACTTAACGGGGGTTGGTTTAATTATATGCGGTGTTTTTCTTTATTGTCCACTGCTGGAGTTATGTCAAACTTTATCATGTTTTACAATCAGGATGTAGTTTTGATAGGTTTCAGAAAACAAAGAAAAATGTTTGTACAAAAATAGAGGGTTTTTGTGTGTACTTTTTAAACATTTTTCCTCATACTACTTTTCTCAGTCTACTCATTTTACCCAATATTGCAGGCATGGCTACTAATATAAAGTATTAAGTGAATGCTAAGAAAATATTAACCTTTTGATAAACTATCATAATTGAGGGAAAACTAGAAAACTAGAAATAAGAAATGCACCAGTAATCCTGTTACTCATAAATATCACAATATTGTTGCTGTATTTTCCAGTTTTTACAGAAAACAGAAAATACATATTTGAGTTTGCAGCTAACAATATACCTTTTCTTGTAGGGTTGTTGATCATAAGCTAGTAATAATAAATAATGACTGAGTTATAATTCTATATACTTTAAGGTGGAGACTCCACAATACTATGGTAGAAACAAATGCTTTGTATCAATAGACTTGGCTTGGGATCCAGGCTCGTCCTATTATTAAGTTAGCTGTGTGACCTTGGTCAGGTTACATAACTATTCTGAGTCTGTTTGCTCAAATGAAAAAAGAAAGTGGCCAATAATGACTACCTCACAAGGGATTAAATGGAATAATGCCTAGGGCTTATTCATACACACTGTCCTGGGAACACAGTGATTACTAACGTGAGAAGCAATATAGGATGGTATAAAAAGAGCCAGAATGTTGATCTAAGACCATCTTTGGTTTAAATTCCTGTACTTCTTAGTTTATCTTAGGCAAGATTTATTATTTGACCGCTGTGGTAAAGTGGAGATCATGATACCTATCTCCTACAATTGTTATGTTTATGTGAAGTAGAGAATATAATGTGTCGGGCATAATCCAGACGCTCGCATAGTGACTCTCCTTATTATTTATAAGGGAAACTCCTTAATTGAAAGACAGGTTTAGACATTTGACTATTTAAATTAATATCAAGGTGGAAGCTTCTAGATGCCCTAGATTTTGTATTTGTGGTTAATGAAGACTGTAAAGGGTAGGCATCTTTAAAATATGTAAAGAGGCATTTTTTGAGAGCTCCTCACGTGTGTAATGAAAAGGAACTGAATGTAATTATTTACTGGTATTGAAATATCTGTTACTATTACTTGTATGTACATCTACATCTGTTCCTCTTAAACTGGGCATCTTTCTTGGCAGTTCCACATTTCCCGTGTACTTCTTGCCCTCAATTTTCTTTTCTTTTTCTTTTTAATTAATTTTTAGACGCTCCGAATTTTATGTTATTTCTTCTTTTTGTTAGCCCATTCCATTTTCACATTGCACTTTTTTCTTCTTTTTTAAATTAATTATACCTTTTTGAAATATATATATTTTGAAATATATTTTCAGGGTACATGTGATAATTTAATATATTCATATGATGTGTACAGATCAAATCAGTGTTATTGAGAGATGTATCACCTTAAATATTTGTCTTCTTACTAGAAGCATTGAGTTATTCTCTTCTGTTTTTATTTTGGTTTATTTTAATTATTTATTTATTTATTTTTTAAGAGACAGGGCTCTTGCTTTGTTGCCCAGGGTAGCGTGCAGAGGGTATTCACAGATGCCATCAGAGTGCACTGCAGCCTCTTAACTCCTGGGCTCACATTCCTGCCTCTGCCTCCCATGTGGCTGGGACTGCAGATGTGTGTGCCACCACCCCTGCACACTCACTTTGTCTTTTTAATGAATGTTACATACATACAAAATTGCCATTTTTATCACTTTATACTTCATTGTCATTTTATATCATAGAAGCAGTACTCTTTTAAATTAAATTGAGTTGTTGTGAGGTTTTAGAAAATGAGTTTGTGGTGAATTCAGGCCAGCTGTGCGGCTTGTCTGAGCGGGCAGTCTGGTTTGCAGTCCAAGTTGCCAGTCCTGTGCTCACTGTGCCGTATGATGGATCTTTTTCCTCCTGGTGGCCTCCTGGATAAAGGTTACTTTGCCTTCACTACATACACATACAGCCCACCTTGCAGTTTAAGAGACCATCGTTTGGTTTCACTTAAAGTCAGTAAAAGCAGACAAAATACATTTCATAACTTTTGCCAGAAAACTAAAAAGTCGTTGTGTTGGAGATTGGCACTGAGGGCACTCAGGGTAACATTAAATTTTTTTTTATTGAATCATAACTGTGTACATTAATACTCTCATGGGATACAGTATGTTGTTTCCATATATACAAAATTTTTAAAATTTGTATTTGAGTGGCTTGCTTAAAAATAACTTAAGTAACACAAAGCATTCTTTTAATATTCTAGAATGAAGAGCCCGTGAAGGCCACTTACCTTTTATCTGAATTTTTTAAAGGGATGTCTTAAGAGCATTTGAAAGGGAAAAAATAATCCTCCTTCAAGTTATTAAAGACCAAAATGTTTTCTAATTTCACTTGTTATGTATTTTTATTGCAAGTTTCTGTAGTAATAGGGCTGGCCTTAGAATAGGGGCGTAGTGTATTCTTGTTTGAATGAAAGACTATCTCATGACTAGTTACCAATTTGTTACAGGTCTTAAATTCTATTTAGCATTGCAAGGGCTTTCATTTAAATTCTGTCATTTAATCCTCACAATAATCTCGTAAGTTAGGCAGGAGGGGGATTTTCTTCATTTTACAGAAAATGTAGAAGTGCTGAGGCACCACTATGTGATGACTCTGGGGTTTGAATTTCGGACTTCTGGTTCTAATTCCACACTTCCTGGTCCACACTGATCTGGAAATATTTCAGTTCTTAGTATTTTAATAATTGTCCATTTATTCAACAGTTTTATTTAATGTAAAATTTTAAGTTCCAGGCATTTAGGGAATGAATAAAAAGATAGGGTTTCCACTTTATTCATTTATTTATTTTCAATGGAAGATTAATTTATTCATTTAATACTGGAGGCGATATCTGGAGCACATCAGCACTGTGCTAGGCACTATAGGAGCAGAACAAGTGCCAGTGCAGTGTGATTCCTGCCATTGTCAAAGACGACTTCCTACTTCTTAACAAAGACAAGGCAGGTAGAAAACAATTGTGATTCAAATAGTGCGTGGTAAGTGGTATTTTTTTATTTTATTTTTTATTAAATCATAGCTGTGTACATTAATACAATTGTGGGGTACAGTGTACTGTTTCTATATACAGTTTAAAATACTTTGATCCAACTGGTTAACATAGCTTTCGTGTCTTTTTCTTAGTTATTGTGTTAAGACATTTATATTTTACATTTAGAGAGATTCACATGTACCCTTATAGGATGAGCCATAGGCGTGGTCCCACCAATCACCCTCCCTCCACTCCCTGTCCCCTCCCTGTCCGCTCCCTGTCCCCTCTCCCCTCTCCTCTCCCCTCTCCCCATATTCCTGGGTTAAAATTGGGTTATAGGTTTCCTGTGAAAACTAAATTAGTTTCATAGTAGGGCTGAGTACATTGGATACTTTTTCTTCCATTCTTGAGATACTTTGCTAAGAAGAACATTTTCCAGCTCCATCCATGTAAACATGAAGGAGGTAAAGTCTCCATCTTTCTTTATGGCTTCATAGTATTCCATGGTGTACATATACCACAATTTATTGTTCCATTTGTGGATTGGTGGGCACTTGGGCTTCTTCCATGACCTAGCAATTATGAATTGGGCTGCAATGAACATTCTGATACAAATATCTTTATTGTAGTATGATTTTTGGTCTTTGGGATATATACCTAGTAGAGGAATTATAGGATCAAATGGCAGGTCTATTTTTAGTTCTCTAAGTATTCTCCAGATGTCTTTCCACAAGGAACATATTAGTTTGCAATCCCACTAGCAGTCTAGAAGTGTTCCCTTTTCTCCACAACCACGCCAGCATCTGTGATTTTGTGATATGGGCTAATCTTGCTGGTGTTAGATGATATCTCAAAGTAGTTTTGATTTGCATTTTTCTGATGATTAAGGATGGTGAGCATTTTTTCATATATCTGTAGGCTGTGCGCCGATCTTTAGAGAAATTTCTCTTCAAATAAATCCCTTGCCCACCCTGATATGGGATCGCTTATTCTCTTCTTGCTAATATGTTTGAGTTCTCTGTGGATTCTGGTTATTAAACCTTTGTCTGAGACATAACCAGCAAATATCTTCTCCTATTCTGAGGGCTGTCTGCTTGCTTTACTTACTGTGTTCTTGGCTGTGCAGAAGCTTTTTAATTTGATGAGGTCCCAGTAGCGTATTTTTGATGTTGCTTTAATTGCTCGGGGGGTTCTCCTCATAAAATATTTGCCCAGGTCATTTTCTTCAAGTGTTTTCCCTACAGAGTTTCCACTTTAGAGGATGACTGTCAGTGAATAGAAAGGTAGATAAGGAAATTATTGTGCTCATAGTAACAATGATTGGAACATAGTAGATGCTCAATAAATGTTTATGGAATGAAGAAATGAGTGAGCAAAGTGATAAAAAGGAAATAAAGAAGTGAGTGTAGTATCTAAATTTAGATAGCCTAGGGAAGGTCTTTCTGAGGAGGCGACTTGTCAGGCAGGCAAAGAACATTTTGGACAAAATGACCAGCACAGGCTGAAGCCTTGAGACAGGAAAGAACTTGACTTATAGACGGTCACCTAAGATGGCCCTGGAACTAGAGCACAGTAACCTGGGGAGACAGAGTTTCCATAGGAAATTGAAGAGAAAGGAACCAGTCACATAGGACCTTACAGAACATGGAGAGGAATTTGGCTCTTATTCTAATGTTGGGAGATAATACTCTATACCTCATGTGTTTCTATGTATAATATCTCTGTTCTGGACTGTCTTTTGAAGGATGATTTGTACAGTGAGCAATCTTGGAAGATAAAGACACCATCTCCTTCTGGGGTAGAAGGCAGGCTTCCTGCCAAAAGGTTCCTGTTCACTAAGCTCAGGATTATTCTTTTTTAACACAGTGTACATGTTGTGTAGGTGTCATCTTGCCCTCTTTGTGTCACCTGCTGGGAAATGGGGCTTGAGGGACTGGCACCAAAAAAAAAAAAAAAAAAAAAGCCAATATTTTGCCCACTGTGATTGCTGTGAGTGAAGAAGTCTTTTGTCTCTGACCCTGGAGTCTGATGTCTTCTGCTGGCATCCATATAGCCACAATAAACTACATCATTAGCTTACAAGTGGGGTAAAATTATTTTACATCCTTCAAAATTTTTGGCATCTAAAGCCATAGGAAGCCTTGGAGGGTTTTTAAGCAGAGGACTAATAAGATATAGTTTAACTTTTCAAAAAGTCAGTCTGACTGCTTTGTGGAAAATGATCATGGGTAGAAAGGAGATTAATGAGGAATCTGAGGTGGTTGTTTAGTTGAGAGACAAATAGTGGCTTGGACCATGTGGTTATAGTAGGGATGGAGAGAAGTAAAGGGTTCATAGTGGTCTGTGGGGGGTGGAATTTATAGGTCTTGACGGAATTTATGAGTATGTGGGGGTTGGAAGAAAGAAATGGAAACTGAATTGTAGGTTTTTGGCCAGAGTAGTTGGGTGACTTTTGTTGAGATGGAGAAGCTTCAAGATGGACATAAAACCTGTAAACATTTCTAATATACTGTATTTGTATATTACAAGGGATGTAATGATTATATTGAGCGGTGCTGACTTCTCGTCTTCACTGTAGCCTTTTTCAGCTATTTATTCCATTTGCTTGACTCTATGTGTAGAAATTTTATGCTTAGAATTTCAGGGCAGGGAAGAATAAGAAATAGTTTTTTGCTGTTTGGGATCAAAGAACCATTGGTGTGTACTTTTCTGGGGACAGCATTTTTTCTTGTGTCCTCATGAATTTTCAAATCTATTAAAAGTTAAGAAATAACAATGCTTGCAGTCCCCTGATAAGTGGGTTGCCTCAATAACAGTAAATTAGATTAGCTTGGGTGGATTTATTTTTCAATGAGCCATATTGATTTTTACCCAAAGTTCATTTCTAGGAGTTTACAAATAAAGTCTTTAATATGTTTCAGGGTTTTCCCTCTTTTGAGATTAGATAATGCATTTTTTAAATTTTAAATCTGCATAAAAGATGGGCTATTCTTTAATTTTTAAGGGTAGTAGTTGTGTTGTGATCACTTATGCTTGATGTAGTAGGATGAAGGAAGCCAGTGCCTTTGGATTAATTAATTCAGTTTGTCATCTTCAGTCAGATATTCCTTTTTTTTTTTTTTTTAGACAAGAGTCTCAGTATGTTGTCCTCAGTTGAGTGCTATGGCATCACGGCTCACAGCAACCGCAAACTCTTGGGCTTAAGCAATTCTCTTGCCTCAGCCTCCCAAGTAGCCAGGACCACAGGTGCCCACCACAACGTCCGGCTATTTTTTTGTTGTAGTTGTCACTGTTGTTTAGCAGGCCTGGGCCGGGTTCGAACCCGCCAGCTCCCTTGTATGTGGCTGGCACCCTAGCTGCTGAGCTACAGGCACTGAGCCCATTCAGATATTCTTCAGGATAACTTCTTTCTTTATTTTGTTGAGGATTGGTTGAGGGTACAGAGACCAGGTTACACTGATTGCATTTGTTAGGTAAAGTCCCTCTTAGAGTTCTGTTCCACCTCCAAGAGGTATATCAGATACTGTGACCCACCCATCCCCTCATTCCTTCCCTCTCTCCACTCTGCCCTTCCCACTCCCACCATGTACTGAGTCATCAGTTGTCCTCATATCAATCAGAATTGATTACATTGGATTCTTGCTTTTCCATTCTTGTGATGCTTTACTAAGAAAACTGTGTTCTACCTCCATCCAGGTTCATACAAAAGATGTAAAGTCTCCATCTTTTTTTAGTGGCTGAATAGGATTCCAGACTTCTTGTTTTGCTAATACCAGCAGCTGATTTCAGAAGGAAAGTAATTAAAAAGTTAAAAAAAAAAAAAAACAACAAAAAACAAAACCCAGCCCTGCATGGCCCTTTGTTAAATGCCTTCTCTTTTCATCTAGGGAGAGTTTGTTTTCTTTGAGCTTCTGGCCTGTTCATTGTACTGAGAGAACGATTTCACATTCCTGATACCCTGTAGATAGTTTTAGGCTGCGCTAGGAACCTCACATGAGTTTTGATTTATTCTTGTACCATCTTGCACGTGTCCTTTCATTTCTTTCATTCTGTGGCATTTTCTTTGGCGTGTCTCGGTTTTTCCTTTTTAGAAAGAAAAAGTTGAAAGGAGAAGGAAGATGGAGCTTGCCAAGGTTTTGGGGGGTCAGGGAGCAGTTAGACTTAAAATTATGATTCAGTTATATTCCACCAACAATAGGAAATCAACAAGGAAGAGATTTAATTCCATTTTAAAGATTATCTTAGGAAGGATGAACTAAGGTCATAGAATCATCGTGTGGGTTGTGAGGTTTTTCCGGGTGACCTGAGTTGTTTTTAATGACTATAATGGGCTCTGAAGAGATTTCTACCCGAAATGGAGTTATGTCTGATTTTTTGAGAAGACAGATAACCCTATTCTTTTGCTTTTTGCTTTTTGTAGATCCATATTTTTAGTTTTTAGAAGACAGTTTTAAAACACCCCCAGATCGTAGAGTGGTATTTAAGCCTCCCAAGATATTCAGTCTTTGTTACTGAGAAGTGAATGTCTTGCTGCCTTAGTGTCCCTTTATGCAGGTTCTTTAAAAGAGCTCAACATTTTGTCATTAATTTTGTGCTATAGGATAAATGCCTTATTCTTTTACAATATTTAGGCTGTGTTTGGAATTAATGGCCTTCTCTCACCTGTCTTCCCAACTTCAAAATAAAACCAAATGGAACAGACTTTGTATCCTTCAGAATGTGAGACTTTCTCTAAAGGGTTGTTCTCTGTGCTCTGGCTGTTGAAGTATAAAGTGCAGCCTGATCTGTCCTCTACCTCCTTTCATCCCCCCCCCCCCCCCCGTTTTGGATCAACACTTGCATGTTCCCTAAAAACTCTTCTGAAAACGGATCAGAAGCCCAGGAGGAATCTCACCTGGAAGCCGGCAATTGATCCATATCATACCTGCCCCTCTCCCGCCTGTCCCCATCTTCCCTATGTCAAGGGCAGCAGAGAGCGTGGCAGGAAGAGGTGGTGGTCAGGCGGGTGTGGGTTTGCCCCTGAGCTCTTGCTCATTAGTGTGTGGCCACAGGCAGCAAATCTCAGCTGTGAAATTGAGACCCCCCCCAAAGGACTTTCTTGAGGTTTGGGGAGGCTCGAATCTTGTATGTCGAGGAACTTGTGCTTGGGTTCAGTAGCAGCTGGAACACAATGTGTCTGGGAAGCTACGGTGTGTTCCTCTGTGATCCCATCTTCCCACCTATCTGGAGGTGACCGTTGTCCTGAACTTAAGGTTCAACATTCCCTTGCTTTTTAAAATAAGTAAATATGTAAGCAATACATCATTTGTCTTTTTGGCCTCTGTAAAAATGGCATCATGACATAAATCAGGGGCCATCCAGGAGAGTGTAGCGCTCCTGCCTGTCATCTTGGCCTTTGTTGGATGGCATGGGGGTGGGGTTGCAGTTTTTTCTGTGGTGTGGCTGGAATAGAGTGGTTTCTACAAAAAAAAAAAAAAAAACCCTTTTATTGTCAAGATACTCCCTTCTTGGTCCTTTAGTTAGAGTAAGCTTTTTCTGATGCCAAATCAAAGGGAAGGATGGCATTATATGACGTGATGGGGTGTGTGTGGGATCAATCCAGTAAATTAATATATGAAGGTTAATGGGAGCCAGATTCACTACTCTTCTGGGGAAGAGAAGGGTGAAAACTAGGTGGTGAACCCTTGGTACTGGGTTGGAATCTAGGTTTCTGTATGAAACTCAGGGTTTTCAGTGTACGTACACAGCAGAAGGAAGCACAGAAGCAAGTGTGCTTGTGTGTGTGCTGGTGTGCGTGTGTGTGCGCATGTGTACTGGTGTGTGTGTGTG
>NW_003852591.1:1011623-1024962 GCF_000181295.1 Otolemur garnettii
GCGTGTGTGTGCTGGTGTGCATGTGTATGCATGTGTGTGTGTGTGTGCTGGTATGTTGGTGTGCGTGTGTGTGCGTGTGCTGGTTTGCCTGTGTGCGTGTATATGTGCTGGTGTGCATGTGTATGCATGTGTGTGTGTGCTGGTGTGCATGTGTGTGCGTGTGTGTGCGTGTGCTGGTTTGCGTGTGTAGTTCTTTCCACTTAGGGGCTCTGGGAACAGTGACAAACTTCACTAAGCACAGCTAACACCCAGATCATGGTCTCCAAATACTATGTTTTCACTAAAATTATAGGTACTTATTATTAGATTAACAAATCACTTTTTGGCAATCATTGAATAATAATTAATTTGGCCAAAAATTATCAATGGACACTGAAAGTACTGGATAAAGGTTTGTTGAGAAATCGGGTATTTATATAGTCTTAAACTATTACCCAACCAAATTCTTATTAATTACAAAAGGAAAAAGAGTAACTTTCTGGGGGCAAAATCTGGCAGATACCTCCTTAATCAAATGATAGAAGGTGACATTCCCAGTCAGGGAAGCAGTTCGAGATCGTACACCACTTGGTACAGGGCAAGGAGCAGTCCCGTGGTTTCCCTCCACAAATTCACGGCTTGACTCTAATTAAAGGAAACAGCAGACAGGCCAAATTAAGGAACACAGTTGGCCTGGAATCTTCAAAACTGTCAAGGAAAGCGTAAAGGAAAGACTGAGGAATTCTTCCAAATTGAGGTAAAGTAATGGGCATGAGAACTAGGTACTGGGATGGCTTGTGTTGCACCTGCCGGGCCAGTGTGGCTTCTCGTCCGACCTTGATCCGTGTTTTGGTGTGCTGGCTTTTCAGTCCTCACCAACATCTCATTCATACATTCTTTCCGTGCTCATTATTTATTTCCTTCCCCTGTGTTTTGCCTTTGGAACACCCTGCTTTTTTGAACAGAAAAAGTATGGTTTACAAAAATATGGCGCTTTATTGTATTCAATGATAACATTATAGTTAATTTTAACTAACTTTGGGTACGCTGTTTTTTCCTCGTTTTGCTGGTGAGCTGTTTAAGAGTTTCATATTTCGTTTTTTTTTTCTTTTTTTCATCACAGTGTATCTATTGCAGTATTGAACATGTACCAGTAAACTTTTAATTTACTTTATAAAGAGTTGGACCCATCTTAGAATTCAGAGTTTTCAGGAAGTATAAGCAGGGTAAGGGAATTTGATATAGAGTGGTAGATGTGAGGCTGCAGCTAATTCATAATCTAGCTCACATTGGTTATGACTGGTTAGTCCCCAGAGGTTTAGTATGAAACGGACAGCTTGATACTCTTAACCAAAAATAAGTGTTTAGGATTTTGGATTTTTTCTTTTGATTTTGGAATATTTGTAGTATATCAGGTTAGCGTCCCTCATCCGAAAAGCTGAAATCTCAAATGCTCTAATAAGCGTTTCCTTTATTATGTCAGCACTAAAAATGTTTCAGATTTTGGAGTGTTTCAGGTTTTCCGATTAGGGATATTCAACCTCTATGAGGCAGGCTATTCCTGGTGCAGAAATTTGTACGAGTCAGGGTTGGGTGGAGGGTGGGGAGAAGGCTCATTGTCAGAACTGTCTTCTTTCTATGAGAATATTGCATAATTGTCTGGTGGGATCTGTCCTTTCCCCTTGGTAGAAAAAAACATTTAAAGACATAGAATCGGCTCCCATACCTTTCTTTCTTTGGCATAACTAATCTATCATAGGGCTTGTTTTCCTTGGATATGTTGGAGGACAAACTTATCTTTAGCAGTTATACTAATTTTCATATTTCTCAGAATGATCAAGGAAAAGAGCTTTAAAAAACCTAGAGTGGTAGTTATATTGCACTTAGTGTACGCCTACACATCAGACTTTTCTTTAGCATTTTGTTATTTATTTATTTATTTTTTTGCTGCTTTTACAGTGCACGTGGCTTTCTCTGGACTGCTTTGGACAGGAAATTGAGTAACCTTTCTATTTTGGAACAGAATATATTTTACTGCTAAGAGAGGAAAAAAAGAAAGTGTTTATGTTTTGAAATTTTATTATTTTAATTTTAATTTAGAGAGCAATTTAAATCTAGAAAAATGGGGGAAGAGCCTAGATTCCATATTTTTTGCTACCACTTCCGAACCTTCCCAGAAGTTCTGGGGCTGGCTTGCCTTTATACTGTTGCTTTTTTCTCTTAGTCGTTGTGGATATCAGGAGCCTGGTCCTTTATTTTGACCTGGTCATTTATTTTCCTGGCTCAGGACTGGAGCTGCCCTCCCCAGTTAACTTTCGGTGGTGGAGGTGTGCGGGACTCAGTGCTGATTTCACAGGCACCTTGAATCTAGAACATGTGTGGGCCCCATTTACTCTGTTTCAGCTCTGGGTAAGCCAGGTATCCAGAACAACTTCCAACAGAGTTGCCTGGTCCCGAGGGCCCAGCGCGTGGCAGGGAGCTCCAGACTGGGGTCCTGCCCCAGCCACAGGTGCCCCCGGATGGCCAGAACTCTGGTCCTTTGGGGTATGAGCGCCTAGGGCCCACTTGCTGCCTGGGGTTATTGTCTGATTTAGGCAGTTCCTGTGTAGCACTAAGGATTCTAGGAAGAAGTCGATCTTTAATTAGAATAAGCCCTTTTGGCACATGTGGAAATCTTGCCCAGTGGAATGGAATAATTCCGATGGAATCTTTCTATATGTGTTCATAAATTGTACCCTTTGTGTGAGTTTAAATGGTGCATATTTATTCACGTACCTAAGTGGATTATGAGGGAGATCGGCTGCCAGGTCTGTCTTATTTATGTAATGGGGTATAGCTCATTAATTAAGATGAACAAAACAAAGCATATGAGTTGTGTGCTATAGATTTCTTTATGGATTCTGTGGGTTCAGTTTGTAGGCCAATCATGCAAACACTGCAAGTTCTAGTATCTGGGACATCTGTGCTTTTATATGTGGCTGAATAAAAGATGGGCATCCTGATGTCCAGGGTGACGGGCTGGGAAGAGAAAAACTTCCCCTCTTGTCCTTAGCAAGAATTTGGGATATCAGTGAGTCACACCAAGTGAAGCTTATTTTTGCTCTTCTTAGCTTCCATTGTATGTTATTGGAAACAGGGTTTGGCAGTTAATGTAATTTGTAGTAGCACTTAACCTCAGCAAATTTTAAAAACTTTGTTTCCCGGGCACTTTTGTAGACATGTGTAGTCTGACTTATTTTCGTATTGTTAGAAATGGGTACACGTGGTGCAGATTACTACTATTGAGCATGCATGTGTATTCTTTAACCAGCAAGGAGCTTAGCATTCATAGGAAATACCTTACGGCCGTGGCGGGAGCTTATTACCTATCTGAAATGAGCAATGTGAGAATTGTAGAATTTTTAGATAATCAGAATGTTTGGAGCAAGATTTTTCAGCCTCACCACTCTTTTCATTTTGGGCAAGGTAATCATTGTTGGGGAAAGGAGGACTGTGACTGTTCTGTGCCTTGTAGGATGTTTGGCAGGAACCCTGGCTTCCACCCGCTACTTGCCAGTAGCAGCTCCTCCCTAACCCGCAACAACCAGAAATGTCTCCTGACGTTGTAAGAGTCCCCTGCGGCACAAAGTTGCCCCTGTATGGAATCAGTCTTTGGAATAGTGGTTCTGATACACAAGTGGTGGAGCGACCATCCCAAAGTCATTTTATTGGGGTTTTTTTTTTTTTTTTTTTTAAAAACACATACGATGAATGGCTGTTGGTTGGCTTCAGTTTAAGGGTGTGTTGAACTGAATATAAAGAGATGACAAATTAAAGAGGCTTTTAGAGCAAAGTATATAACATTCCACAATTATGTTTTGATTGGTAGTGGTGATTTTTTTACCCCCTTTTTACTTACTGTGCAGTAAAGTTGTATGTTTTTCAAAATTTGAAAATAACTGTTATACTAAAGTTCATAACTATTTTAATCTAGGTTTTCAGCAATTACTTCCAGTTGGACTGAAAAGCAAGAATGTGCTACTAACTTTGAAATGGAATGAGGTGAGTTGGTGGATCAGTCACAATATCACACTGGGGGAAGGGAATGTCCGTCAGACTGCTGTTCTTAGAAGACCTGCTCTTTACAGCAGAATTTTGATTCGTCAAATGTGAGTTCTGTATTTCCTGCCACCATCTTTCCTCCTTTTCTTGTTTTACTGCTGAGCCTCAGAGAAGGCAAAGGAGAGGATGGGAAACACACAGTTTGAGTCATTGATTTCTGAAATCAGTGTTGTCATCTTTACAGATAAAATGGTTGAAATATTTTTCTTTCCTTTTTGTTTTCTGTATATGTATTTTTTTCCAAGGCAGGGCCTCACTCTGTTGCCCAGGCTGAAGTGAGCGGTTGTGAGCATAGCATGCTACAGTCTTACACTCCTGGGCTCACGTGGTCTTCCAGCCTTAACCTCCCAAGCAGCTGGGACCACAGGCGTGTGCCATCACACCTGGCTAGTTTATTTTTTATTTTTGTAGAACTAGAGATGAGGTCTCACTCTATTACCTAAGGATAGTCTCAAATTATTGGCCTTAAGCAATCCTCCCTCCTTAGCCTCCTGAGTAGCTGGGATTATAGGCATTAGCCACCATTACCATTTCACATATTTTTCTGGTTATTAAAATTAATAAGATTTTCTTTTATAGACTAATGTTTCTATTCCATAGTAAGCGCATTAAAAAAAAATCTTCTGTTTCTTAAAATTTGATGAGAATGTACACCTGTACCCATATTCCAGGAGCCTAAATCTGATGTGTGGGTATATAATTTGGGCTGCCGAGCTTACCCTGAGTGATTGAGAGATGGCTGGAGAGATGGCTGGAAGTTCTACCCTTTAACTGACACTGATGAATGTGTTTCCTTTGGTTTTAGAGTGATTGTTTGATTGCTTGTGGCTAGTCTTGGTTAGAAACCCCCGTTCTATCCTAGGCTATCCCATCTGAATAGTTAAACATTTTAAACACTTACAAAAGGACTTTCTCTTATTAAGAAAGATAACAGCTTCTTTCTGATTGAGAGAGACATTTTCTGATATGTTAAAACTCTGAGGGTGTGTTCCTTTCTTTGGTTTAGTTACTTTGTACTTAACCTTGATCTCAGCTGGATGCTGAAACAAAGACCTTGGGATTTTTCTTATCTGTTGCTTTGTCAGAAGAAAATTGCCTAAGGAGTCAACTCTTCTGGAGAGACTGTAACCTATAAAGGACAGTGAAGTTATCTGTGCATCAACCTCCTTAAACCTTTGTGCAGAGCTTAGGGGGCTGGGTAATTGGAGCTTTCAAAGTGGCTCACTATTTCTGACCTTCCTTGAATTTCAGTAAGAGAAATTGGGGAATGATTATCTCCGAAAATGTTTTTAAAGTACATTAGGACACTTTCCTAGTTGCATTTATTTGACCATTCCCAGTGTCATTCTTCTTTAATAGAGGTGGAATCCAAGAAAGATTGTTAGATCTCTGTAATTTTTAGCCATTTGAAGAGCCCAGTTTTTTTTTTTTTTTAAAATGTGCAGCACAACTGAAAAGTTGTCTTTGAAAATGTAACATCTTTGGAGTCTTCTGGAACTGCTTAGTGGTAAAGTAAGCAGTCTGTAGGAAAGTTTTGGTGCTGGAGAGGGAAGAAAAAAATCAGTGCATGCTAAGTGCCTTCTGTTTTCACCTCAGTCTTGGAAGTTATTTTTCAAGATACACTCTTTTTCTCTTGAGTGTGCGTATATATTACAGAAATGTTCACCTTCAGTGGAGTTCCTATGTTTTTTGTGGCATTTAAACACTCTTAAATAAGGATAAATCGTGGTTGATAAACTTGAATATGACAGTTTTTAGCTTTTGGCAGGGGCCTCATATTCTAGATCAGTGGTTCTCAACCGTCCCAATGCTGTGACCTTTAAGTCAGTTCCTGTGGGTTGCGACCCACAGGTTGAGAACTGCTGTTCTAGATGCCATTACCAGACAAAGAGGGTCCAGTCTCCTCAGCCAATATGCAGAGACAGGGATTAGGTCCAAACAGACTTTTTATCAGAAGGCCAATGATTCTGGCGAATAGCAAGAGTAGCCTCTTAATTCTGTTCTGCCTCAGTTACAATTCTAGTAACTTTTATAATGAAATACAAGGAAACCAACCAAGAGAACTTTATCAGACAGGAAGTAACACCAGATTAGTCTCCATTCTAACAATGCAAAATGTTTAAACAGCAGAAAGGTGATTTTCACTTCAACAAAATATCGAAGAGAACCTTCAGAGAAAACATCGTATCCTCAAACCTTTACTCTGCCAATATCCCACCACCTCGTGTCTGTGTGGGACTCTCTGCTCAGAGTCTCCGGAGATAAGCACCCTTACCACCCTAGTGCAACCTTAACTAGACACTCAGGGGGAAGGGTGGGAAGGGTGTGTGTGGGGGAACGTGAGCTCAGCCCGCTGTGGCCACTGTACTGCTTAGCTTAGCTTCAGACTCCGTCTCCTAGGCCGCTTTTCTGGCTTCAGTCCTACTGTGTCATGTAGGCCAAGTGAGGCCACACACTTGTAGCATCATATGATGGCAGCCGCACCTTGTCTTCTGGATTGAGTAGCTCAGTTTAATCAGCTGCGCCCCTAGGCTTTTCTGTCCCTTTTTTGAATGGTAGTGATCTGATGATGCTGAGACAGACAGTCTGTTAGGTCAGGTGGCAGATTCTCCTCTGGTGCATCATGCTTCCTCAGGACTGCTCAGGAACAGAAGAGGCAGGTCATGATGGACAATTTCCAGACCTGGTGGTGATACGACACTTGGTCTTCTAAGCCTATGCCTCCTTCCCAAGCACTGTCTCCCCACTTGAGGGATATCTAAAGCAGAATCTAGCAATACTGGAAAACCAACAAACCCTAAACCCACCAAAACCCATCCAAATCCACAAAACTTTGTGTTTTTTATTTAAATCTTACATTTCATTTTGTGCGTATCTAATTAAATCCATCATTTTAATTTTTAAGATAGTTTTTTAATTTTCATCGTTCTTTTAATTTTTATTATTTTTTGAGAAGCATCGTTCCAGAGTACATGTAAGCATTCAATTGAACAATTGAAAATTGAATTGAACAATTGAACAAGAAAATTGTTTTTTTCTTTCGCTTTAAAATTTTTAAACATTGACATATTCTTTCTAAATACCCAGAATAATGTTAATTCATAACGATCTCTGAATAAATTGTGTGCTTTACAGATTAAAACATTTGAATAGTTCTCCCAAGTATTGTGCTTTTCCTTATCTAGACAATTGTGTATTCATAGGTAAGTAAGATACTATTTAAATGTATCTGTTATTTCAGTTTGGTTATTTGCATTCTAGCCTTCTGCTTTTAATGAGAGCACAATTGAGGAAATTGAAAAGCTCCCTGCTTCTTTTCCTGAAGGTAAAGAATTAACAGTGGTCACATTTTACTTATGTAAATGTGGTATTTGCATAATGTGGTGTTTGCTGGTAGACCGCATGAAAATAAAGTCATACTTCTTTGCTAATTTATAGGACACGCTGACCCCTAGTAGGTGCGAAAGGAAAAGTCAGATAAATGTACAATTGCATGTTCTTTTAGACTTCTCTTGGTGGTAGCGAGAAACCCAATACTCACTATAACTCAATATAAACTCAATGTAATGTCTTATATTGGCAGAAGAGTGACGCTCGCAGACTCAGAGGTCGGTAATAGGAAGCCTGGAAAACATTTCCTCCCTGGCTGTCCAGCCTGTGAGTTGTGATCTGACCCCTCGTCAGGTGCTCTGATGAACCCTGTGCCTTCTGTCCTCATTATTCTAACAAGTTATGTCTTCCTTAGAACACGAGAGAGCAGCTGTCATATCCAGTAGAGTTCCCTGTGGAAACATACTCCACAGACAAAGACAGTAGGTTAAATAAAAATAGGACTTTGAATCTATTAACACCAAGAAGCAAATAACTCACATGCTAATCCCGAGCGCCTTCTTAGGGAGTTTTGGTAAGTATGTTGGCATCGTGAGTACAAGAGGGAGACAAGTCAGGATACGTACTGTTGACCCCTGAACGATGTGGGGGTTAGGGGTGCTCCCTCAAAAATATGCATATAACTTGTGACTCTCTCAAAACTGAGCTACTGAAAGCCTGCTGTAGACTGGAAGACTTATAATAATATAAACAGTCAATTAACATGAGATTTTATGTTACTTGTTGTATGCTGTATCTCAAGGTAAACTAAGGGCTGTGTTATTAAGAAAATCATAAGGTGGAGAACATAGACTTAACTATTCATTAGTGGAAACTAATCAGCATAAAGGTGTTCATCCCCCTGGTCTTCATGTTGAGTGGACAGTGAGGAGAAAGAAGAGGAAGGTTGGTCTCCCTGTGTTGGGGGCAGGCAGAGGTGAAGGCGTGGGGAAGGTGGACAGGGATCAGCGGGGGCAGGCACACTCCGTGTCATTTTTACTGAAAAAAGTCTGCATGTAAGTGGACCCACACTGTTTAAACCCATATTGTTCAAGGGTAAATTGTAACAGATAAAATTATATTATCTAAATGCTGAATATAATATAAAAACGTTAAAAATGTATAGCAGGAAAGGGATGCTTATAGAGTCTTCCTTTTATTTTTGGCCGTGACTAATTTGAACGGAGTTTGGCCCAGCCTGAGTTCACTTCAGAATTATTTCATTATGCTTATTTATTATTCAAAGCCTTCTTCTTTGTTCTAAAGAAGGAAAATGATATGAAATCCTTTGGCCTAGCAAACATTTTTAACAGCCTGTAGAACTATGATATGACCACTTCACTAAAGCATTTACTGATGCTTTTTCTTTTTCATTAGGAACGACGTATTCTCACTAAATTCTTCTCTTATTTTTATGTTCTCCAGAAAGGAGAAAGCAGCAGTTCCCCACACCAGATAGAGTTGCCTTTTAAAAAACTTATTCTAATGACAAATAGAGCAAATAGTAATAGGAATTTGAATTAAAGTGTCTTTGGAGGAATGTCTTATTTGTTAATACCTGATCACTTGGGGGAGCCCTACATTTGTATGCGTATGATTGTATATACTATTATATTGTAGTTTTATAATAGTACTATGTTGCCTACTTTCTTGACTATCTTAATATATTTAAAATTTGCTAATATGGGTGGTGCCCAAAGCTCAGTGGGTAGGGTGCTGGCCACATACACCGAGGCTGGCTGGTTCCAACCTGGCCCAGGCCTGCTAAAACAACAATGGCAACTGGAAAAATAGCCAGGTGTTGTGGCAGGTGCCTGTAGTCCCAGCTACTTTGGAGGCTGAGGCAAGAGAATCCCTTAAGCCCAAGAGTTTGAGGTTGCTATGAGCTGTGATGCCATAGCACTCTACTGAGGCAACATATAAATAAATAAAATAAATAAAATTTCTTAATAGGAGTGGATATGAACAAAAGTACCGAATCAGAAAATAAAGAAAAGAGAACCTGATCTGAATGGATGTACGTGGAGTCAGAGTGGGAGCTGTCTGGAGCTCAGCCTGTTACCACTATCTGCCTTAAAATGTTGAGTGAGCAAAGGCAGTTTTGAAGACCCGGCTACTGGGAGCAACAAGTCAGAGGCTGCCCCTAGAAAAGAAACTAGAGAGAGGCTTCCATCAGTCCTTTGATACAAAGGCATCAGGATACACTAATGTATTCTCAATGGGCTTGGAAGACTGTTAGTGATGGGGGCTTTATTTTAATGTTTGTCAATCCCTAAGCATATTTTATATATGAGAGGAAGTTGTAAATGTCTTCACTAGTATTTAATTGGCTTTCGCCAAAACCACACAGGCAAAATTAAGTCCATATATGGTGTTTGGTGAATCCTCGTGTGTGGTGAAGCCCAGGATGCCTGTTCTGGAGATGTTGGTGCTACTGGGAGGAAGGATTTATTGTGTCATTTGGAAAAGATTTTTAAGTAGGTGAATGTAGAGATGAGTGCCCTCTGCTTGAAGAAAGTCACTGCTCACATAAGCAAAAAATAGGCCAATGTCTCCAGTGAGTAGCTGGTAAAGGACACGTGAGCTGTGTGGGGGAACCGCCCTTCTATGTGATAGGGACCCGCCTGCACTGATGCTTCTCTCAGCACGTGACTTGCTCTGGGTTCTGCCCGTAACAGTTTCCCTAATACAAATGGCCTTATTGGTCTCTGGATGAGCCTTCAATAGGACAGATAATGAATGGTAATGAATTTTGTTTTTTCTTGGGGAGTCATGTTATTTTAAGTCCATAACTTAATTCAGTAACTGACCCTTTTCTGCTACTGACCCTTATTTTTTTCCAGTCAACCAGGAAATAAATGTTTTGAGAAATTACTCAGTAACACTTGTTGAGTATTGGTCTTTGTATAGAGTCCCTCATGCATATTTTGGCTTTAAATTAAAGCTTTTATAGTTAGAAGGTAAGATACGTGTCTTCTATTGATAATTACTTCCTCCATGGATTTATTAGTGGATAGTGAATTTAATGAAGCAGATAGCTATTTTGCATCTATTGCATAGAGAGGACATTTTGCTTAGTGATGACCAAGATAGAAATTTGAAAAAGAAATGCACCGTTTAATCAAGTTGTTTTTCTAGAGGTGGTGTTAGACATAATTGAAAATTCTCGTAATAAATGGCCAAACTTACTAATGCCCTTAGTAAAAATATAAGTAAAATGCATTGAAGCATTTTAGAGAGAGGATTAAATGCTTGGAAGTGTTACTGTTTGAACTGGGCATTGAAAGGTCTATCTATCTATTAAAAGAGTAAATTTTTTTTGTTTAGGTAACCAAAAGTAATTCATGGTTGTATAAAATCTTAATGATCCTGAATGGCACACAGACCAAAGTAAAAATCACTCAATTCCCACTATATTACTTAGTCTCTACCACCCAGAAATAACTAACTAACTATCTTGTTGGCATTTTTACTTTTTATCTATGGGATTTTCCAAATGTATACAAAAACAGAACAGCACCATGAGCCCCCTATCATAGCACAATGAGCTCCCATAATCCAGCTTCAAGAGTCAAGAACTGAAGTATTTCTAGTTGTCCCTATCTTTCTCCTTTTACGTTTTGTTTTTTTTTTGTTGTTGTACTTGGAGCTTTAGACCACAGCTCAGATGCTATACTGTTTAACCTACAAATACTTCAGTATTGTTTTTTTTAACAGAGAAGCATTTAAAAAGGTAACTACAGTGCCTTTATCATTAATGAAATAAATAATTACTTATTTTTTTTTTACTAGAGAGTGATGCAAACTGTGGTCCATGTTCAGTTTTCTCCTTTGTCTCAAAGTTGTCGTTGTATAGTGCTTTGTTAGAATCAGGATCCAAGCAGAATTAACACTTTCCTCTGTCTCTTTAAGTCTCTGTTCATCTGTAACATTTCCCTTCCTTTCTTTTTTTATATAATTTGTTGTAGAATAAACTGGGTCATTTGTCCTGATAGACTAACATTTTCTTTCATTTTTGTTCTTCTATGTGATAGATACATTTTAAAATCAAAATTAGGATCATACTATGTATGGTATTTTATAAGCTACTTTTGAAAAATTAAAAAAAAATTTCTTTTAAACCTGAGGGGGTAGAGAGATTATTTATTTTTCATACTTCATAAGAACATTTTTTATTTAGTCTTCTACAACTAGTTTTATTTTCTATTAATTCTTAAGGCCTTATAGTAACAAAAATAGAGAAAGATGAATTTGATTGTATTTAAAGTGAGTCTTACATTAATGATAAGTATTTATTACAACAGCAAAGCAGTAATTTCTTTCTCCCTCCCTTCTTCTCTTCCTTTCTTTATTTTATATGCCAGCAACTGTTAGGGTTGGATATAATACTGGGGATGCAATTTGCTGGAATGAGAGTTCATTTATTTTCCCCAAGGAATGTAGAAAATGATTTTGTAAAACACAGCCTGATAAGTGGTTCATTGACAGAATCAAAAGTAGAGGAGGTAATGGTGCTCATCTAGGCACCAACTTTCTGTAGATGTACTATAGGAGGAGGACCCTCTTTAGTGTTACCATAGCTGACCTCTATAAAAATGCTAAGCTTCCGGCTCGGTGCCTGTGGCTCAAGTGGCTAAGGCGCCAGCCACATACACCTAAGGTGGCGGGTTCGAATCCAGCCCTGGCCCACCAAACAACAATGATGGCTGCAACCAAAAAATAGCCAGGTGTTGTGGTGGGTGCCTGTGGTCCCAGCTACTTGGGAGGCGGAGGCAGGACAGGGGGATCCCTTGAGCTGTTGAGAAACTGCAAAAAAAAAAAAAAAGGAACGTGACTCTTTTAATTTAGTCATGAGAACATAATTTTAACATTTCTATGTAAGGGCCTCTTTCAATTATTTTCAAGGGTTTGGCCTGGGAAAGAGACTGTGTAGGGTAACACCAATAATAATTAATTATAACCTGAAGCTAAAGCCTCATGTGGTGGTCTAAGTATATGGAGTCTCGTGTTCCTCATTAACTACATTGTCAGCTTCATTTGTGATTATTCCTGGTACTTTGTTTTTCTACAGTTGATTTGACTTTTTGTTATTATTTTACTTGTTGGTTTCTTTTCCAATTTTTTTTAATGTGGTAAAAAATAGACATAATATGAAATTTACTGTCTTAACTATCTTTTAAATGTACAGTTCACTGGTATTAAATTAAGGTGACCAGATTTTAACGCTGGTAAAGCGGGACACCATTGATGGGGGGTGGGGCTGGGGTGGGGCTGGGGCAGGGCCTGACAACAATGCAAACTTTGATAAGCAGTTCTTGATAATCACTTCTCAACAATTATTTGTTATTATTACAGTTTAACATTATAAAATTAATAAAAATAATATAATACTCATTATCCACTAAATAGCCACATGGCCGCCGAAAACCGTATATTCCCTTACTGTTTTCTGGCCCATTCATGTTCCAAAAATTGGGACTTTTAAAAAACACCCCAGGGTTAAAAATCAGGACTGTGCCGCCAAAAGCTGGATGTCTGGTCACCCTATGTTAAATACATTTAAAATGTTGCACGACCACCCCCAATCATCTCTATAACTCTTTTCATCTTTTAAAACTGAAAATTCTACACCTGTTAAATAATAACTCTTCACTTCAGCCTCTGCCCAGTCTCTGACAAACCCCAGAACAGTCTGTCTATTTGTCTTTTTGTGGCTCCCTCATTTCTCTTAGCACAATCTTTGAAGGTTCATCCACGTCAGAGCCCGTGTCCGCATTCCCTTCTTTTCAAAGATGAGCACTGTCCCCCTGTGTGTATATCTACGGCATTTGCTTATCCGTCCAGTCCATTCACAGATAGTCATTGGGGTTGCTTCCATCCAGGCTACTGT
>NW_003852591.1:1025265-1052291 GCF_000181295.1 Otolemur garnettii
AACACTTACTTTCTGGTTCTTTGACAGCGGCCATCCTGAAGAGTGAAGGGGTCTCTCTCTGTGTGGTTTTGATTTACTTTTCCCTAATGATTCATAATGGTGAACATTTTCTTAAATGTGCTTATTGGCCATTGTTTATCTCTTTTGAAGAAACATTTATTCAAGTCCTTTGCACATTTTTGACTCAGGTTGTTTATTTTTTCACTGTTGCATTTTATGAGTACTTTATTAGTCATGATATATGATTTACAAATATTTCTTCCATCCTATGGGTTGCCTTTATTGATAGTGGTTTTTGATGTACAACTTTCGAAAATTTTTGTGAATTGTCTATTTTTTCTCCTTGCCTATGCTTTTGCTGTCATATCCAAGAAAACATTGCCAAATCCAGTGCTGTGAAGTTTTACTCTGCCTTTTTGCTTCTGAGAGTTTTATAGTCCCTGTCTTATATTTAAGTCTTTGATCCATTTTGAGTTAATTTTTGTAGGTGGTGTTAGGAAGGGTCCAGCTGCATTCTTTTGCATGTGGATATCCGATTTTCCAAGTACCACTTGTTGAGAAGCTTTGTTCTTTTCCTCCATTGAATGGTTTTGGCATCCTTGTCCAAAATCATTTGACCAAATTTGTAAGGCTTATTTGGGGGCTATATTTTATTCAATTGGTCTGTATGTCTGTCTTTATGCCAGGAGACCGATTACTGTAGCTTCGCAGTGAGTTTTGAAGTCAGGAAATAGTCTTCCACTTTTGTTCTTTTTTAGGATTGTTTTGGCTATTCAGGTCCCCTGAGAGTCCATGTGGATTTTAAGATTATTGTTTCTATTTATGCAAAAAATGTCATTGGGATTTTCGTAGAGATTATATCGGGTATGTAGATTGTTTTGGATGTAGAGGTCAGGTCTTCCAGTGATGAATATGGGAAGCGTTTCCCTTTACTTATGACGTCTTTGACTTCTTTTAGTTAATTCCTAAGCATTTTATTCTTCTTGATGATATTGTAAATGGAATGGCTTTCATAACGTCCTTTTCAGATCGTTCATTGACAGCATGTAGAAATGCAACTGATTTTTGTATGTTGGCTTTGCCTTTTGCTATTTTGCATGATTCATTTATTCTAACAGTTTTTTTGTGGAATCTTTTGAGTAGTCTCCATAAAAGTCACATCGCCTGTGGACAGAGATAATTTTGCTCTTCCTTTCCAATGTGGATGCCTTTTAGTTCTTGCCTATATGCTCGAACTGGCTAGAAATTCCAGTGTATGTTGAACAGAAGTTTCGAAAGCAGGCATCCTTGCCTTGTTCCTGATCTTAGAGGAAAAAAGCTTTCAGCCTTTCTCTATAGAGCGTGATGTTCCTGATGGGTTTTTCATATATGACTTTCATTATGTTGTGGTAGTTTGCTTCCTTTCTGAATTTGTTGAGTATTTTTAATCATGAGGGGTGTTGAATTTTGCCAAATGCCTTTTTGCATTGAGATGTCCATTCGGGGTACTTTTTGTATGTTGAACCATCCTTGCTTTCTGGGAATAAATCCCACTTGATCATGGTATATAATTCTTTAACTATGCTGCTGAATTTATTTTGCTAGTATTTTGTTGAGAATTTTAGCATCAATGTTTGTAGGAGATAAAGGTCTGTGGTTTCCTTGTAGTGTCCTTGTCTGGTTTTTGTATCAGAATAATGCTGGCCTCATAGACTGAATTAAGAAGTATCCCCTCCTCTTCAATTTTTTTGGAGTTTGAGAAAAATTGATGTTAGATCTTATTTAAATGTTTGGTAGAATTCACCAGCGAGGCTGTCAAGTTCAGCACTTTTCTTAGTTTGGAGATTTTGATTACTGGTCCATCTCCTTACTACTTGTAAGTCAATTCAAATTTTGTATTTTTTATGATTTGATCTTGGTAAATTTTATATTTTTAGGAATTTGTCCATTTTATCTAGGTTATCTGATTTGTTGACATGCAATTGTCCACAGTACTGTTTTTTCCCTTACATTTTATTTATTTTTTAATTTCTAAGTACTTCAAAATATTTCCGTTACATGGATGAGCTGTATGATGCTGAAATCAGGGCTTTTACTGCTCGCGTAACCAGAGTAGGGTACATTGTACCTGCAAGGTAAGATATTAGCTCTCACCCTCTGTTGACCGTTCTTAATTTTCTTTATGGCACTATATGACTGTGTGTATCCATTGTTTAGCTTCCACTTACGAGTGAGAACATGTGGTGGTGTTTATTTTTACCTTTCCTGAGATACTTCATCCACACGTGGATGTGTGTATGTGTATCACGTTTTCTTTACTCACCAACTGATGGGCACTTAGGTTGATTCTTCGTCTTTGCAGTTGCGAATTGTACTGGTATCTTTTTGATATAACTTCTTTTCCTTCAGGTAGATGGCCCACCATCCCACTCTTGTGATTGCTGGATCAAACGGTAGGTCTGCTTTTAGTACTCCGAGGGACCTCCTTACTGTTCTCCACGGGAGTTCTGCTCATTTTCAGTCCCACCAACAGTGTATGAGCATATCTTTTTGTAGCATCTATGCCAATCCCTGTGTGTTTTTGTTTTTGTTTTGTTTTGTTTTGTTTTAGTAATAGGCATTCTGATAGGGCTAAGGTGGTATCCATTGTGGTTTTTAACTTGGACTTCCCTTGTGAATAGTGATGCTGAGCATTTTTCATAAGTTTATTGTCTACTGAAAAATCTCTGTTCAATGTCTTTTGCCCACTTTTTAATGGGGTTATTTCTTTCTTACAGATTTGTTTACTTTATTTGAGTTCCTTTGTTTGAAATTTCAGAACATTACTGGGGTACCCACGATACTGGCTGCTTATTTTGCTTTTGTACATTTTAAGTCAAACTTATACATGTGACCTTCACTCCGAATATGTGCCTTGCACCAGTTAAGTGTGTGTTTACCCTACCCCTCCTCCCTGTCTCTCCTATTTAATGTCCTTTGAGTTTTACTTCTGTAGATGTACGTAAGTGGTGATCAACTAGTTCTAATTTAGTATTGAATACATGTGATAGCCATACTGGAAAAAGAACTTCTGAATTGCTTAGAAGGGCAGACTGGGTGCGGGCATCAGTGCATAGCTTCTCAAGGGAGTACCTTGAAGGTGACCAGAGTGGTACTCAGCAATGAGGTGTGTAGCACTTTTTCTAGACAAGTTTGTGAACTTAAGTGTCAGTCTTCATAGACCTGCTTTTTCTAGGTTTGCGAACAATGACTTTGGTATTTTAATGGGGATTGTGTTTAATCCATAGTACTCTCCTCTACTCCTTTTCCTTTCTGTAGAATCATTAGCACTATGTAGTGTCCCTGCTTTCGTTTCTGATTTTGGTTATTTGAGTGTTCCTTTTATCCCCTTCGTATGTCTAGCTAACCACAGTTGTCAGTGTTGTGGCTCTTTTCAAAGAAACAACTTTTGTTTCATTGATTTTTCTCTGTTGTTTTACTATTCTGTATTTCATTTATCTCTGCTTTCATATTTGTTATTTCCTTCCTTCTGCTAGCTTTGGGTTTAGTTTGTTCTTCTCTTTCTATTTTTCTGAAGTTGTAAAGTTAATTTGTTGATTTGAGTTCTTATTTTTTAATGTAAGCATTTGTAGCCATAAATGTCCCCCTCAGCATTCCTTTTGCTGTGTCCCATAAATATTGGTCTTTGTGTTTTCATTTTTATTCATCTCAAAGTATTTCTTGATTTCTTCTTTAATCTATTGGTTGTTTAACGGTGCGTTGCTCAATTTCTACAACTTTGTGGATTTTCCAGTTTTACTTCTGTTACTTCTACTTTCATCCTCATGTGGTTGGAGAAAACCCTGCGTAATATCTATCTTTTTTTTTTTTTTTTTGAGACAGAGCCTCAAGCTGTCCCCCTGGGTAGAGTGCCGTGGCATTACAGCTCACAGCAACCTCCAACTCCTGGGCTCAAGCGAGTCTCCTGCCTCCGCCTCCCAAGTAGCTGGGACCACAGGCGCCCGCCACAATGCCCGGCTATTTTTTGGTTGCAGCCATCGTTGTTTGGCGGGTCCGGGCTGGGGATTCGAACCCGCCACCTTAGGTGTACGTGGCTGGCGCCTTAGCCAGTTGAGCTATAGGCGCCGAACCGTATCTATCTTTTTAAATCTGTTGAGACTTAACTTAATTTTTGGCCCAGTAGATGGTTTATCCTGGAAAACATTCCATGTGCATTTGGGAAGAAAATGTATGATGTTGTTGTTAGGGAGAATGATCTGTAAATGTCTCTTTACCTACTTGGTTTTGAGTCCTTTATTCCCTTGTTTTCAGTGCATTTGTTCTATCCATTATTGAGAGCTGGGTATTAAAGTCTCCAATTGTTATTCTAGAACTGTCTGTTTCTCCTTTTAGTTTGCCAAAATTTTAAAATATATATTGCAGAGGTCATTAGGTGCATAAATTTTTCTAATTTTTATATCCTCTAACTGTTATCATGTCTTTAATATATAATATCCTTCTTTGTCTCCTGTAAACCTTTTGGATTTTAGATCTATTTTGTCTGATATTAGCATAGCCATTCCTGCTTTCTTTTAGTTACTATTTGCATGAAATATTTTTTCTATTTTTTTTTGCTTTCAATCTATTTGTGTCTTTGAATCCATAGAGAATTTCTTGTTCATAACATATAGTTGCCTCAGTTCTTAAAATCCAGTCTGCCATTTTAATGTAATTACTGACAAGGAAGGACTCTGCCATTTGCCATTTGTTTTCTATATTCCTTGTAGCTTTTTGTTCCTCATTTCCTGCACTACAATCTTTTTTTAATACAGTGAAATCTTTAAATTCCTTTTTATCATATATACTCTACAGCTATTTTCCTTGTGGTTCCCATGGGAATTATATTTAACATTTTAAAGTTATAATACCTTAATTTGACTTATACTAGCTCAACTTCAATAACATATGCAACAGTCTGTCTCCACCCCTTTTCAGTACTGATGTCGCAAACTTACGTCTTTATACATGTGTACTCAAAACCATAAACTAATAATGAACTATTAAGAGATTTTCGCTTTAATCTCTTAAATCGTGTAGAAAATCAAAATGTGTAGTTACAACATATAGTACTAGCATTTGGACTCGTATTTTTTAAAATATAATTAATTTGTGCAAAAAGTACCAAGTATTGTTTTAATAATACTAGTTTTTATTATTACCCATGTATTTGCCCTTATTGAAATATTTATTTCTTTACATGGCTTTAAGTTACTGTCTATTGTGCTTTGATTTCACCCTATGGGGCTTTCTTTAGCATTTCTTGCAGGGCTGGTCTAATGGTAACAAACTTCCTCAGCTTTTGTTTATTGAGAATGTCTTAATTTTTCCCTTATTTTTAAAAGGTAGTTTTGTTGGAATAAGATTCTTGGTTGCCAGTTTCTCTCTCTCTCTTTTTTAATAGCACTGTGAATATCTCCTCCCACTGCCTTCTGTCTGGCAAAGCTTCTGATGAGGAAGTTGCTGATGATCTTGTTTAGGATCCTCTGTATGTGCTGAGTTGCTTCTGTCTTGCTGCTTTCAAGATTCTTTTTTCTTTAGGAAATAATTATAACGTATATCTGTGGGGTCTCCTGTAGTTCATCTTTGGAGTTTGTTGAACTTTTTGGATGTTTACATTCATATATTTCATCAAATTCAGAAACTTTTTAACCATTAATTTTATTTATTTATTTATTTATTTATTGGAGACAGAGCCTCAAGCTGTCCCGCTGGGTAGAGTGCTGTGGCATCACAGCTCACAGCAACCTCCAACTCATGGGCTCAAGCCAGTCTCCTGCCTCAGCCTCCCAAGTAGCTGGGACCACAGGTGCCCACCACAACACCCGGCTTTTTTTTTGGTTGCAGCCATCATTGTTGTTTGGTGGCCTGGGCTGGATTTGAACCCACCACCTTAGGCGTATGTGGCTGGTGCCTTAGCCACTTGAACCACAGGCACTGAGCCTCCATTAATTTTTTAAATGTTCTTTCTACCCTTTCTTTCTGTTACCTCCTTTTGTAGTTCCTGCAGCACGTATTTTTGGTTAGCTTGATGGTATTCCACAGGTCCCCTACGCTCTGTTCACTTTTTATTTATTTTGTTTTATTTATTATTTTAAGACAGGGTCTTACTCTGTTGCTCAGTGTGGAGGGCAGTGGTGCAGTTAAAGCTCACTGCAGTTTTAAACTTCTGAGCTCAAGGGATACTCTTGTCTTAGCTTCCCTAGTAGCTAGGGCTGTAGACATGGGCTACCATACTTGGTCAATTAAAAAAAGGATTTTTTTCTTGTAGAAATGGGGTCTCACTCTCCTTTTGTTGCTCATGTTGATCTTAAACTTCTGGCCTCAAGCCATCTCCCCACATTGGCCTACTGAAGTCTTGGGATTACAGATATGAGCCACTGTGCCTGGCTTCTGTTCATATTTCTACAATCTTTTTTTCTGTTTTTCAGAACTTAATATTTTTCATTATCCTATCTTTAAGTTCACTGATTATTTCTTTTGCCTTTTCATAATCCCTGTGGTGAATTTTTCATTTCAGTTATTGTACTTTTTAGCTCCAGGATTTCTTTCTGGTTTCTTTTTAGGTTTCTTACCTTCTTTTCAGTATTTCCATATTGTTCATATAACTTTTTTTACTTTTTCCACATCTTCTTTAGTTCTTTGTTTATCTCTAAGATAGTTATTTTAAAATCTTTGTCTGCTAGATCTGCCAGCAAGTGTTTTTCAAGAATAGTTTTAGTTGATTTTTTTTTTTTTTACTTTGAATGGTTCATACTGTCCTGTTTATTTCTCTTATGATATTTTTGTTGAAAATTGGAGTTTTCCAGTTAAATCTAGTAATGTAACTCTGGAAATCAGATTTTCCCCCTTTCTCAGGATTTGCTGGGGTTTTTTTTTTGTTGTTGTTACTGTCTTTGTTTTATTGATGGCAGTAGGCTGAGGTATAAAAATTAAGGCCTTTTCAGATCTTTTCTGAGCTTTCATCTTTCCCTGGGTACACATGGCCACCTTCCTCCTCTGCCTCCTCCAAAGAGGTTCTCAATCTGCCACCCAGGCTGTAGTGTAGTGGCAGAGGTATCAAGTTCACAATAGCCTTGAACTTTTAGGTTCAAGCAGTCCTTCCATCTCAGCTTCCTGAGTAGCTGGGACCACAAGTGTGAGCCTTCATGCCTGGCTGACTTTTAAAAATTTTTTGTAGCGGTGGGGACCTCAGTGTGTTACCTAGGCTGGTCTTGAACTCCTGAGCCCAAACTGTTATCTACCTTGGCCTGTCAAAGTGCTAGGATTACAGATGTGAGCTATTGCATCAGGCCTGTGTGGTCACTTTCTAGTTATTCCCATATGTCAGATGCTTTTGAATGTCCTGGTCTTTAATATCTGGCTCATAAAAGGGGTAAAGTGAAAATTGAAGTGGAGTGGGGAGAAGGGCATTGGTTCTTTAAATGCCTGGATGTCACTTCACCTGGAGAGGCGGGGCTTGCAGCCATCAGGGGAAGTGCACCGCAGTGGCCTCTTTGCATCTCTGTGATCAGAGCACAGACCTCTGATGTTTGGAGCACAGGGTCCTTTTATTCCACCCTGGGTCCTACAGACTGTAAGCTGCTCTAGAACCTGTGCACAGCCGCCTCCATGGGGTGGGGAGTGGGGGATGGGCAGCTGCTACTCTTTGTGGCCAAAGAGCAAAATTGACTTAAATTAACTGCAGTGTTCCCTCCAAGTTTTTCCCTAGAATTTGCCAGCTTCCAGTTGACTCCAGAGTTCCAAAGTACTTATTTCAGACAGACCCTACAGTGCTGTTACCGTCTGGGTGGGAAGACCGATTACTGGTACTGCTACTCTCAGTCTGCCCAGCATTTGCTTCTTGGCCTTTTCATTTAGCCGTAGTTTCAGAGATAGTTTTATTTCACTGTTTTTTTTTTTTTTTTTTGAGACAGAGCCTCAAGCTGTCCCCCTGGGCAGAGTGCCATGGCATTACAGCTCACAGCAACCTCCATCTCCTGGGCTCAAGCGAGTCTCCTGCCTCCGCCTCCCAAGTAGCTGGGACCACAGGCGCCCGCCACAGCGCCCGGCTATTTTTTGGTTGCAGCCGTCATTGTTGTTTGGCGGGTCCGGGCTGGGGACTTGAACCCGCCACCTTAGACGTGGCTGGCGCCTTAGCCGGTTGAGCTATAGGCGCCGAGCCTATTTCACTGTTTTATTTAATTCTGAGTAACTTGATAAACTTACTATGTTCTTGTAAGGTATTTTTTTAAATTAAAATTTTAATAGAAGTACTAAGTCCATTTATAAGGTATAAGCCCCCATTCATTCCCTACCTCTCTTGTTTTGGGTTCCCTACTTAATTTTCACAGGTTAATACTTGGCTAATTTGGTATTTTTGTTTTCTTTTATAATATAAAAGAATTTGCATTTTTATATTTTAGAACCTTTGCGTAATTGGTATTATATTTAATATCCATAACTTTTTTCCATTCAGTTACATGCTGTGGATTATCTGTTCATGTTGGTTCATAGAAATTGAGGTTACCCTTTTTAACTGCTGCCTAATATTATGTAGAGTAGTCAGAGGGATTAATATGCCATACTTTTTCAGCCATTTTCCTATTGCTCATCTACCAGTTTTTTCCTGATAGTTCCTGGTTATAAACAAGGCTACAGGCAGTATCTTTGTCCTTAGTGCTGGGCCTATGTCTCTCTCTGCAGTTGTCAGGTTATAGGATATTGTAATGGATACTCTCTAATTGTTTTATCAGAGTGGCTGTCATCAGCAGAGGATGTATCCTTTAATCTCGTATTTCATGTGGAAAAACGGCACAGGGTAAGGGCTAAATTTGAGGAACTTGTTATTTATAAATAAGTAACTTACAATATTCGGCTTTGAAGATTTTTAAAGACTGCTTTAATTTATGCACTATATTCTGTTACCAGATGTGAATTAAGTAGTTATCTAAGTAAATTATAATTACCTTTAAGGTTTTATATAAAAATAACCCCTAGTTTTAGAATCTGTGCATTAGAGGTAAAGCTAAGTGTGAGGGTTTGGAGGAAGTTTTCAGGTGACTGCCAGTCTCTGTTCTAATGGCTAAGGAATGTCTTGTCTCTGCACCATCGCACCTGCTTCACTGCGGACCCCACAGGCGGGGGATGCATAATTCAAGAGAGCTGCAGCTGGGGCAGGAGTAGGCACGTACCTCCTTCAGTGTCCCTTAAAGGACTATTGGTGTCAAAGTAGAAAATAGTATTTATTATTCTTTTCCCTTTCCTTTGAATGATTGTCTAGTGTGATGGGGAATATTTCTTTCTTCCTTTTGATCTCTACTTAAAAAATTTTTTAAATGTAATCCTTTAAATAATGTAATACTTATTTATCAATGAATTATGTTCAGAAGCTTTGGTTTCTGAAGTTGTTAAGTCTTCATATGCCACTTCTTTCTCCACCATAGTTACCATGTCTGCTCCTTTTTATTTCTAAAACCCTCTAGCTGGAGACTGCATTGGTGTTCTGAGCCTCACTGTATTCATCTGTTAAATGGGGCTGATAAGCCGGGAGCCCTGCATTGGGTACATGTTGTGGTGTCTCCTAGGGTGCAAGCTGTCAGCTGAACAGGGCCAGGGACATCATTCAATCCAGCCTTGTCCTGTACCAGTGAGAGACCTGAGGCCGGCTGTGCCACAGCGTGTAGATTCTCTCCCTCCTGTTTGTGCTGATTAAAACAATCTTCCTCACACATTGGGTCACCCTGTCACTCTACTTCTTGAGAAAACACAGGGGCAGCTTTTGCCCGTTCATTTCTCTTCCCTGCGTTCCCCCTTTCTTCTTGCCACCTGTCAGGCATCTTTCCCTCCTTGGAAACACAGTCAAGTTCATTTCTTCAGGAAGGCTTTTCTGGTTCAACCTTAAAGAGGGATATTATTTCAAATCCTGGTCAAATGAAATGTATCCTTCACCTTGGAAATTTGAACTCATTTGTATGTTTCTTATTAAACTCTGTCCTTACATGATTTATGAAGAACCTATATCATAAAATGCTAGATATGTAGGGGGAAAAAAAGAACTTCTTGGAAACAAAAGCTTACTTTGTTGGTATTCCAATGTTATTTGTGTGTTTTATAAAGGAAAATTTCAATTGATAACACAAACATACAGCATGCGTTTAACTGCTACTCACAGACTTTTGTTTTGCTTTTTAAACAATCATATTTTAAGCCAAAAGTCCAGAGCTAAGGATTATGTTAAATAAGCTAGGAGAAAACTATCCACTGACGATTGATGTGTCTTTGTGCATGGATAAGTATTCTTGCTCCTTTCTCCTAGTACTCTGATCACTCTGATCTCCCGTGCTTTGTAATAAAAGTATCACATAGCAGGATACATTTCAAAAAAGAACTCGTAGAAGTTACACAGAGTCTAACGAGGACATTAAAGATCACAGGAAAGCCAAATTTGAAGCTTTCATAATCCTTTACATGAATAAATAAGCAATTAAATGAACGTTTCACTGTATAACACATATATTTTCATTTAATTTTAAAATATTACCAAATAAATCCCTTTCCCATTTGAGAACTGCTTCTCTATGCCACTATTGTTTGCTTTTTATGTTGAGCCACTATGGAAATAAGAAGTGAATATTACAGGTAGTTCCTCCTCTCAACTCCCAGATGCATGTGCTGGGGTGTGTGTGTTTGTATGAAGAGATTGTAAAGTCTTGAGCTTGGGTGTGAACAAAAGAGGCATAATAGAATTTCACCTGGAAGGAAACTTTGTTGTCATCTTTTCATTTTGTAGATGAAAAATGTGTATTTACAGAGATGAGGTGGTTTGCCGAGGTCTTGCTGGATGGTGTTGGTCCTAAAGCTCTGAGTTTGCGAAGACAGGACTGTTGATGCTTTTAGGAGAAACTTAGTAGTTTTTTTAAAAAATGTTTTTAAGGAATTCAGAGGATTTTCTAAGTTATTTGTCTTTCAGATTTTGAATATTTAGAAAATTAACGTAGCAGTGGGATTTGAAAATGCTCTCTTTTGCCTGGACATTCTTTTTTGTTTGTTTGAGAGAGCCTCACTCCATCACTTGGGTAGAGTGCTGTAGCATCATAGCTCACAGCAACCTCCAATTGTTAGGCTCAAGCAGTCCTCTTGCCTCAGCCTTCCAAGTAATTGGGACCACAGGCACTATGGCCATGATGCTTGGCTGGACTTGTATTTTTAGTAGAGATGGAGTCTAGCTCTTTCGTAGGCTGGTCTTGAGTTTATGAGCTCAGGTGATGCACCCACTTGCACCTCCCACCGTGTGGGGATTACAGGTGCTGCACCTGGCCTGCCTAGACATTCTTAAGCATACCATCCATAAGTTTTTTCTGAGAACACATAATAGACCAAAACTTTGTCTAAACTGAAGTTTTATCGTGTTTCTACCCAGCAAAATAAACAACTGTTCTCTGAAAAGCTTTTTAGTAGTCTCTATGGAGAATGTTGAAGACGCAAGGCAGTTTCACCTTCTCAAGTCTTGACTGTATATGCCCACTTGTACTATAAAGATTGTGTTTCGTCTGTCTCTACATTCTCTCTAGCCCTAACACAGAGGAGAATATTTAGAAAGTTAACTTGGATGGTAGTGTTATTAAAATGCTTCTCTGTGTTTTCCCACCTAAATTCTCAGTGAGAATCCCTTCACCCCTCTCTGTCCCTACCTTTAAGGACCTAAAATCTAACAAGCAAGCCTAATGTAGTATATATTTAGGTGTAGTGAGGAAAGTATTTTAAAAGTATTGAAGCAATACATATATTCTTGATGTTTCTCATTAGCAGTATATAGAAGTATATATCATGGATGATGTAAGTTTAATCAGAAAGTAATTAGATTTTTAAAAACTTAATGTTTGTGTTTCTGTGTAGCTATTACATGCCCACAGAATAAGACTCAAAGCTTATGCAGTGAAACTAAGCTATAGATTTTATTTGGATTTCATCAGTTTTTCTGTTAATGTCCTTTTTCTTTTCCAGGATCCAATCCAGATTATTGCCACCTTGCATTTGTATATATGCATTATAAAAATGTATTTTTTACACACATGGTAACATGCTATACTGTACTTTCATCTGTTTTATTCTGATTTATGGATGTAGTTTATTCAGTCTCTAAATGATGGACTTTAAGTTGCTTCCAATCTTTTGATATTATTAGAAATGCTGTAGTTGCTGTTGTAGAACTTACAAGTGTGTAGCTATACATAGAGGAATTTCTGAGTTAAAGAATATGTATCTTCATATCTTTAAGTATTGCTACACTGTCCACCTTAGACATTGTACAGATTTACATTCCTCTCTGCGAAATACACCTTTTTCTTTTCCTTTGCTAACAGCATGTATGTGATTTAACCTTTTGATCTTTACCGATTTCTTAGGTAAGAAATGAAGTTTTATTTCTGTTTTTCTGTGCATTTCTCTTGCTATAGGTGAGGTTGAATATACTATCACTTACGTACGGTTTGCTCTTTCTGTGCGTTGACTCTTAGGATCCTTTGACTATTTATCTATGAAGATAATCTTTTTGTATAAAAAGGAAATTAGCTGTTTCCTGTGATGGGAGCTGCTAGTTTCCCCCCGTGGGTATATATTTTGTCATTTGTGGTAAATTTTGCTGTGTATAAATTTTTTATTTTTGCATAATCAAATTTATTAATCTTTTATGATTTGGAGATTTTATATTCTACTTAGAAGGGTTGTAAGCCTTCCAAGATTATGAAAAAATGATAGTTTTTGTGGTTTCTTTTTTTATGTTTATAAAATAAATTGATCAATTTCAGATGATTTTGATATAATTTGGTAGCCCATTTTCTTTTCCATATGGTTACATAGTTGTGCCAAAACTATCTATTAAGTATTTATCTTTTCTATACTGATGTCATATTTTATTTTACCAAATTTCTGAAGTCATTTTAGCATTTTTGTTGCATCCATTGACTTGATGGCCACTCATGGACCAGTTTTGTACCTGTTAAATTATTACATTTGTATAACATGTTTACTATCAGGAGGTATTAAAGCTAATTTCCCTTTTACTCTTCTTTTTCATAATTTTCTTAGGATTATAGTAAATGTATATATTAATTTAGATATTTTTTAAAGCATTGATGCTCTAGCAATTTGTTTTTATTATTTATTTATTTAATTTATTTTTTAAGGACAGAATCTCACTTTGTCACCCTCAGTAGAGTGCTGTGGCATCATAGTTCACAGCAACCTCCCATTCTCAGGCTTAGGCAATTCTCTTACCTCAGCCTCCCAAGTAGCTAGGACTACAGGTGCCTGCCACAATGCCCGGCTATTTTTTGGTTGCAGTTCGGCTGGGGCGGGTTTGAACTCGCCACCCTCGGTATATGGGGCCAGTGCCCTACTCACTGAGCTACAGGCGCCACCCAGTAATTTGTTTTTATATAGTGCAAATATTTCTAATTTTTTGTTTATGAGGTTTTATTAAAAGTTTATCTTAAAAAGATCTGTTATTGGTACTATGTGTAGAGGGAAGTTATTTGTCATCCTACATTCCTATCACAACAAACGTTACTGTCTCCGTATAGTCCCTTCAGCATATATGATGCTGAATATTTTAAGATCATTTATTTTATCATGGCATATTTGGTCAGCGAGGTGCCGTTATCAGAGTTTAAAGGTAAAAGTTGAAAGAGCTTATCCATATTGCTGTGGAATCCTCAGTAGAAAGTATTTGGAACTATCGCTTATTGAAATTTAAAACGTACACCTGCATGTACTATAACCCTGTAATTGCATTACTCAGTGTCTCCCCTGGGTTAAACACAGACTGCCTAAGTACTGACTGCTTTTTACAGCACCTCCCCTCCCCTTCATTATTGCCCTTCCTTTCCTTTTTTTCTTTCCTTTTTTTTTGGGGATATATTTGGGAAGGGAAGGGACGGGGGAAGAGATGAGAGAGAGAAGAGAGCAGACAGCAGGGAATGAGAGAAGGAAGGATGGTGGGGGGGGGGCGGGGCGAGAGAATATAGTGGCATCGCAAAGAGAGGGCTGATGCCAGACTCTGTGAAACCTTGCAGAACTGGTTCGTGGCCCATGCTGGGCACGTCTGGTTTGATTCTGTACCTTATTTTTGGGTTATAGAAGTCTTGTCAGCGTAGTTAATTATGTAGATTGACATGTTGGAATCAAGTAGATTTTGTTTTTCCTCTCGCATTTCTTTTTTTTTTTCGAGACGGAGCCTCAAGCTATCCCCCCGGGTAGAGTGCCATGGCATCATGCTCACAGCAACCTCCAACTCCTGGGCTCAAGGGAGTCTCCTGCCTCAGCCTCCCAAGTAGCTGGGACTACAGGCGCCCACCACAACGCCCAGCCATTTTTTGGTTGCAGCCATCGTTGTTGTTTGGTGGGCCCGGGCTGGGGATTCAAACCCGCCACCTTAGGTGTATGTGGCTGGCGCCTTAGCCGCTTGAGCCACAGGCGCCGAGCCTCCTCTCGCATTTCTTAAATCATCCTCCCGATCCCCCTCAATTCTGATGTCCTCGTTCTCCCTCGAAATCACCGTAAGGAGCCCTGGTTCCTGACCGCAGTATCCTGAGTGAGTGTGCTGGACAGAAGAACCCTGTGCTCTTCTCGCTCCTGTTCCCACTTCTGACCACAGTTTAATGAACCCTATTCTGGAAGATAAGGTCATCTCCACCCACTTCAGAGCTCTTTCATCTCCTCCTTTTCATTCCCTGGATCTGAAATCCCTAACTCCCCTCCTCCCACAGTAAGCGTTGAAGCAAAGGGTTCAACAGTAAATATTTATGCACAGTTAGAGTGAAGGGGCCATGATTGCTTTTACTGCCAAGTAGACCTGAACAAAAATTGTATCATAAAACAGAAAATTGTTTTGTTCAGAGTTTTAGAGAAAGATTCCCTTCTTTGGCTCAGCATCAGGTTGAAGAAAGAAAAGGAGGGAACCATCCAAGGAATCTGGAAATTAGGGAATGAGCAGGTAGGAGGTTTGAGCCACTGAGTCACTGTGGGGTTGGTGCCTGGGGTTTTGGGTCCTGCAGTCATGAGCTTCTGCCTGCAGCTTGCCTGCTCCCCACCCCCTGGACCAGTTGGAAAGCCGTGGGCTGGTTACTATGGGAATTGATAGGTGCTGCTGGCAGTGGGAGAAGGAGAGTTCTTGGAATTGATCCAAAAATCTCGGGAGAGCAGGTTTTTCCCCCTCTGGCTTTTTTCTGCTTATTGTTTGTTGATTTGATCAACTGACTTGATTTTTAGCTTGAGGAGAGCCTTTCTGAGAGCTCACCTCTGGCATCCCAAGGAGGTCTTGAGCCGGCACAGCCCAGGAGGGACTGGATGGTGAGGAGGCCCCACAAAACACAGCAGGTTTGCCAGACGAATTTGTTTCAGCATTTGGCTTCTCAGGCTTTAGTGAACTGAAGCTTCTAGTTGTTTTTTTTTTTTTTTTCCATTGTCAAAGAATGTACTACAGATAGGAGGGGAAAGTCAGTATTTTATTCTAGAATCACAACCGGTCTCTCTTTCTCACTACTACCTGCTCTCATCCCCCACCTCCAATAAGTTGGGGTGGAGCTTCCATTTTGTCCTGAGGTTACTGATTCTGAAATGCTGGAGATAGGAAACAGATGTTTTAATGAGGTGAGATCCATACTGGACAGCAGCAAGGTCAAAATGTATCCTATAGCTCAGCTTCCATTAATGTGACCAATAACTTAAAACCCTCTACCGTAGTGTATGCGCCTTGATTTCTATAACTACGCATGAGTATGGAGTGTAAAGCATTAATTTGCCTTTCTAAGAAAAGTATTTGGCTGGCGGGGAAGAGAATATTCATGTCTCCTGGACACTGTAAACTTCGGTGGGACAGAAAGAGGTTTTGTTTCTTCTCCGCTTGTAGTTCCAGTTGACCGTTTGCGGTTGTTTCTTACTCTTTTACTGGTAATAAAAACCCTGCTCAGGTAAAACTTATTTTTTTGACTTTGAGAAACTTTTATTGAATTCTTAGCTAGATAAGAGAAGGCTGTTCTAGATCTAGTCAAACCTTGATTTTGGGATTTTGGGGTGGGGGGGAGAGAATCTCAAGCTGTCGCCCTGGGTAGAGTGCTGTGGCGTCACAGCTCATAGCAACCTCAGACTTTTGGGCTCAAGGTATTCTCTTGCCTCACCCTCCTAAGTAGCTGGGACTACAGGTGCCTGCCACAACGCCTGGCTATTTTTTGATGCAGTTGTCATTGTTTAGCTGGCCTGGCCCGGGTTTGAACTCACCAGCTCTGGTGTCTGTGGCTGGCACCGTAACCACTATGCTATGGGCGCCAAGCCTGATTTTGGGATCTCTGAGGTGATGAATCACTTGGCAGAGGAACCCTGAGATATTGAATTATCTCCTGATTTGGATGATTTATTTTGAGAAGCTTTGAGCTCTCCATTTGTTTACTTCCTATTCTGTAGGGAGAAAGGACAGGGAATATATTGGAAACAAAGGTCATATACATAAGCCTTATCTACCTGGAGTTCTGAACTTGTAGTATAAGTAATATGATAAAATTAAAATTCAGGGGGGGCTGTGGTAGATTCTATTACAAATGAATTGATGAAGTATGATGGTGGCTCCAAGGTTAAGGGAACTTCGTGGGGGAAACTGCAGAAGCCCCCAGTCGAATACTGTGATAGTATATTCTACCTCTGTTAGGCATTTGATCAGTGTCAGGTATTATTATTTGAACTGGATTCTAAAGAATAAGCAACATTTCAATAAGTGTTTCCTTTGTTTTTCATCTCCGAATCTCTTAAATGTTCTGATTCTCATTGGCACTCTTCAGAGCAGCAGTTCTTAACCTGTGGGTCGAGACCCACAGGAACTGTATTAAAGGGTCGCAGCATTAGGATGGTTGAGAACCACTGCTTCAGAGTGTTTTTCTAATGTATTTATTTTTGTCAGGGTGCCTTGCTCGAATGCCAGGTAGTCTAGGCAAAGTGCCATCAGAGGAGAAGCTTCTGATGGAGCAAGCGAGTAATACCATGGGGAGGGGAGCCTGGGGTGCAGTGGGAACCAGAGGGTGGAAGGGTGGTGACCCCGAGGAAGGAATGTGGGAGTGTAGAGACCCAGGACTGGGGACAAGGGTTCCCCACTGACTCTTATATTATTGTTCTGTTATGAAATGTGTGCAGCTCCTCCCATTGGACCAGTGAGAAAGCTAAGGGTCATGGTGTTAGAGTTGGTTTTCAAAGGTGAGACCGTCTGCAATGGTTAGCATTGAGATGTGAGCCCATGGCATTAAATGTTGCTCAGAAACTCCAAACTTGGTAAAGTAGTTGTTATGATCCTGTGTTGTTCTGATTGAGGTTAGTGAGGCTCAGTATTTTACTCAAGGCCTGTCTAGTGCATGGAAGAGTTGAAAAGGGGGAGGTATATTCAGAGCTCATGTTCTGACTTACCTAGGGAGCCCACACTGTGGGTGTTCTCACAGGAGGCTCTGGCACATGCCCTTGAATTAGGCATAGCAGGGTGGGTGCAATTTGGAATTGTAGAGCAGTGTTGGGGAGACTTAATGCATATAGAATATATGAGGCAAGGTACAGAAGAAACTAAAGCAATGAGTGTATTCAGATAAGAAAGAATAGTTCAGTTTGCCTGGAGTGATGAATGTGTGAAGTGGTATAGAGGGAAATTGGTTTGAAAAATTAGGTCAGAGCTGACTTGCCTACGACTCAGTTACTAGTTGAAGAATTTGAACCCTTTTCATGCATATGTTGAGAAATCATTGATGGTTTGGGGGCCTGTGAAGGGGTGATTTTTTTTTTTTAAACACCAAACTTAAATTTTGTCTTTAGTTATATATTTGCATAAACTAAATCTGTTTCTGGATTCTTTCTTTCTTTCTTTTTTAAACAAAACCTTGGATAGTGATGATGTTTCTAGATTCTTTAAAAGATATGGCTAAGGAAAGTTAAGATTCAGTATTTAAAAAAAACCCAAATCTCAATTTACTGTTTAGGAAAGATCATTAAATGTAGTAGTTGTTTGTTTTATGGACTACAATTCTGATAGTATAAGTTTTTGGAATCTTATCAACTCAGTTCATGGCTGTGAGATGACTGGACACATTGTATTGTCATGAATCCGTTTGAAACAATGGCCTTTCCGCAACTTACTCTTTTCACACACAGCCACTAATTCTGCCACAGATGGAGGTCATTTATGGATTTATTTCAGATCCAGACTCTTGCATAGGGAGTCCTTCCCATGGACAGTAAAATGCTGGCCAGAGCATTTAGATGAGACGCCTCGTAGCCTTCCCTTGGCCGGCTTCCTTAGCACCAGAAAAGAGCCAGCTCTGGCCACACTTTCTGGTGGCCTCTGTCCCTGTATTCTTGCCCAGAATTTCCCAAAGGATCCTGGTGAATCTTTAGCCATCTAGATTATTTATAATAGTGTAGCCATCATACTGTTGCTTGGAGAAGATTATACCATTATACTTCTTAATAAAAATTTTCCCATTTATCAGTGTCGATGTGAGGAGGAAATTTGTTCAAAACTAGTTAGGACTGATTGATTGTGAAGCACATTTTCAAGAGGTGGAGCTGTAGAAGTTTGTTTAAGATTCCTGCAGTCGAGTGCAGTCTTCCATCAACATTGCCTCTCCGTGGCTGAGTATAGTGCCTGGGACATAGCACATGAACCCTGGATGGATCTTGGATCATCTTTCATATGGAGTAGCTATTGTAGTTGATGGACAAACTGGTTGTTAATTAAGACTCCTTTCCCCCGGTTAGTGAGTGATAAAGGATTTTAAAGTGCTTTTAGCTATAGTGCTTCGAAATGTTAATGATACTTTAAAATTCTTCTTAGATACAACAAACAAATAGATGAGAAATAACTAAAAATATATAAAGTCCTATGGGTTAATTAAAAAAAAAAAAATCCAGAACATTTAGTGTTAACATTCTCTTCCTTTTGCTACAGAAAGGGTCACTAAATTAACATACCTCCTTTCTAGCCAAGATTTAATTTACTTGACTCAGCCTAGAGTAAAGATGGAGGTAGAAGGTTTGCTGAAGTGTGGAACAGTAACGAAATCCCCCCTCCTTGGCAACTTGGAATTTATTTTTCTAATTCTAGTAATTAGTTATGAAAAACATTATTTTGTTAACATTTAATGAAGACGTTGAAATAAATGGAGAAGTTTTATGTGAATATTAATTTTAACTGAGAGGGCAATAAGGAAATATAAAGACAAAGGAATTATTTAGAGATTTGATTGCCGTGAAAGAGCCTATTTTCTGTTAATTCTTAGATTTTCTTGAAGATAATATATGCATGGTGGATAATGAGATTATAGCAATATCCTTAGAATCTTCCATACATCATTCATGTTGGAACCAGTTTGTGCTTTCCAGGTCTTGTGTTCAAAAAGTCCTAAAGTTTTGGTTTTTATACTATACGAAATTAGAAGATATCACAGTGTTATTCTCTCTCAGGAAATATTTATCTGCTCGCAATTCAACTCTATAATTTTGCCGTCTACTGTCCACTGTGAAGGACGTAATTGTTGAATTATATAGAAGACCTTAGTGGTATTTTTGGTACTGTGTTTTGCATTTTTTAATAAAAGTTTTTTGGGCTAATCACTATGTAAGTTTTAGAAACTGGTGAAATTTAGTCATTGGTAAAGAATTTCACCTTTTTATACTTTTGGGGAGTTCCTTGTGATCCTGCTGATGGGTTTTTGAATAAATATGAAGTGAAATGTTTCCAAATGGAAGCCATTTACCTCTGCCAGAAGCAGAGGATGCTACCGATATTTAACATACTTCAGATGACTTGTGCAGTACGACCTCTGGCAAGCCGTCAAATTCAGAGGATGCCAAAACAATGTATACATATTTAAGAAAGAAAAAAACTGTCTTAATGTATACTCAAGTCATGTTTGACTCTGCAGTTACAAGAAGTGCTCACCGTGACTTGTAGTCATCTTTTGTTGTCAGTATGTGTTGAATATTACAATTTAAATACAGTTTTTTCTTTTCTTAAAAATGTATATACATTTATTTTGCCACCCACTGTATGCCTGCAGAGGAACCTTTTGATGAAACCCTCTGTCATGACCGAATGCTTTTCCTTGTTCCTTATGAGATGGTTGTGCTAAACAGGTTAAGCAGAATAACTTCTACTATGTAGAGTTAAGACTGGAAGACCCAGTTGAACTTAAAATATTAAATGGCATGCATGTATGTGTATATATAATGCACACACACCTGTAGCCATAGTTGCAACTGGCTTTTTCTGAAGTCAGGAGAGTGAACTCCCTTTATAACACAGGTGCCACTCTCTCCCCCAGGGATCTGCTCTCAGCCTCTTGTTGCTGAGAATAACTTGCCTGGGAATCCCCATCTGCACAGGTGTATGGAGCGTATTGCTTGGCACCTGCCTAGGTAAATGGGAGAGGAGCCTCCAGTCACACACATTATCTCTTAGGAGATAAACAATGTGTGAGGTCCGAAGGGTCTCAGACGTGTTTTTCTTCCGTTATCAGTTTCTGTCCAGGCAGTCCTGTTACAGTCATTAAAATGAAAGCAGAACAAGACATTAGTGAACGTTAGGGGTCATTAAGTGTTAGAACATTCCACTTTTTATGTTCAGGTACTCTGAACCATGAAGTCTCTTCTCTCTGTATACAAAGTCTGACAGTTGAGTTCTCGAACTCATCCTAGAAAAAGTGCTGCATGCTTCACTGGGAGCAATCACTGTGGTCACCTTCAGAGTGCTCCTTGGGAGGCTCTTCACTGATGCCAGTGCACATTTTACCCTTCACAGCAGTTTTGGAATTCTTTTTCTGGACTGGCCACCAGAGCTGTCGTCATATAACCCTTGATGTCCTGAGTTGTCGTTAAAATGTTTTCTCTTCATTATTTCCTTTATCTTCAGGTAAAGAAAGTCATTGGGGGCCAGATCAAGTGAGTAGGGAGGGTGTTCCAGTACAGTTGTTTGTTTACTGGCTAAAACTCCCTCCCAGACAGTGCTGTGTGAGCTGGTGCAGTGTTGTGATGCAAGAGCCACACCTTTCTTGTGCTAAGATTTTCAGTTAGGATTTTCTTAACTGTTTCTCTATCAGTGTTTACTTGGCGTCCTGACAGGGTTGGCTCACAAATCAATGAATTTTTGCAGTGTTGTCTTCGGTTCTGCTGTTATTGGCTGCCCCGACCTTCCTTCATCAGGGTTGCCTTCTCTCCCCTCAATAAGATGTTTAATCCATTTGTACTTCATGGCATTATCCCCATAAACTTGACTAACATGTCCCTCATTTCACTTCCTCGTTTGCCAAGTTTAACAAGAAATTTATGTATGTTTGTTCATCGCCGTAATTCAAGTTCCAACATTCTTGTGATAGCAAACAAAAACATACTAATGAACGCCACTCAACAGGATACCGCCACACATGACCACGAACACAGCTGTGAGACACTGACATACCAATGTCACTGAGCCTCAGCGAGTGGTTCTACAGTGCTGCCAACATAAGCACACGGTGGCGAGTTCACAACTTAATTGTCAGGCCTTCGTACTTAGCAAGTGCATTAGTCAATTCCTGTTCTTGAAAGTAATACCCACTGCCGCCTCTTTGGTGCCCAAAGCCTTTAAAACAGCGCAGAGCTATAGCCCTTCTCCCCTCTCTGTGGACACAAAGAATGACTCATTTACTTCAGTGGGATCAGTATAAATTTCTCAATCAAATTAGCATTCATTCTGAAAATGAAAAAGTTTTCCATTTTGTACTTTTCTTTGGGGTTTTAGGATAATGTTTTTGAAATCAGAGCCACTTCAGAAGAAAAAGGTAAAAAGTTCCCACATTCTCCTAATTCATGGTTCTTAGAACAGGGAATGAATAACTATCAAATTTTTCAATGCCTGGGACTAGTTCCCATCCACTGTTCCCAGGTTGGTATTTCTTTTGCTCATTCTGGGAGGTTGGATGTGATTTATTTTCTGCAAATACAGTGGTCAGTGTTCTGAAAGTGACTGTGAGAAACAAGACTGACCCTTTCCCCCTCGGTCCCTGGAGAGTGGTGTTGACATTAGGCATCTCTGAGCCAAGCTCAGGAGGTGTATTCTGTTCAGCCCTTGTTTGCACTGAGAACATAGTTGGACTCTAAAGACTTTGCCCCCTCCGTGCTGTTGAGCAGGAGTTTCTGTGCTACGTGAAGGAATCATGAGCCATACTCTGATCTTTGGAAGATTAGAAAGAAGCTGGTGATGTGCTCCTTGCCTGGTGTGGGAGCTCTTGGCACTTGCTCTGTGCGTGTAAGAGCCAGACCCTAAACATGAAAGAATTCCTCCAGCCCCAGGACCAGGTAGCTTCCAGAGTTAGAAGGCCGAGTGAAAGTTAAGAGATGCCAAGTTTAAGTAAAAAATATTTGTGATCTGAACTTTAAAAATGGATGTATATTTTATTTGGAGAGAGAAAATGTATTTGTATAAAATACTGCGGTAAATGGAAGACAACGTTACTTCATGGACAGTTTTTACTTATCTTGAGGTTAGAAAAAAACCTATTTCTTAAGCTCAGGATTTTCTAATGCCATAAAAGGAGAGAGAAGGACAAGCAGAGAAACTGTTCTTTCAAAATTATGACCTCCTTCCTATTCCCTGATATGTCCGTATCTCAGTTGTCGAAGACCTTGATGAGACTCTAGGATTAGAATCAAAATGCAGCATTTTCCTTTGGAGGGGTATTTGTTGATGAATGTCTATTCCATATATTAAGGAAGATAAGCAGTTTTCTCCTATTTCTTCTTGTATTGAGGTGAGAGAAGTTACCATCTAGAGCTGAAACGTAGTCTTGCTGACCTGTACTGTTTCTTCCTGAAGAATTTCATTTGGAAACAGAGTCTGACGTTAGCCTGGCAGAATCTGTCTGCACTCAGATGAGAATGGGCGACTTGATTGGACAGTCTCCAATTACTTGTACTGGTGGTTGACTATGAAGTGCCCGTGTACCCTGTAGAGATGTGCATTTGGTATTATATTGCTTAGAATAATTGTCTCTTACTTAAACATAAGACATTCTGATTAGTGTAAACATTTCCATTTGTTGATTATAACAGTTGGAAGACAGATATTTCTTACCTGAATTACTGTTGCAAAATACGCCTTCTCTCCCGGTTATTGGAGTAGTTGTACCAAAGAGTAAGTAACATAAATATTAGATAACTTAACGGAATTGTCAGATATAACCAATTCAGTTTTCATGTCTATTCTTAAAGGATTGGTTTTTGCCAACTAGGTAATTAATAGAGGCTAATTTTAGCTAATTTGGAAAATAGGGACAAAAAAGAAATCATGCTCATTTACATTTCTAATAATATTTTCTAAACGTTTCTATTCTTTTTTTATGTCCCCATGTATTTTCTAAAAACAATAGGAAACCTATTTTATATGTTTTGTATTCGGCTGTGTCTAGCAAACTTACGAATATTTTCCATCTCATTGAAAGAATTTTTGGAAATAACCATTTTCCATTGCTCAGTACTTTATCCTGTTGCATTTTAATTTGTCTAATCTCTTATTACAAGTAGATCTTCAATAGCTTTTCTTTGTATGTTCATCTTTACATGAATGCTTGGTTATTAGAACAAGAATTACTGAATCAGGATGTTTGAATGGCACTTTTGTGGTCGCAAATCCTTCATGTGACACATTAAGGGGTGAAACCATTGTGTTTTCTTTCTCTCCTCTTGGCAAATCATATTTGAAAATGTAGTACGTTGCCAACTGGTGAATTAAGTAGATCTTGCAGAAAGAAAGAGATGGCCTCTATTCAGAAAATCTCATAGGACAGGAGTCATCTTTTTGCTGTCTGTGATCTTAAATCACTGACCAAAAAGATTTAAACAGTGCCAGAGGCACTTGGGTCTGTGTTTAAAGGTGTAGCAGCCTGAGTTGGAAACTGCCTTCTGTTAACTTTTGCATTAGTATCATAATGAAAGGAAACTTTGCAGGACATAATAAAGAATAAAGCTTGAAAATCACTTTACTGAAATGTTCATAACCTAAATAAAAGGCGTGTGGGTCTGCTGTGCAGCTTTTGCTGTGGGGCCCTAAACCAGCCTGCTGTGCCCTGATGCATTTGGGTTTCTCAGCTCACCCCAGGGATGCCTTTTAAAAATGATGGCAAATCCTTCCATCAAAGTTAGGATTATTGTGCCAGTGTAACGCTCTAGCACGATCTTCAAGGTTACTAGGTAGTGAAGAGTTTACTGTGCTTTACTTTTTATCTAGCTACCATGGAATTTTTACAAAGCACGCACTGTAGATTTTTTGTTAGAATGCTGGCCAGAATATTTATTTAACATCCATAGATACTTGGCTTGTGGCTCACTGTGAAAGTTCATTGTTTTACAAAGTGTATGGGGGCCGGGGGGTCATTGACATTAGCTTTGTGTTCTGTGGCTAACGATAGTTTCTTGTGGCCTCCAGAAGAGCCTTGCGAGTGCCCGGATGGAGGGTTGGGTGTCATCCCCGTTTTACAGACGGGGAGGGGAGGGACTTGCCTAATGCCCTTGGGCTTCGTCTGGGGTCTGGCAGCTCCCCTTCTTCCTTGTGGTGCTCTTTCCTTTATCTCACACCTTTTATCCATATCACCATCATTCTCTCCGTGGTCTTTCCGCATGGTGACTAATAACAGCAGCACATAGAAACAGCTATCAGGCATCACGTCCCATAAAGTTCCCTAAGCGCCTTGAGTGTCCTAACCCTCACCTCAGTCCATGGTGTAGGTATGATTCTCTTTTTAGAGATGAAGAGACTCAGGCCCCAAAAGGAGCGATGACTTGCCCGAGGTTCATAACACTTAAGTCATAGGGTAATTAAGATTATTAAGTGAAATAATACATGTAAAATTCTAAGTAGGTACTAAGCTCTCAGTAAATGACAGTGGTTATGATGATCATAGGGTGCCTTTACTTATAATTTCTGCTTATATGTCCTGTTGTCGTCGCCGGCCTGTGAGCTCACTGGGGGAAGTGCCGTCTTGCTGGTTGCTGCGGCATGAGGGCCTGTCGCGGTGTTACAGTTGTTGTCGAGTGATCCATTGAATGTATGCCAGGGTTTAGGGTCTGATATCAGTCTGGTTCAGCAGTAATTAACCACATGGCTGATCCGGTCATCGTGCTTATTAACCTATATAGGTTGGTACTATTCTGTACTTGCAGGGGCCTATACCGTGGCTTCCCCATCACACCTGGGGTACAGCCCCACGGGGTGGATGTGTTCTGAGGCGTTGACACCCTTAAAATGTCCTAGAGTTAGAGTGCTTGAAACCAAGCCCTGAACTTTGTACTCTGGAGACCCTTCGGCAGTTAGAACAAGAAAACATGAATTTTCAAGTTGAGATGAAGAGGACATTTCTGAATTTGGCCAAAAGAAGTGGATTAAGAGAAAGCTAAAGATGATGATTTTGCATCAAGGATGTTCTGTTTCCCTGGAGCCGTAGCCAAGGGACTCTTTATAGTAGCCCGCATTTTAAATCCAATTGTAAGAAAAAAGTGACAGGAGTGTAAATGCAGCGGTTTACTATCTTAATTTTTTCCTGTATGAATTTAGGCCTGGCGGATAAGGCCCTTACTGTCAGAGAGGAATGCTTACTCTTTGAGTCAGCTTTCTTCTCCAAAGCAAGGGAGCTCCTGACTGATGGCCGGACTGCGAGTGACCTTCATGGGGATTGAAGCCAAAGGGACACCAAAAGGCTGGCACTGTTTCGATCTTAGGGTCCTTCTTTAGTTTGCCAAGGTCCAGTTTTAAATTGCCCAATTAGCAAGGCTACTTTGAAGAGAGAGGATCAGGAAATTTAGATTCTAATTATGGTTTCAATTCAGCTTGATGTGAGTGGCTTGATTAGCTGGGAGATTAAACCACATTTGGCCTTTGTTTGAGTGACATTAGTTCTTTGGGGAAGGGTAATTGAAAAAATGGCAAAATTCTACCCAGTAAGTAATTTACTCCTGAGCTCTAGGAAGCTGAATTCACCTTTTCCTTTTTCTGGTCTCTAGACTAGAGCTAAGGGTAGTCATAAGGCTCCACCTCTGGTAACAGGGAAGTTTCCAGGTCCTTATTTTTTGTTCTGATGATAGAATACCTGGAAGTCATGTAATTTTAATAGAAAACCATGAAATACTGGTATGTTTAATACTATCTTAGGAAGTAGAAAGGATTTTAGTAACAGAAAATGACCATAGTTTTCTGTGGACAGGCTGGCCAATAACTGTAGTTATTATATGTATGTGATATAAAATCACAGCTTTTGGCTCAGGTTGGGAGGTGGGCTGGGGGGACTAGCTCAGCTAAGCGAGATTGTGTGTGTGTGCCAGTGTCCTGATGCTGCTCTGGCTTCTCTGTTCTGTTATACTTGTTTTTGTAAGGTCCTGGCAGATAAACTGTGGCAGGTAAAATTTGGAGGAAAATCTTAATACTAAGAAAATTCTCCTACCAGTTTAATTTTTTCTGTGAATCAGGAAGAATACATACATTGCCGTATTTTTTGACAGACTATATTTTTCCGATCTTATAGCTTATTTTTTAACCCTGAAAATAATATATGTTCATTGTAAAAAATTCACCCAAGGAAACTTAAAACTTGAAATTACCCCAGGTTCTAAACCCAGAGGTAAAGCTAACATTTTGCTGAATATTATTACATAATTTTTGTATTTTTATAATATATGTCATGTAACACAAGTAACATGGAAAAATGTACACACTAGTTTTTATTTGGTTTTTATATTCCGTATGGAGGCCTTACTGATTTTTGCTTACTCTGGCACTGATTTTATGGGTTTAATTTATTTTTCAGGGTGTCAGTCGATAGCTAGAGAGTATGTTATCTAAGACTCCGTACCTACTTATGTAGAATACTCTAATTTCAGTAAGAAAATGATCCTATAGTGGGGGGGGGGTGGCTTACGCTTGTAATTTGAGCAACTTGGGAGGCTGAAGCAGGAGGATCTCTTGAGGCTAGGAGTCTGAG
>NW_003852591.1:1052357-1055441 GCF_000181295.1 Otolemur garnettii
TACTTGTTTTTGCTTTTGGAGGGGCACATGTATACATTTATGTTGGGTATCTGTACCCAAGAATCGGATTATTGAGCTCTAGGGATGTGTATTTGTTCAGATTTAGTAGACGCTGCGAAACTTTCTATTGTAATTATGGAAGTTCCAGTGGCTCCACATCTTCTCAGCACTTTTTAGTTTTAGTCTTCTTTGGTAGGTATAGAGTGGAACCCGTAGTTGTATAGATGCATCTCCGTGATGACTAGGGCGAATCAGCACAGCGACCTGAAGAACTTCCCCATGGGGAAATCTTGTGTTACTAAATTTAAGGTTTTTAAAAAAATATTGATCTAATTTTAAAAAAATTGATAAATTAAAATATTATTTTAATATTTGTAGAAATTTTTACTTTAATTTGACATTGGATATATTGTGCGCTAAGTTTTTCAGATCTCCAGACCCAATAATGATTCTTACGTCATTTAAATGGGTGATTTCTTACGGATACAATTTGTCATGCATCTAAATTTTGCTGCTTGAAGTTCTAATTTAATATGACTTTCTAATCCACACGTAGTGGATGTTTGAAATTATGAAATGGGTCGTGTCGTCTATCCATTTTATTTACATCATGACTGATTAAAATATTGATCAAATAATTTAACTTAAGAAATCCAAAAGGAAATGCTTTTTGGCTTCTGTGCAATAATTATCTTTAGACTGATATGCCAGAATGACTCATCTGTGCTTTATTCAGAATAACTTAGATTGAAAAGACTTTCACTCCAGAATAGAAGATTCCAAGCAAATTTAGTGCAAGTAGAACTAAGACTGAATAAAATAGCTGCATGGAATATTGGTGTAACAATTGTAATCTTGGAGACCAGACCCTGGTTTTTAATAACTAAATTTTCTTTAACCATGAAATGAAAGTAAGAGATCCTTGAATTATTGAATTATAAATCTTAGGAGAGGGACACTTTGCAGAACTTCAGTCTGCTGTCTTAAAATAATATGGGGACTGATCAAGTCTTGCATTCTCAGGTTTGATGACAGGCGTCATCATACATATTTTCTTGATTAATTCTCAGTGGTACTATGAGATAGGCAATGTTATACCCATTTTATGGATGAGGAAATTAAGGCTGAAAAAGGTTAAAGGAGGTCATAGAAAGGGTTCAGTGGAAATCCCCTAACTCTGATTTTATGATTATAATGGTGGAAAATTATGGCATTTAGAACCTTTGGTTTAAATTTAACAGCTCTGTAAACTTTTTTTTTTTTGCAGTTTTGGCTGGGGCTAGGCTTGAACCCGCCACCTCCAGTATAAGTAACCGGTGCTCTTACTCCTTGAGCCACAGGCGCCTCCCAGTTTGGTAAACTTTTTAGATTTCCTGGGCATCAGTAATATATAAAAGAAGAGTGTTAGGTGTTGAATCTCAGATCAAATTTAGGGAATTGTATAGAGTTCTTGATCATATTAAGTAAATGTTTTCAAGCAAGCATCTTGATTTAGGATAATATATCAATAAATGTAATATCAGCAATAGCTGATCCGTTAGAGAAATGGCCTAACTTCAGTCCTAAGGAAAGTAAAGAGGATGCATCACTGCCTGTGTTGACCCTACACAAGCTCCTGTGGGGTCTTGCCTTAGGGGAATCAGACCCAGAGCCTGTCCCGAAGGCACTAAGTGTTAAGGAGATCTCAGCTATGTGGGAAGGAAGATGACCTTGATGCAGGGGGTGAGGGGAAACTGGCATGAGATACAGTGCCATCGGAATTCATAGCAAGAGATGACTTTGACCTGAAGCCTACTCAGAAATGCTCTATGCAGAAGGTGGTTTTGGAACTGTCCATTTGGAGGATGGATAGATATGGACACTTAGAAACTAGTGTCCAGTTGGGAGCAAAGGCACTATAGAGTTTATCTTATTACAACTCAATAAACAACACTGATCAAATAAATGTGTACTGTAAATAAAATTGAAGAAGAAAGTTATCCATCAACAACCCAGGGTGTGGGTTGTGAAACTGTGGCTTTCAGGATGAAGGTCAGACAAAGCACACATCAGACGGGCCCTTCTGGGTCTGGCTCTGTCTGCCCAGTTACTGCCTTTGACCGCCCTTTTACTAAGAAGGTTCAGAATCATGAATCAGGATATCCAGTGTCACAGTTCTTCACACTTTCACTCTGCTGTTCTCCCTGTAGGCGTTGCCCTTGTCGCTGTACTAACATTTGACAGGGCCTGGCACAGAGGAGAAACTTGCAGGGTCCTTCCTGAGTGAATGCAGGACTAAGTGAGATAGAAAGCTGTGGCTTTTAACAATGTTCATATTTTTATCACACCCAGGCATTTGTTGTGATAGTTGTAACCCACCCCAGAAAACCATTGTATTATAGTGTAACCACAAGTTGAGGAATGAATGTTGGGTCTTGTAACTTTACCTGGAAATTGTTTAGTTTTATCTTTGTTACGCCTGGATGTGTCCATTGTTTGACTGAGTGATGGCCAAAAAACGGTTGATTTCTAATTACTGTTTTTGTTTGTTTCACATCCCTTAAATTATTTGGACTAGGAGAAAGGAAGAAGTGGCATTTCCACTGTCTGTTGGTTTCCGCAATGCCGTTGTGACCACAGACAGAATTTCTAACATGGAAATCTTTAATTGGTATAATTTTTACAATTAAAACTGATTCTCTTAGGTTATAGCCTTTTGGTAATTCCAAATCCTTATTGAGAAAAAGTTTAAGTTAACAATAATAATATAGTTAATATTTCTCAGTATTTAATTTATACCCAGGAGTTTGAAAAAAATTTAAAAGTTTTACGTTTCCTATTTCATCTTTAGTAATATCTTGTGAGGTGTTAATGGATATCTTCATGTTACTAGTAAGGCTAAGTGGTTTCTACAAGGTTACGTAGTTTATAAGACCACAGAGAAAATTTCTGTTCTCAATAATTCCAAATCCTTATTGAGAAAAGTTTAAGTTAACAATAATAATATAGTTAATATTTCTTTAGTGTTTAATTTATGCCCAGGAGTTTGAAAAAGACTTTTGCATTTCCTATTTAATCTTTAGCATTATCTTGTGAGGTGTAAAT
>NW_003852591.1:1055806-1057947 GCF_000181295.1 Otolemur garnettii
TTTTTTTTTTACAGCTAAGGGGGGAAAGTATATTATTTTGTTTCATATGTGGTAACATTTTCTATTAAATAATTGGTAGTTCAGTCTAAATAGATTCAGTTTAGATATTTCTTTTTACTAATTTGTGTAAAATAGCCCCTGCGGTTGTTGTGTGGTGTAACTGCCAGGGCATAATTCATGGATTGCAACAAAGTTATCCTTTTATACATAATGGTCAGAAAAGAAGGGGAAGGGTAAATCAGGGGAAGAAGTGTGGGCACACGTTAACCTACCTGTCATTTGTCATACGTTTAGATTTGCATATGAAAAGTTCACAGTAAATGTAAAAAATTCTTACTATTACAAGTGCTCAACATCTACATATTAAAAATGCAGCCCTATCAATTTCATGTCCTAAAATACTACAGTGAATAAGTGTTTATTATATATTGGTCTGCCAGCACTTGTAGGGTAGGACGGTTTGCTTTATGAATCCCAACTGGATAGCATGTCTAGACAGAGCCAAACGTATAATTAGGTAAAATCACAGCTCAGGAATTATGACTGAAAAACTTTAATAATTATTTGTAACTCAAGCTGGGCGTGGTGGCTCACGCCTGTAATCCTAGCACTCTGGGAGGCCAAGGTGGGTGGATTGTTGGAGTTCAGGAATTCAAGACCAACCTGAGCAAGGGTGAGACCCCATCTGTAAAAAATAGTTGGGTATTGTGGTGGGTACCTATAGTCTCAGCTATTTGGGAGGCTGAGGCATGGGAATCGCTTGAGCCCAAGAATTTGAGGTTGTTGTGAGCTGTGACAGCACAGCACTCTACCCAGGGTGAAAAAGTGAGACTCTCAAAAAAAAAAAAAACAAAATTAGTGGCAACTCTGTGCTGTTTTATATTACTTTTGTATCCTTATAGTGTTGACCTGTTATTGTAGATGAATTGTTAGACAAAACAGAGAATGTCTAAAATGGGATATGATAGGAATCCAGTTTTTTAAAGTAAAATATATTTTCCATTCAAACAACCTTACGTTTCTTGATCGGGAGAACCGAATAAATAAGAATTAATGATGTCCAGTGTTAAATTTGGGCAGAAGCTCTTTGAAATCAACTTAATAGGAAGGACAGCAAAACGGCCATGTGGAATTCAAATACCTTAAATGGCAACTTACACCATATGCAGTATATTTTTTAAAAGTTCAAACTGTCTTCACGGCCACCTGACTTCTCCTCCTCTAGCTGCCAGCCCTCCATTCTTCACAGGAGAGAGATTGCCTGCCTTTCCCCTTCCTCCTCTGCCCTGTGTGCTCCAATGGGCTGTGGTCTGCAGGCTGCCGCCAACATTTTGTCACCGAGTTGGGAGGACTCCCTTATTCATCTTTTCCTCCAGTTTGTGGCTTGCCTATTCAGTCCTTTTTATTTAATAATGTCATTTGATGATACAGAATTTTTAATGTGGCGAAATCTGATTATTTTTTCCTTCTGTGGTTATTACTTTCAATGTTTTAGGAAGCCTTTATGTGCCCCCCCCCCAAGTCCTGCAAATATTATCTTGTGTTTTCTTATTAAAGCCCTATTTTGGTTTTGGCTTTAGTGCTTGAGACTCTGATGTATCTTGAATTAATTTTTTTCACAGTCTTTTAAGGAAATTATTACCTCCATTTTACAAATGGGAAGTTTGATACTCTAGACATTGTATGGAATAGTATACTTGATTTAGGATTTTAGACTCTTTGGAGGGATTAGCCGGATCAAGATTATATGTCAGGTCATATCAGTGTATATAGTGTTTTGGTTAAAACTTACTTTTGACACATGGGTCCATCATTGTCATAAAAATACCATTATTAACAAAAGAATATTACAGCAGCCTTGGTGGGCTTATATTTTATAAGGTAGAGAAGTATTTTATTTACCAGTGTTCTATGTAGATGGCCTTCTGGCATTTGCCTTGAGTCACGATACTTAATATTGCAGGAAGAAGTTGAAGTGAAAGAATCAAATTGATGCATCTGTTTGCTATCAGTTCTTAGTTTTGCCAGAGGTGCCCCTCATTTGAGTTCTCTCTGACAGTGCAGTGTCTAGCATTACCAGTTCCAGTGTCCGAGGCTAAAGGGAATTCTCAGGAATAGATGCTGTTTTGTTGATGGTATAT
>NW_003852591.1:1058450-1058809 GCF_000181295.1 Otolemur garnettii
GAGGTTGAGGAAGGTTTTCATAGTTACACACTTACAGTTCTCTAATAAATTTTCTCAACTGTGGCTTATAAATCCTTACAAGTATCTGAGTTGATATAGGTAACACTGTAACATACTGATAAGCTAGTCGGTTCTGAGGTTGAGGAAGGTTTTCATAGTTACACACTTACAGTTCTCTAATAAATTTTCTCAACTGTGGCTTATAAATCCTTACAAGTATCTAAGTTGATATAGGTAACGCTGTAACATACTGATAAGCTAGTCGGTTCTGAGCTACTGTAAGGGAAAGGACCAGGGCTTCGTGTTCAGGACACTGCACTGTGGGGATATTTAAAGATGAGCAGGACAGAAAGAAGGAA
>NW_003852591.1:1058859-1063851 GCF_000181295.1 Otolemur garnettii
GGAAGGTTGAGAACCACTGCCCCAGAGGATACTCAGATTCCATCTGAGAGCTCGTGTTGCCCGAACTACAAATTGTGCTGTGTTGGTGTAAACAGCAAGGAAAACTGGCCAGGTTCATGGTACCCTTTCAAAGTGGAGTTCTCTCTAAGGAAACATTAGCTTCAGTTGATAACTCTCAAAGAAACTAGGACAGTTCCCAGGCTGCTCTTTATTTGTATAGATAAACAACAGTCATTAATAGAACCCTGCTGGGGGGAAGAACAGTAAGAAAATTCACTGTGTCCTAATTGCATCCCCTTAACAGGGTCATACTACATTATTTTAACCCCCAAAACAGTGCCTAAAATTGAGATTTACGTGCACTATGAACTATATTAAAATGCTTTTTAAAAAGTGGTATTTGTTTTGCTCAGTGTTTGCCACTGTTTCTGGCTGAAAAGGATGTTGTTGATGGTCTCAAGCACACTGACCAGTTGGTTTTTAATGAACTGTTTTGGTGTTGGACCCCCCCACGAACCAATCATAATGGGCGTAGTTTGTTCTTTCTGTATATTTTGAACAAATTTCTCTTTCATAACAACACTCTCCATCTTAACTGAATTACATTATGCCATGTGAGTGCTTTTGATCTATAGTTATTGACCTATGTAGTATTTAATGATTTGGGGAAGATAAGACAGATTGTCTTTATCTTGTAACTCAGACAGAATTTGAACATTTCTACAGGAACATTTTCGTGCTTGCTTAGAACAACACTTAATTATCATGTGAAACCAGCAATTCCCCTCATTGCCACTTCAGTGTCCAGATTCGTGTCAGCATTCATTACTGTTGCTGGGGGATTTTTTCTGAGCCAACTTGGTATTGGTACTTACCAATCACCATTGATTGCTGCGTCGTCCAAGTGAGCACTGTGACTATTTTTACAGGTAAAGAACTCTCTTGTCTTTGTAGATGTCAGGTTATTGGAGTCAATTTGCTTAGCTACTGACACATTAATATAATCATCTTTTTAAAGAATTTCTCTAAAGAAGAAGCATTCATCATTCCCTGTTTCATCAGATGATGACACTGACATTCTTATTGTGTAATCATAAAATAGCTAATTTTGTTGTGTTTAATGCCAAGAGCAGATGTACTTCCTAATAAAAGCACCATGCAATGCCCGAATCTAAATGCATCATTTAGAAGCATATTAAAATCTGGGGGGGTGGGGGGGTTGTGATTTATATTGCATTGTGTCCTGTTTTCAGAAAAAGTGTGTGATTGCAACCACAGCTTAAAAACCGAAGGCATAAAAATTGGCCCTTTGTTTTCAAGTAGAATGTGTTATTTGGAGAGGTAGTAGCATGTAGGGGTTTAACACATAACTCTGGCAGCAGATTATCTGAATTCACATCTTGCCTGTCACTTAACTAGATTTGTGACCTTGGAAGGTGCTTCACCTCTCTGTGCCTCAATGTCCTCTTTTTGTAAAATGGTAATAATAGCGTCCACCTCATACGGTTGTTATGAGGAATAATCTACGAGTTAATGTACATAAAGTGAACGGAACAGTGTCCGACATGTAGCAAGGACACAGATGACGAGGGAGAAAAAGGCAAGGGTGTGTGTGTTACCAGGGCTTCTCCTGTAGACAGGGGATTCCTTTAAAGTTGGTCTTTGATCTCCTAATCCATCAGTGATATTGGTACGGCGACTTCCATGATGAGTATTGTTTGGGGGGGGGCACACAAAAGAAATAAAAGGCGTGATCCCTATTTTAAAAGCTTGAACTATATTGAAATAGGTGCCCAAATGGATATATATATGTAAATGAAAGTGTTAATAGCAACATACAAGTAAGAAGTCCTTCATCATTTGCAGTAAATGCAGAGAGGATAAAGCAGCATAGAAGGTGGGGTTTGATCCTGGAGGACAGAAACTGTGGAGATCAGTCATGAAAAGTCCGCTTAGTGCCTGTGAGAGCCGCGTCTTCCTCTGACAGAGGAGAGGGCCGTGATGGTCGTTCCCTTGTGGCTGGTCATTCATTGTACGAGATCTGAGTCCCCTGCATTTTCGCCGGTAGCTCTTGTTACTTCACACTAGAACCCAAGTGCTCCCTCCCGGTTTCCTGACTCTCCAAGTCTTTTTCCATATCCAAGCCCTTGTGGCAAGTGCTGATTTAAGGCTCTGGAGTACCCTCTAACCCCCTCGGTCTCTCTGAGACCCTACGCAACCTTCAGAGTCCACTCAAGTCTCACCTCCACCATCATCCCTGACCTCCTAAATAGAACCCCAGCTTCCGCAGCATAACTTTAGTGCTTAGTTATTATTCCCGGGGGTGCCACATCCACACGAAAACGCTGCAGGCTGTGAAATACAGTACTGATACAAGTGGACAGCATTGTCTATTGTACTTGGATTATTTTTTTCTCCTGTCACTCCTCCCTCCCCCAACCCCCCGAAGTTACTGAGAGCTCCTAGAGGCCAAAGCCTCATGTGTCTTCACCTGTCCACATGCCCCCTCTCTCTGTATCTGTCTGTCTGTATCAAGGACAGTGTAGCACTGTGGTGAATGAGTGACCAAATGATGCTGTCTGCTGGCCGTGCCAGAGACGTCTAACATTCATGATGACACAGTATTCTCCCAAGAGGCCATGTCATTAGCACATGCAAAAGAAAGAGGAGTTTTGTTCTGAAGGACGTGAGTGCGGTCTGGACGGCACACTACAGTGTGGCATCGGGTCCTTTTCCATCCACATTCTGGAGAAAAATGTGGAAGGTGATGTGCTGAGTAATCATGGGGTGGTGTTCATGAGTAGATGGCGTGATGTTTGTGGGAAAGCTATTTGGTTAATTTTTAAGTGGTTATTAGTGGTTTCTAATGCTGGGAAGAAGAGTGTCACTCTAGCACTGGCTATGTTCATAAGTCATGCTCTGTCCTGGCCAAGGGGATGGCATTGTCATGTGAGTGGGGACGGGGCTGGCCCATTCCCACTGCTCAGCTGGGCCTGGGCCTGCACCAGGGGCAGCAGCCCAGGTTGGAGTCGGGGCTAGTGATGCTTGCGAGACCCCCCAATTTTGTGTCCAAGGAGCTTAATGAAGAAATTCTAGAGCCTTGTAAATATCTGGGTGTTCAGACTGAGACAAGGAAATGATTAGATCTATGATACAACATGTCTTTATACCAGCAGGAAGTTTACCTTGGGGAGCTTTGGGGTGGGGCCCTGTGTTACTGCATTTTATGAAGAACCTTTGATCAGTAAATATAAAACCTGATCATGATTACTAATTTACAGACACCCAGCTTCTCACTCTCTTTCTCTCCTGGAAATTTATAGTGGTTTCTGGTAGGGCCAAGTTTGTAAAAAGAAGGAAGCAGAGTTATTGGCAGTAGCTTCCTGCAGTGACTCTGGGACCTGTGGTCCTGTATGTAACAAGGGGTGGGGTCTCACTGCAACTGTCCCACGGGGCGCTTATGCATTGTTGGATGTTTGCCTTAGCCCTTCGGGGTCTCAGGGTCATGAGTCAGTTATGTAAACTTTCTGGACCTTAGGGTCTACATCCATAAAATGAGGATGTCAGGGCAAGAGTCCATTGTCACTCCTCAGCTGCATATGTTGTGTAGCTTAAAATGTATTGGTCAAACTTCTCTTAGTTTTCTAATTATATATGGAAAACTTCCAGCGTAGTCTAAAGTTTTTTAGGAGTGTTTTTCACTTAACACTGTGAATTAAAGACTTAGTGATTTGGGGGAAGGAGACACATCTGTGAACAAGGCAGAGTCTTTCCCTCTAGAAGCTTACATTGTAAGGAAGAGGGTACAGGGAAACCCTCAGAAGCACAGAGAGAGGCGGCAGGAATGACTGTTAGATGGCTGCGAAGTTATGAATGGGAGCCCCAGGACAACCTACCTGTTTGGCTTGAGGGCTGTGTTCACGGCAGTGGTGACTGTTCTGGCGGATGGAGCATGCAGGGGGTGGCACCTGCAAGACTAAGTTTGACATGCGTGGGAGAGATGTTATCTAGAGTTTTTAATTTGAGAGTATTCCTTGTATGGATGGTATTTGAAGCTTTGGGACTGGATGAGACCAGCTAATGATTGAATTTAGATAGAAAAGAGAGAAGTGCTGGAGACCAAGCCCCAGGGTGCAACATTTGGAGGTCTGGTAGAGAAGGAGAGAAATCTCGGTTGCTTGACCTTGGTTTCCACTGATGAAGTCTGTGATAAACACTGACTTGCACCCTGCTCTTCCTTTGAGTTCAGGGACCACCTGAACCCCCATATACACATAAGGGTTAACAAATACCTTCCAAAACAAGAAGACTCAGAGGAAGGTGCTGAGAAATGGGAGTGCTCTTAGTGACCCCCTGCTCTTGTCACGTGTATGGACCCCTATAACACCCTTCGAGCTTAGGGCCAGGCAGCCACCATCTAGATAGGACTCCCCTGTCCTTGTGGGCCAGCTGGTCGCCTTGAATATGGGTCAAGAGTCAGTTTTCTTTATAGCAAAGCCTGTTTTTCCTCGTCCGTCATACTTGTTATTGTAATTGCATAAGTAAAATTTTAGGTGATCAGATTAAATATGAGTATTATTTTTCTACAAATATATGCTAAATGCTTTTGGAAGGCCTCCACAAGCTTCAAAACCCCCCTCCAAAACTGCTATTAATGTTACATGTTGTCATGGTGACTGTAAAAGATTGGGGGGGAATGATTAAACTTTGTAGGTTGCTTCTCGAGAGTGTTTGAGTTTATATTGTGCTTTCATAAAAAAGGGGAATTGAAAGTTGTGATGATGCTTTATTGGGTGTATGGTTTGTGTAAGAATTATTAGCCTAACAATTAGTCTGGTCACTGATTATTCTTAGAAATGGACTTGACACTATCCATTCAGTAAATGGACGGGTAGTGTGTTAATTTGAAATAAAATGTCTAAGATAGGCTCAGCGCCTGTAGCCCACTCAGCAGGTAGGGCGCCAGCCACATACACTGGAACTGGCGGGTTC
>NW_003852591.1:1064251-1066553 GCF_000181295.1 Otolemur garnettii
TTTTTTTATGTTTCCCAAAATTTATGTTCAAGGATGTTTATTACTTTAACATTTTTAATGTAAAAATTGAGCTTATCTTATATGTCAAATCATGCAGAAGTGGTTAAATTGTGGCATGTACATACAGAGAACTGTTACATAGCGATTCAACGTCCAATATTTGAAGAACATTAAATGAGAAAAATGCACACGGTTTAAAATCAAAAAGAATATGAAACATTTTACGTAGCATGATCCCAACTTTTGAACTACACCAGAGTATTAATAGGGTTTATCTGTGAGTGGTCTGATAATGGGTGGCTTTGAGGTTATATTCCATACTTATTTTAAATTTCTTACTTTAAATCGATGTTATTTTCCCAATTACATGGTATCTTTAATACAACAGTGGGTGACTTGGAATGTTAAAAAGAGGTCTTTTGAACTTGGTTGCTAATAAAGGGGGGGTGGGGCCTCAAAAAACGAATCAACAAGGGAAAAAAAAGAAAAGGGGGCCCAATGCCTTTAGCCTTTATAATAATTATTAATTATTCATAATTAAATATATAAATAGACTTACCTTTAGTTAAATGTCCATATAAAAATAAAATGGTCTCATATATAATAAAGATCATAAAATATATTTTACTATTTCTATGAAATTAATTTTCACAACATCATGAATCATTTATGATTGTTATTAATCTTTATTATACCGAGATCGTGGAACAGAGTAGAATTTTCTTCATTTTATAAGTAAGCAGTCTCAGACAAGTCTGTTCCCTCAGTCCAGACTACACAGCTGGTGACACCAGATTCGAACGCAGGTTTCTGGTTCTAAATGTATTATTGGTCCTTCTGTTCCTGACTCCGCTCTCTGGTGTTTTCCTCAGTAAAGGAGGAAGGAGCAGTGGGCTTTGGTGGAAGCAGTCTGAGTGAGGAGCTCCTCAGGGTGGAGGACAGGAGCTCTTGGATGACATTCAAGTCTGACTTTGAAATGGGAAAGTAATTTTAGGCTAGCTGTCTTATATAATGGCACTTTTAAAATGCTAAGGAGTTGGGCCATGTGGTCAAAGTAAGGAGAGGGGAAAAAAGTAACTTGAGAACAGAAATGTCATCAGAAGGAACCTAGAGCCGTGTTTTCCAAAACAAATGCTCATTGTGGTTCAGGAAGAAAATATTTAGAGCTGTCATTAAGCTGTTCTAAAAAATAAGCTAAAATTTACTAATGTTTAATACTGGGATTGAAGCTGGGATCTCTGCCTGGGTCCCATGTCAGATGGCAAGTGTCCTTGTTTGCATTCAGGGTGCTGTGACATGTCAACCTTTTAGTTAAAGCAATAGTTACAAAATTCACACTTGGCTTTATAAGATTCCTAGGGAGAACCATGGGTTGAAGGTAAATCGGGGATGAAACTGCAAATGAGCTGTAAAAACTTGGTGAAGCTGAGACTTCTCCCAATACAAGCTATTATCAGCTGTGAAGTTAGCTGAAACATGAATTTTGTCTCAGGAAATTCAGTTCTCTTTCATGGATTATCATGCAGTTACAAAAATCTTCTACAACGAGGAGATTGTGCCATTCATTGGCCAAGAGAGCCGGATGTCGAGTGCTGCCGCAGACTCCTGGGTAACAGGCCTTTTGCTTGCAGTTCACTTTCTTTTTTTTATTCACTTTATTCAGCAACTAATAATAATCTTCTGGCTCCAGGCACTGCGCCAAGGTGATAAAGAAGACAAAGCCTTTTAAGGAGCTCATAATATAAAAAGGTCTCCATCTTGCACAGAAATTATAGAATGAGACTAGTCTCGTGTAAGGCATTCCTGGAGCCATCTCAGGGCAGCCCCGCGATTGTTTGGGTGAGGACTTCTCGGCTGTCACCCACTGTCAGTACCTGGGAACGGGTCCGGCTCCCTTCCTGACTTGGTATCTGGAGCTTCACTGAAGAGTTTCCAGCTTGTTCCTTTCTTCATTTGGTTATTTATAGTTACCATCTTAGTCCTAATTTTCTAACTTGCATTTTTGCCAGTAGGCATTGCTAATGTATTCCAGCCTAAAAAAAAAATAATCCTTAACTTTCAGGCTCTAAGTCATGTAAAATGAATGAGTTTTCTTAAGAAAATTTGTGTGTGTAGGGGTGTGTGTGTGTGTGTGTGTGAGAATATGTGAAATTCTGTCTGTTGATTTTCTTCTGAATGTAGAATGTCATTGCTGGCCACTAAGAAATAGCGTCTTAGGCAACAGCAAGAAAAGCACCCTGTGAAGGCGGAGTCTGAGATCCCTTCTCTCTGTGGGTGCCTAACAAGAAGCAGCAGCATTGGC
>NW_003852591.1:1066865-1072425 GCF_000181295.1 Otolemur garnettii
AAGTACATGTTTGATAGAACCCCAAGAAGTACCACTCTGTAAGGAATGATGTAGCATGTACTTTAGTCCTGAAATATTATAATCAGAGCAAGCTTGTTAAATGCTCATCTGCTCCTGTGTACTGTTCTCCAGCAAGATAAACACATCAAGAAGCGGTCTCTCCCTCTTAAAAATAACCAGACTCTCCTTAGGTTTGTAACTGAATGATTTTTGTATGAATTGGTGAGAACAATGTTATTTAAAAGTTGTGTATCTCTTTCCACTCCTCCTTTTTTCGTGATCGTGGTGAAGGAGTAACAAGATAATGCCTCACAGCCTCAGATTTCCCGAGGAGTATTACAGATGAATACGATGGTCACGGTCATCATTTATGGCAAATATGTCAGAGTAGAGAAAATGGAATTCTTCTCACATTTTGATGTTTCACTATTGGGAATCTTTGGAAAATAGAGAAAAACAGAGGGAAAAATAAATTATCCTTAGCGTCTCCATTAAAACAAAACAAAAAAAATTTTCTGGGGGGGGGGTGGTGGTAAGAGTCTCACTGAGCTGTCTAGGCTACAGTACCATGGTGTCATCCTAGCTCACCGCAACCTCAAACTCATGGGCTCAGGCGAGTCTCCTGCTTTAGCAAGCTTGGGACTTGGTAGCTGGCACTACAGGCACCTGTCACAGTGCCCAGCTAAATAAAAATTCTGTTTTAAAAATTTCATATAAGGGAAAACATTTGTGATTGTTTCATGGCATTCTATGGCCAGTGCTGAGTATACAGGACATACTTGAAGGAGGGGAAGCGCGATGAGTGAGTGTGGGAGAAGGCGGCATCTGTCCTCCTTTTTAATGGTTGTTCTGGAGTTTCTTTGAAAAAGGTAAAACGACTCTGTAGAAAGTGCTTTGAGAAGAGATGTGGCTGAGGAGGTGATTTTGTTACAGCATTATTGAGCCTGGGCAGGATCATTTCAGCGTATCGGAGCAGCTGAGAGCCTTTCTTCCCATTCCCCTGCTCGGTGGAAGGGGCATTAGATCAGCAGGAGCCTTACAGAGAGGGGGTCAGCATGGGCGCATTGTGGAGGCACCCCAGTTGTGGTGCTTGTGGTGACACCGTGCAGATGCTCGATGGAACTGGTTTCCGTGACCTTTTCTTTTTGTGTACACATGCTTCAAGTCTTAAAACAAACTGTGTGTTGGGTGCTTCCTGTTGAGGAAACGGAGGGGGTGTGTAAAGCCCTGTGGGGAGAGGGACGGCCCTGGATTGTAGCAGACAAACTTTGGATGACTCCAAGCTCGCGCATCTGTTTCCCCTATGATTCACCTGCTGTAACATCAACATCTCAGAAGCCAGAAGCCCAAATGGCTAGAGCTGTCAGGCCCTGTTCAATATTAGCATTCTTGCTATTAAACAGTCATATTTTTGTAGCTGAGCATTTAACTTTGGAAAGAAACAATGTCATGGTGTCTTTTCAAATATTTTCTAAATAAACTTAGTTTAAATAATGCAGGTCCTTACTGCTGCATTGGTCAGTTATCTTTCAACCTCATTTCTTTGGAGATATTCAGTACTGTGTTTATATAAGTTAGTTATAAAAAATGTTACTGTAAATATAAAGTATTTTTATTTTGTTGGGTTTTTTAAAAAAATGGAAGTCAAATTGCCTTTTTTCTTGGGTTTTAATATATCTGTAAATCTGTGTAACCACCCTCACAATCATTCAACCCTGTTAAAAAGTTCCCTCGTGTTAAAACCTCTCCCAGCCTCCACCTCCTGGCTAACTCTGATCTGTTCCCCATCCCTATAGTTTTTTTTTAGGGGAGGGATGTGGGTGGGGGGAAGATGTCATTTATGTGGATGTGTACAATAGATCATCTTTTGAAGCTAGCTTCTTTCCTTCAATAAAATGCCTTTGAGATTCATCCAAGTTGTGGTTATAGACAGTTGAGTTGGTTCCTTTTAATTGCTGAGTAGGATCCTTTGAATGACTGAGCTGCAGTTTATTTATCCAGAGTCCCATTGAAGGACATGGGGTTGTTCCAGTTTGGGGGTATTATAAAAGGCCACTTAGGAACATTTGCGTTTGAGTGTCTGTGTGGGCATATGCTTTTCTTTCCCATGGGTAAATACCCAAGAGTGGACTTGCCAGATGAACCTTTCGAGGAACTTTCTAACGATTTTCCAGAGTAGCTGTACCATTGTGCGAGTCCAGTAGCAATGCATGAGAGTTTCAGGTCTGCGGTTTCCTCAACAGCGCTGGTGTCATCTCAGTGTTATCAGCGTTTTTTATTTCACCCATTCTGGTAGATGCGTAGTATTATCTCTTTGGGATTTAAATCTACATTTCCTTTTTGGCTGATGATGTTGACTATTTTTTCATATGATTACTTGCCATTGGTGTGTCCTTTTTGAGGAAGTGTTTTGTTTCAGGTTTTGTTGCCTATTTTTTGAAATGAGTTTCCACAATTTTTTTTAAGTATTTTGGCTGCAAATATTCTTTGTTGAATATGTGATTTACAGATAATTTTTCCAGTCTACACTTTTTTTTTTTCATTTTCTTATTGGCATCTTTCTCTGAACAAGTGTTTTTAATTTTGAGGAAATTTAATTTATCTTTTTTATTTTTTTAATGGATCATGCATTGAGGGTGATGTCCAAGAACTCTTTGCTTAATTCCAAATTATAAGAGTTTTTTTATGTTTTCTTCTATAAGTTTTGAAGTTTAACATTTAGATATTTTTGGTTTATGTTGAATGAAGTTTTGTATAAGGTCTGAGGTTTTAGGTCAAGTTTCTTATTTTTTGCCTATGAACGTCCAATTGTTCCAGCACTTTTGACTTTTGTTGAAAAGACAATCTTTTCTCTATTGAGTTGCTTTTGCACCTTTACCACAAATCAGTCATGTTGGTTGATTTTTCTGTTTCTTCTTGTTGTTCTGGGGTTCCCCTGTTCAGCCTTCCAGCCACAAGGATGGGGTTTTAGAATGGGGCAGTGCACGTCCTGTAGTCTGCTTACATTCTGGGCTGAAAGACAGGAAGACAGAGGAAAAAAACAGTAGGTGTTTGCTCCCGCATCTTGGGATCATAGCTGCTCTGATCAGAGAGGAAGATTCTCTTCCCTGAGAGTTTAGAGGACTGTGGTCCATGTTGCCCACCAACCACCTTGGGATTACATGAGCCAGGAAGCAAGAGGATGGAAAGGAAAGGAAGACGCGGAGAAGTGCAGCAGCTCACGGCCAGTTGGTGGCACTTTGAGATCCAGTCTTCTTTCCCAGGCTGCTGTCATCTACTTTTTAGAGCCCCGAGCAGCTGCTTCGTGTAATGTATCCAGGTGTTAGAGCAGCATTCACTGGAGAGATAGGATGGAGTGTGCTTCCTACCCAGAACCACCACCGCTCTTTGTTGTCTTTAGATAAACAATTTGGAGTAATATTTTTCTCAAGTTGCATATAACTTGAAATGAAATGATAAATATTCTGTGAACAGCTGTTTCTCTTAGATTTTTAAAAACTCATATTATCTTGGCGAAATTGATTTGCATTTATAGAATATGAGAACAAAGCAGAAATCTTTCAGTTTTGTAGAAATCCTGGGTTGAGTTTACAGTGGGCTCTCTTCTTGCTTCTGCCTACTGAAAACCCAGCAATTCAAAAATGGGAAGCATTTTCATACCGTCTGCAAAATTACATTTAGTACTGTTTGAGGTTGGTGGAGCAGTGCACTGCAGACACCTGTAGTCATTTACTCTTTTTACTTGGTGATTCTCGTGTATCCAATTATTGAGTTGCCTTTGAGATGTGAATTCATTCGTTTTTTCATTCTGAGCTCCTTGCCATAAGCTGTAAGCTCAATTAAAGAAAAGTAGGGAGGTCCAAATAAGACAGGCTAATGATTCACGTATTTGTTCTCCACTGACTTTTAAAAAACATGGACTAAGTTTAATCATCCAGGCAGCTGGTGGAAAACAAATACAATTCAGTGGATTCCTAATAAACAACGACATGGTCTGAACATTAGCTAATTTAATTTAAGTCATTATTTACCAGTAGAAAACCATTAAAATTCAGTGAGGGGGAACTCAACTGTATGTGTTCATAAATCTTTTGAAATCCACCTTAGGAGGCCACGTTAATGGAGTCACAGCAGAATATAGGGGCAGACAATTAGGAAGGCCAAGTTTAAGAGAATTAATAATTCTACGTTTTAATTATAGACAACGATAGTCAAATACTAAGATGGAAGATAGTTGAGCAATCCTATGATATCCCTTTATAGATGTACGATAATGGTAATTAATTTTTTTTTTTAATTTATGATTTTAGCTTCTATTTGCCACAAAGTGGTAGGTATGTGGAGGAGTTGAACACTGCCCTCCTAGTATCTAGCTTGTTATTCAAGGCTAATAACAATTGGGACAGTTCATGGAGCTCTGTGGGGCCCTGGGTATAGACGCGATGGTACAGTTATGGAGGAGGAAAGTGCTTAGGAGCTGGGAGGGAAGGGATTGGGAAAACCAAATGAATACTAAAAATTAACTATGCATTATTATGAAAGTGAAGGGTATTTTGACCAGGTATGTAGAAGTTTCACAAATTAAATGCTGAGTTTAGTCGTTGTGCCGTTTAAACCAAAGAAAGAATGGGAACAGTTTCAGTTTTAGGATTCACTGTATCATCACAGCATTTCTTCTGCCATATTCCCTGTTAAGGAGGTTTAAGTAGCTACTTTTTATTGTCACTCTTTCCCCCAAGTACATCTCACAGTAAAATTGTGCTTAAATGAACCTCATTAATACAATGCCAAGGGACCGAATCCAGAGGAAGACTTAGATAGGATTAGGTTCAAGGAGAGAAGAATTTGGTGCTTTTTGCATGAGGATGATTTAGTGTCGTCCTGATGTATTTAATCTCATAAATTTCCCAAATGATCTTATGAAGATGAGTCCCTGTTTGGATTCAGAAAATATAACTCCTTTTCTCTATCCCTCTCAACCAAATTAAAGCCTCTAAAGCCAGTGGAAGAGAATGGAATCTCTTGAGACTGGAGAATGGTGTTAACATCCTGTCCAGCTGGATATTTGTGCCTGGACGTTCATGTTTATACACATTTTTCTTTGTGAATGTACAGGCAGCAGCCAACTCATAGTCTGCCAAACAACTTGTGTGGTATTATTTTCTTTTTAATGAACAGTTACAGCTGACAGCTAAGCACAGATAAGATCCTTTTATGACGTCTGCTGAGCTGTTTTGCTCTCTTTTTGATAAGTGACTTTATAATTGCAGGCCAAGGACATGCTAACGTCTTTGAGGGTAATAAGCCTTAAAAGTGGTCAAAATCTGAGGCCCATAGAGTTTTATTCCTTTCCTACATCTATATACTTGTTTTAGATTGTGTGGATTTAAATGATAAATGTTTGGGATTCTATTTTTCTTCCTATTAGTTGATTATAATGAGAGGCATTTGGGTGGGAAACTGGTAGTGAGGAAAGTGCTCTTGGTATTTTTAGTGTGAAGTTATACAGGTGCCTGTAGTCCCAGCTACTCCAGAGGCTGAGGCAAGAGGATCACTTGAG
>NW_003852591.1:1072610-1077192 GCF_000181295.1 Otolemur garnettii
GGACTTCAGGCCCTGGAATGAGTCAGCTGCTAAGCAGGACAGGCAGTTGCGGCAAAAACATCTGGTGGGCCAGTAAATGTCCTAGGTGGGTTGCATGTGGCCCGTGCGCCGTAGTTTGAGGATGCTTGTTATAAATGAAAGGTGAACTAGGAGACATTTTCATAAAGAGCAATATATAACTTCACACTAGCACTGCGTCGCCCAGCTCTGTGCTGTGTGTCTGTTCTTGGGAGAGAGCAGGGGACCGTGTCTTCAGTACTTGTGTACCTCAGGCCTAGTGCAGAAGCTGACGCCTAGGGTGGATTTGATCCCCAGTCTCAATGTCATAACACAGGGTCGAATGAACCATGGAGATTCCTTTTGAGGTAATGAGTTCTCTTCACTGCAGGTATTGCAGTGGGGAGCTGAGCGGACTCTCTTACTTAGAAGTTACTGTACCATTCATTTTGTTTGTTATCTTATTTGATGCTTTTAGTTGTATGGCTTTTGTTTCTAACTTTTTCATTTCTTTATCTTTTATCCCCAAATAAATAATCCAGTTGTTTAAATATTTAAGATGTTTGTAGTAATTAACATCACATCAATAGCTACAAAGTGCCTATTCTGTGTCCAATATATTGCTACGTTCTTTATTTTATTTTATTCTGAGACACAGTCTTACTCTGTACCTAGAATGCCATGGCGTCATCGTAGGTCACAGCAGCCTCAAACTCCTGGGTTAAAGTGACCCTCCTACCTTAGCCTCCTGAATAGCTGGGACTACATGTGGCTGCCACGATGCCCAGCTGATTCTTCTGTTTTTAGTAAAGATGGGGTCTCACTCTTGCTCAAGTTGATCTCGAACTCCAGAGCTCAAGGGATCTTCCCACCTTAGCCTCCCAGAGTGCTAGGATTACAGGCATGGGCCAGCCGCCTAACCAGCTAGGTTCTTGGTATACATCAGTACTAATTTTTTCCAGCAAAGAAATGATGACAACATAGTTTTTACTTTATGGTTTTAGAAACCCAGTCCAGAGAGAAATAAATTAGTGTGTCCATGGTTTTACTTGCAGTGTGCAATCGTTAGAACCAGGATTGAAATCTAGGTTTGAGTGTGGACATCTTGCTATACCACTTTGCCTATAAAGAAAACTAAGGTTTGTGGAACAGTTTACTGCAAGGCAAGAATTCCGTGCTTGTGAGGTAGTGACTTGACAGTAGGTATGTTGTTAGTTTGGCAACAGTATTTGAAATTGAGAGGAATAATCATTTCTTTAAATGTGAACTGAGATAAAAATGGGATAGAATGACTTCCTGTTTAGTGTCTCCATTTGGATTTTGTTTCTCACTTTAAATAAACCTATACATCCAGGTGAGTTAAAGTAGAGAAAACGATCCTGATTAGCAGAGTGGTCAGTAAATTTCTCATCAGCCCAAGGGCAGGAGTTCCCTTCCTCACCCCGTTCTAGTCCTGTGGAATTACCGTGTTTAGGTTAGACCTTATTCATTGCCCATAATCCTTTATAGCTAAGAGATGGAGGAGGCATAGATACCACACAACCTTGCCAAAAAACGGAAACAAAATAATGTGTTTCACTTACAGGAGATGAGTTACTGTAAAGCAACTGTACATAAAAAAAGTGACAGGGGTATCAGTAAGATAAGAATGTTGTTATAGTTAACCCCCATGATTCTAAGATAGTGGGCCGTGGCAACCGGAGATTAGTAGGGATAGATCCTCAAGTTGACTTCAACCTAATAGTTCAGCTGGCTTGTAAAACATAAGGAAGCTTTTTGTAAATAACTTGTGCTTACAGTGCTGTGGATGTTTAACTTCCCTCTTCCCCTGCAGTGGCCCCTATGCCGGCACCTGCTCTTGGGGGATCCTTCTGCTGGCTCCTCTCCTTCTGCCTATTTTACCACCCAGAGTAGATGTGATTTTTCAAGAACTGGACGTCTTTTATACCTAAAGAAAATGTTGGAAAACATTTGTTTTTATTTAAGAGGCTGTTTAATAATCATACAGGTGTGTGATTTACATAGACAGTGATAGTTAATCATGAAATATGCTTTAATGCCACAGATGTACATGTTTGAAACTGCTTTTGTTAGATTTCTTTTTTGGGGGGAGCAAGAGTCTCACTTTGTTGCCCTGGGTAGAGTGCCGTGACATCACAGCAACCTCAAACTCTTGGGCTTAAGCGATTCTCTTGCCTCCGCCTCCCAAGTAGCTGGAATTACAGGCTCCAACTACAGTGCCCGGCTATTTTTTTGTTTTAGTTGTCCTTGTTGTTTAGCAGGCGCGGGCTGGGTTAGAACCTGGTGTATGTGGCTAGCACCCTACCTACTGAGCTATGGGCACCAAAACTTTTTGTCTGATCTTAACATGTGTCCATTAAACATTCTCTAGCATCTGTGATGAAATTTGTCTTTGGTAGAAACAGGCATGTGGCCATACAGCAGTGGTTCTCAACCTTCCTAATCCCGCAGACCTTTAATACAGTTCCTGTGGGTCATGACCCACAGGTTGAGAACCACTGCTATACGGGGTTTAATTTCTCTCAGAATGTCTGTTGGGAAACCATGTGGGGCGGTGGTTCTACCAAGTCATCCTGGAGGAACTTGAGCTCCCTCTGGCTTCCAGCATTCTTCGCCTTAGGCCTTTGTCCTTAAATCCACAGGGCTCTGTTGGAGCTCTAGCCAAGATGTCTGGGAGAGGGGGAAAAAAGACACCACAAAATCTGGAATCTTCACCCATTGACTTCTACTGGAAACTCCTCGGCCACTGCTATCTTTAAGGGAGGCTCAAATATGGTGTTTAAGTGGGCACTCCGCCAACCCAAATAAAGCCATCATATTTCTGGTACTAAAAAAGAGGGGAGTAGGGTGGGAATTGAGTTTGAAAAAGTTGACTCTGCCATCAGATACAGTATTTATTAAGTCCTGAATCTGCCTACCCAGCTCTCCAAAATTTAAAGGGAAGTGTTATTTAGGGCTATTTTAAAGAAATATTTCAGCTTTAGACAAATTGTTTCCTGGTCATTTCTGTGCTTCTATAAAATTCATTTTTTTTTTAAATTTCAGATTGATGCCAGGGTACAGACAGTTAGGTTACAATGTTTGCGTTTGTTAGGTAAGGTCCCTGCTGTAATTGTGTCCGGCCCCCAGGAGGTGTGCCATACACCTTTACCTTGTGCCGATTAAGTGGAAGCACGCCTGTCCCCCTCCCTCCTCATCTCCCCCCCCTCCCCCCGCCCTCTGTCTCTTCCCCCCACCCCTTCATCTTTCCTCCTTCCCGCATCTTGAATTGAATTGCGTTTTTCTCTTATGTGGGTGTGTATTAGATCATCTACTGGCTTCATATTAGTACTGAGTACCCTGGATACTTGCTTTTCCATACTTATGATACTTTAGTAAGAAGAATGTGTTTCAACTCCATCCAGTGTAAATTTCTCCCCCCCCCCTTTGGAGATAGTGTCTCAAGCTGTCGCCCTGGGTAGAGTGCCAGGGTGATATCACAGCTCACAACAACCTCCAACTCTTGGTCTCAAGTGATCCTCTTGCCTCAGTTTTTTGTATTTTTAATAGAGTTGGGGTTTTACTCTGGGTCAGACTAGTCTTGAACCCGTGAGCTCAAGCAATCCACCTGCTTCTGCCTTCCAGAGTGCTAAGACAGTGTAAAATTCTTAATGTAAATTTTAATTACTCTCCAATAAGTAATCTTTTAAAACTCTAGATCAGTAGTTCTCAACCTTCCTAATGCCATGATGTATTTTCATTGTTAAAAAGGGGTCGCAACCCACAGGTTGAGGACTGTTGCTCTAGATATTAATCTGGGTTTAAATATAGAATAGGATTGATAATACATCATGCAGGTTAAGAAATTCTTTCCTGCATCTCCTGAAGACACGTTTTAGAAACATTTATGAAAAATCATCATACTACGTATTCATACATTTGAGACGGGAGACCACTGCTGATAATTATGAGGCAAAACAGCCTCCAAGTGATGGCGTAGCCTCTGCAGCATCAGACCTCTGACCAGCGGCTGTCCTGATGTGACAACGCTAAGGAGATGCCGCTTCCCTTCCTTTTGAGTTCTTGGCTTGCACCCTAAAGGTGATGGCATAGGGGAGGATGGGGACATGGCATTCATATGAGGAGGAGAAAGGATGAAATTCTGAGCAGAGTCAGCTCCCTTTCTGGTGCTTAATTTTCTCAGAACATGTATACTTGTTTCTCCTTGGCCAGAACGAGGCACGACAGAATCAAAGCTTTGGTGCAGATGCCCCATATCTTCAGGTGTGTTGGACAGGGCCAGAATTGCAGGGTAACGTGAGAAGATAAGGCTTTGTTTGTGACATGCACTTATGGACATGCCTGGTACATGTATTTTTAATACATGTTATTAATATTTAATTTATTTAAATGGGTTTTACTGAGATACTGATACTTTGGTTTGAATAATAGGTATATAATTTATGTAGTTCTGTATTTTTAGATGCTTTTCCAGAGATGTTTTTATTTTAAATTTTCACTTCTGTCCTGGGCAGTGATTTTCCTAATGTGGATATTAAAAGTGAAACGATAGGCTCAGCGCCTG
>NW_003852591.1:1077458-1082621 GCF_000181295.1 Otolemur garnettii
AAAAAAAAAAAAAAAGTGAAATGATAGGACAAATTTATTATCCTATCTACAATTCATATGCCATAATTACCTGACTAGTGCAGTATGATAGTGCCAACTTTATACCACTATAGTAACCTGGAAAAATCCTTATTAAAATATTGTAAAAGTTCTCTGGAGGCTTCCTCTAAAATGAGGCTGATAAAAATTTTCCAGAATTATCACTAGCTGGGCCCAAGGTTATTTTAAAAAAAGTCATGATAGGGAATTCATGGTTTTCTTTTATCTTCTCATTTCTGAACACAAAATTAAAAGAAAACCCTTTCTTTGTTGTTAGTGAGACTCTTGGTCAGCGTGGCCCCATGAACTTGTACTTTTCGGAAGAGAAGTGTACTGTGAGGGTTTTGTTGTCATCTTTGTTTTGTGGTATTCGTGCCCGCTGCACACCAGTGAAAATCTTCTCTATTATTCATAAAATATGCTCATTCTTTTGTACTGTGTAATCGGAAATCAGTCCTCTGATTAAAGCACACTGCTGTGGAGAATGGCCTGCTTTTACCAGCTGTGTGAAGAAGTGAACTCCGGGCCCCTTAGCCGCGGAGTGGCTCCTTCCAAGCAGCTGCGGCTCCTTCCTTTGAGGATGACACCCAGTCGCTAAGAGAAGGCTTTGTCTGTTGCTTATAAAATGAACTTTGTTTGGGCCCTTCCTCAGACAACTTAAACCGTTTAAGAGTCTGGGCCGGACATTCCTTCCCAGATGATAATTTAAATGCAGATCAAATTTAGAACCCAACTTGTATTAGTTTAAAAATAGACATTGTCTTTAGAAAACTGACTTCTGGTACATTTGGGGCTTGGGGATTTGATAGGCTCTCTCCTACTGTTCTCATAGCTCTGTTTTAGACTCCGAGAGATAGTAGACATTTGAGGCAGAGATGAAGCCACTGGGACACCGACACTGAGACAGAGATGAAGCCACTGGGACACCGACACTGAGACAGGCTTTGTGCCACGTATTGGTTTCTTCAGACCATGCTCGTTCTTTCCAGTAAAATTCATGGAAAGGCCAGAAATCATTCATTATAACATTGAATGTGACTTCTCTACACTAAATTTGTTGGCTGTTTTCCAATTTGAGAAAGGTTAGAGAAAATGGAAAGGGAATCTAACTGGACAATTTTGAGATAATCAGACTGTTGTGTTGATAAAGTCTTCAGTTTGGTTTAGGTGAGTCAGGAATTTTTCCTCAGGGGACAGTGTAAGTGTTAATAGCCCTAAAGAGAAGACTAGTGCCAGCTCTCACCTAGAGCTGGAAATTAGTTTATCAGATGCTATAACTTAACGTTATTCATTACGCAAGTAAATCAATTATGAAAATACGGAGTAATTCTTGGCAAGCCTCATTCATATGGAAGTTGAAGATTTACACAGAATGTGTTATTAGGTTATTAGGGTCAGGTTGGGGTTGGGAGAAGTTCGTTGCTAACTATTTAATGATCAGAGAAGCGAACATATATTGAGCTTGCATAAATGCATTTGAATTATCCAAAATTTTGATTAAAATTATAACAAAATTGTAAGCTTAAAATAAATACTTGACTTATCTTGACATTTAAAAAATAACTTTGAAGGGTGATACTTTTTTCTTCCATGATTTAGCAATGCAAAACAAGTATTTCTTTTTTTTTGTGAAAAAAACTGTATTTCTAGATACCACTTTTCTCATAGTCTTAATGATTTTTGTCTTCACCAACACTTTTTATAATAGTCTCCTGCAGGCTGATAACTTTCAAATGATGTTAGTGTGTAACACTGTGGACTTTTGGTACATAATGATATATTATTTTGTGACCCAGTTATGTCTATAATGCTATTTTTTTTTACGTCAAAACAAGTATTTTTAAAAAAGAGAAAATGAGTTTTTTACTTGCATTTTGTTTATAATGGGGTATATTGTCTGCATTATTATAGTAAGTGATGTGTTTCCACTGGAGGGCTACTGTGAATATCTTTGCATTACCCAAGTAATGTTTGGTCATCTCCAAGAACACTGCTCCATACCAGCTTGGGTAGAAAAGTCATGCAGTGGCACTGTTTGAAACATTTGGGGAGGCATTTATTTTATTTTTTTTTCTTTAATGGTTATATACCTATTTGGACAGAAGCAAAATAATTGCTTATAATAGTCATTTTTCATAGTACCACAAACTCTGAATCTATAAAAAGTAGAATTTCTTTAAAATGGTGACCTTAGGAGTTAGTGTTAGCTTCTTATATGATACATTCACTGTAGAGAACATTTTCTTTTTTTTCTTTTTCTTTTTTTTTTAAGAGACAGAGTCTCACTTTGCCACTCTTGGTAGAGTGCTGTGGCATCATTGCTCACAGCAACCTCCAGCTCTTGGGCTTAGGCAATTCTTGCCTAGGCCTCCCGAGTAGCTGGGACTACAGGTGCCCACCACAACGCCTGGCTATTTTTTTGATAACGTTTTCTTTTTTTAAAATTACAGGCATGGTGGCTCACGTTTGTAATTCTAGCACTTTGGGAGGCCGAAGTGGGTGGTTTGCTCAAGCTAAGGAGTTGGAGATCAGCCTGAGCAAGAGTGAGACGCCATCGCTACTAAAAATCGAAAAACTAGCTGGGTGTTGTGGTGCACGCCTGTAGTCCCAGCTACTTGGGAGGCTGAGGCAAGAGGATTGCTTGAGCCCAGGAATTTGAGGTTGTTGTACACCATTATGCCAAGGCACTCGGCATTCTACCCAGCCAACAGAGTAAGGCTGTGTCTCAAAACAAAAACAAATCAAAACCCTAACAAAATCCACACAGTAGTATAACCCATTGGAAAGGAAGTGTCAACTACTAGCTGATCTTTAGCAGTCTCTTAATCAGTAGTAATTTTGTTTTCCAGTAACACTTTCAGTACAATAGACTATGCGAGCAAAACTAACCGTGGCTCTTGGAAACTGAGCTATTTTGGGTTCCGTTCTCGGAAGGTTAAATTACATTTGTTCCCATTGATGATGATCATTTCCCCCCCCCCCCCGGTCTACTTTTATGTGTCAGATGTCCTTTCCAGCTCTGCTGCTAATGTGTTTCTCTGAAGCGACACAGTTCCTATCTTCATGCAGCCTAAGGCCTAGTGGAGAAGACACAAAACAGTTTGGTCACAAAAGTAAAAACATACACACGTGTGTACGAGTGAGTGCTCCAGTAGCAGTGGAACGGTGTCGTTTCATAAGTAGGAAAGAGCAACGTGATGTTTTATTGGAAAAGGAAAAGAAGCAAGGATTGGGGTTTGTGAGATATATTTTTCAGCAAATTATACGTGAAAGCTAATTCTTTAGAACTATCTGAATTTACTTGGTATCCCCTTTAGCTCAGGGTGTGTGTAGTACAAGGGTGGGAGAGGAGGGAGGGGGCGGCAGAGATGAGAGGGGATTTACCAAGTGGGGACTTGGGAGGTAGGAAAATGTTTCCAGTGGACCCCTGTCCTGGCCTTCAAGGGGTGTGGCTGGAGCAGAGCATAATAGTCTGGTGGGGGGGTGGGTAAGTGAAACTCCGTACAAGGTGGACAGGTTTTTAGTTTTGTTCTAAGTGTCATGAGAAGCCGGTGAGTGGTTTTAGGTAAGGGCGTGTTGCAGAGACAGGGAGACCAGGTATGCAGTCTGTTACTGACGTTTGGGGGGTATGAAACTAGAAGTGACAGTTGTGCTTTTTGCATTTTGGATGACCTTCGGTGAGTCCTGTTCCCCAGCTAGAGTGTAAGCTCCTGGAGGGCCCTTGGTTTTGTCTTACCCACTGCTCACACCTTGAACAGGGCTCGACACAGAGTAGGTGCTCAGTGAATACTTCTGAACAGACCTGTGGATGCCTCAGCAGCACGCTCTTCTGATTCCTTCCAGTCCTGGACGTTCAGCGCCTTCCCCCTCTGCAGCCCATGGTCTGACTGTATTTTAAACTTGTCTAATGGCAAGTGATCAAGGCAGCCAGCGTCTGCCCACACTCTTGTCCTTGGACAGCAAGGTCTTTGTTTGGCTACTTTGGGAAATCCTGGCTACTACCAGGCCTGAGTTCAAAGAAGCAGTGTATTGGCTTAATTCCTTGTGCTAGCTGCCGGATGGCACAGCTACAAAAAGGATTTGGCAGATGGCACGGCAGCAAAAAACGATTTGGCAGCAAGGAGCAAGTGGAGATTGCCTGAGGTTTCAAGGGGAGGTGAGGCAGGAGAGAATTTAGGAAGGTGGTGGTGCTTTTTACTAGTTCTGAAGTTTTATATTTCGGTATAGCTGTGTTTTTCCAATATTACATGTATAGAAGGATCGACCTAATGTTTATTAAAAAAAGAACCAGCACTGAGAGACGGGGTTTGCGGGTGACCTTCGAGTGTGTTCCTTTTATTTAAGATAAATCTTTGATAGAGCTTGACAGATAGAGCTAGTTAATAGTGTAGACATCTGTTGGGGCTGAGAGCAGTTTTGTTCTTAGCTATAGATCATGTTAATATAAACTCTGGCTACAAACCATCCCTGTTCTCTGATTTAGACTTCAATACAGTGTAATAGGCCCAGGCCCACACACACCTACTAGCTCTTTCTTTAACGGTGTCACAGCCAGTCTGGGAGGAAAGCATTTGAGGAACCGATTCCAGATTCACCCTCGTGACCGGGAGGTGTGGGTAAATGTGGTAATGTGCTTTTCCTCTCTCTACCTATGGTTACGAAACTTCACCAAGGTGGTTCCCTGTCCCCTGTGTGGGTATGCAAGTGACTTTATTTTCCTAAACTTGAGGCAAATTTCTTTATTTTCTCGTTGAGGGAAGCAAATGGTCTTTTCATGCATTTATATCCCTTTTTGATGTCCTGGAAGGCAGGGTCTGGAATCTCCCTAACTTGTATATTGTCCCTCAATTCCCATCTCACTTACTATCAAAAGCGAGTTTATGATGTCTGCTCCTTTAACCCTCCCTGCAAAAGTACTTTTTAAAGAACTACTCGGGCAGATGTGAAGTTTTTTCTACTGCTATGTTTGTGAAAAATGCAAAGTTATGGGGTTTTTTTTGGTGTCTGTGTGTGTATGTGACTCCAAGGGACTAGCGAAATAATTAAAGTGATTGACCAGGGCGTCAGAGGAGACCATTGTATCTCCACAGGGTACAGTACTGATTCAAAAACAGAGAAAAAAAA
>NW_003852591.1:1084276-1085639 GCF_000181295.1 Otolemur garnettii
ATTCTCTATTCCCCTATTTTCTGGAAGGTTTTATGAAGAATTGGTATTATTTTTTCTTTATGTGATGGGATTCTTCAATGAAGCCAACTAGGCTTGAGATTTTCTTTGTGGGGAGATTTTTAATTGCTAATTCAGTTTTTTATTGTAGGTATATTCAAAATTTTTGCTTTTTCTTAAGTCAGTATTGGTTATTTATGTCTTTGTAGGAATTTGTCTATTTCATCTCACTTGTCTAATTTAGTGGCATATAGTTTTTCGTAACATCTCACAACAACTTTTGGTGGATTAAAGGGACAAACGGGTTGAGACCTTTCTTACTTCCTAACATAAGCTTAAGTTTGAAGTTTTAAAATTTTCTCTAACCATTGCTTTATCTGTGTCCTATAAATTTGGACATTTTGTTTTCATTCAGTTAAAGATATTTTAAAAATTTGAGCCAGGTGTGGTGTCACCTGCCTGGTCTCAGTTACTTGGGAGGTTGAGGTGGGAGGATTGCTTGAGCCCAGGAACAAGACGGGGCAGCATAGTGAGACCCTATCTTTTAAAACTTTTTAAAATAAATATTTAATTTTGCTTGTTATTTTTTCTCCTTTTCCCCATGGATTGTTTGGAAACTACTGTTAGATTTTCAAGTATTTGGAGATTTCTTGCTTTTTTTCTCTTTTTTGTTAATTGTAATTATTTGTGGTTGGTAAATCTATTTTGTATTATTTCAGTCCTCTTAAATTTGACATTTGTTTTGTGATATTGCAAGTTGCTTATCCTAGACCTTAAAAAGAATGTGTATTCTGGTTGTTCTATCAGTTATTTAGCAATCTTCAGTTATGGATGAGCTGTCTCTCTCCTTTCAGTTCTGTTCATTTTTATTCCATTTGTTTGGAGTACTCCTGTTTGGTTCTGCAATATATAAGTTTATAGTTGTTACGTCACCCTGATGATTTGACCCTATTATCATTATAAATTGACCCCCTTCTCCTATAATATCTTTTTTGTCTTATATCTTTCTTGTTTTAGCTCTCTTACGGTTATTATTCATGGTATATATATCTCCATCTTTGAGGGCTGTTTTAATAGAATCTTATCAGGTGTCAGTTTGTGACTTTTTTGTTTTTTGTTTTTTTTTTAAATTTGCCACATTTTTAGAGCATCTTATTTTTATGCACAATGACAGTGAGTTAAAGAAAAAGTCTTTGCAAATGATTATACAGTTTTAGGTTAGCACACATGTATACAGTTCTGGGAATTTTAATACATGTATGGAGTCTTGCAACTTTTACTACAATAAAGATTCAGAAGAGTTTCATTACCTACCTCCTGCCCTCCCAAACCCTCCCTTTATACTCATCTCTCTGCCTACCCATAA
>NW_003852591.1:1085892-1095672 GCF_000181295.1 Otolemur garnettii
TAGAGTGGATACCCAGGTGTGTGATTTCTGAGTCATGAGGTCAAGTTCTTTACCAAAAACTGCCAAAATACAATGAATGTTTGAGAGTTCTTGTTAACTGTTTTTGCTACCACTTGGTATTGCTAGTATTTTTTTTAGCCATTTTTTTTTTTTTTAATTGAATGGTAACTATGTACATTAATGCACTTCTGGGGTACAGTGTGGGGTTTTCACACACAATCCGAAACACTTCCATCAACTGGTTAACGTAGCCTTCATGTCATTTTCTTAGTTATTGTTTTAAAACGTTCACATTCTACTCTTAGAAAGATTCACTTGTTTTTTAGCCATTTTAATAGCAGTATCTTTTCATGAGTTTAATTTGCAGCTGCCTAATGGCAAATGATTTCAAACATCTTTCATGTACTTGCTATCCTTACATCCTCTGGTGAAGTGTCCTCTTCAAGCTTTAAATTTTCTATGTCAAACCGAATTATTTTAAGTACACTGAATATAATATTTTCTTGATAACAGAGGCAATTGGATGAACTATAATCGTTAGGCTGGGAATTAACAACGGTTTGGAATCACAGGGAAGCTTTCAAGGACTATTGGGGTGGTATAGGCTGCTTCTGTCCCCATCAGAATTCTTTTTCTGCTGTTGGCGTGCCTAACTCTGGCAGCGGTCCCACTTCTCTTCCTGATTTACTGCTTTTATGAAATGATCATGAGTAAGTCTAGAATAAGTCTAGAATAAGTTAGAACCACTTGAGAAAGAATAGTGAAGTGCCTCTCAGTAAATGCCGCAGGAGCACTTCTCTAAGTAAAGTGCATAAACTCTGTAACATCTGTTTTAGGACTCCTCCTAACCAGGCTGGGAGGCTGACGGGGGACCTGTGTGTGTGAGGGTGCACGTGCACCGAGCATTGTCTGTGGGCTGTAGGAACAGCATAAACAGTATGCCTTGCAATGTGCATGGATTCCACTATTTTCCAGAATTATGTGGGTGCTATCGAGGGATCCTAAATTTTGGTAGTTTTTTCTTTTCCTTTATGTAACTTGTCTACCAATGCGGGTTGTTTTTTCTTGTCTGTGATGTGCTGAGTAGAACTTGTCAGATGGAGCTTTCCTGGAAAGTGAGGTATTGCTGTTCATGACTAGCCAAGACAAGATGAAGTGGGCTTTTTTCAGTTTGTGCTATTTAATCATGGGTTATCAAATGCTGTTTACAAGGCTTATATTAATTTTTGATGATGTAGTATGGCATATTTTTGTTGAAAAGCCTTTTGTGGAAGTTGGACAATTGTAGGCTCTTCAGATTCTTCAAATGATGGGACCTCTATGAATTATTAACGGTTTTTATTAACACTGATCTGAAAAGGGACAAGAGAAAGTGTATTCTTCAATTTATTATTGCATAAAAGTGTTTAAATCATGGGTTTTGAGTTGATTCTTTCTCACATTCATCATGTCATTTTGATGCATTTGTTATAAATAAAACTTGATTAGCGGCCTGGTGGTTAAATACAAAGATTGCAGAAATAGAAAAGGAAATTATTCCTATGTACATAATTTATGTAAGCATCACATCTGCTTGTGTATTGTTGACCAAATTCTTAAGTGTTTAAAGTACTTTGCTGCTTTGCACGTCTCATACTGTCAAGCAAGTTCTTGTTTAGGAATATGTAATTGTATCATAATATGGTAATTTATTATGCAAATATCATCTTAAATTATCAATCTAACAGCTTTATTTTTCTTAGCTATTTTTGGTTCTCATTTCAGGATAGAAATTAGCTAAGCAAAAGGGGAAACAAGGTGATTGATGTACTAAATTATCATTACCCTAATTTTAGTTATGAGATATTAGGGGTTGTAATTTGTTTTAGGGGCATTTATTTATTTATTTATTGAGGCAACTCACTCTGCTCCCTTGGTTAAAGGGCAGTGGTCTGATCATAACTCACAGCAGCCTCAAATTCCTGGGTTCCAGCAATCCTCTCGCTTCAGCCTCCAGAGTAGCTAGGAATACAGGCACATACCACCATGCTCAGCTAATTTTTCTTTTTCTTTTCTTTCTTTCTTTCTTTCTTCTTCTTTTTTTTTTTTTTTTTGTAGAGATGGGAGGCGTCTCACTCATGCTCAGGCTGGTCTCGAACTCCTGAGCTCGAGCGATCCTCCCACCTCAGCCTCCCAGCATGCTAGGATATAGGAGTGAGCCACCACGCCTGGCCCATTTTATTATCTTCATGATACCCAAGCAGAACCTGTCTTTAAAGGCCACTGTTGAAAATTGTTTGAATATGGGCAGGTGTGGTGGCTCATACCTGTAATCCTAGTGCTCTGGGAGGCTGAGGAGGGAGGATACATTGAGCTCAGGAGTTTGAGACCAGCCTGAGCAAATGTGAGACCATCTTTACTAAAAACAGAAAACAGATTGTTGTGGTGGGTACCTGTAGTCCCAGCTACTCAGGAGGCTTAGTCGGGAGGATCACTTGAATCCAGGGGTTTGAGGTTTATGTGAGCTAGGCTGATTCCATGGCACTCTAGCCTGGGAAATGGAGTGAGAATCTGTTTCCAAAAAAATAAAAAGTTGTTCAAATGAGAGTGGAAATTTAAAATGTTACTAAGTGGGATGGAGGTTATTAAAGTAAGATTTATCTTACCAGAAATCAGGGATTTAGTTTCTAATTTTTCACACTAAAATAATGCCCCATTTTCTTTTATTGAATAGTAATACTAACTTTGTTATATGCTTGTTTATACTTTGTATAAACTTATTTATAGTGATTGACTTTTTATTATAAACATACCAGTGTCAGTTGAATTAGTCTAAACATTCTTATTATTATGTCTGGGGTAATATTTGAATTTCTTTGAGATTAACCATATAAAGGATAAAAGTGATAAATTTTGAACTACATTAAAATTAGCAATTTCTCTTCATCAAAAAAACATTAAGAGGCTGGGCACGGTGGTAATTCTAGCACTCTGGGAGGCTGAGGCCAGTGGATTGCCTGAGTTCTGGAGTTCAAGATCAGCCTGAGCAAGAGTGAGATTCTGTCTCTACTTAAAGTAGAAAAAACTAGCTGGACGTTGTGACAGGCACCTGTAATCCCAGCTACTCAGGAGGCTGAAGCAGTGGGATCAGTCGAGCCCAAGAGTTTGAGGTTGCGGTGAGCTATGATATCACAGCACTTTACCCAGGGGACAGAGACTCTGTCTAAGAGAAAAAACCAAAAACCAATAAGAAAGTCAAATGCAAGGCACAGAGTGGGAGGCAATATTACAGACTTGCAACACACATAGCCAACAGAGGCGTCATAACGCAATGTAAAAAGAACTTCAAATCAATAAGCCAGACACTCCACTCCCCCTGGCCAAACACTTAAGACTTTAATAGGCAGTTCACAAAGTGTTCATTTAGCTAAAAGACCTGGTTTTGAAAACCACTCTTACAAGGTAAGTGCAAATTAAAGCCATAATGATACAACATTGTATTCTTACCATGATAACAAATGACGGAGATTGGTAAGTGTAGACTGCTAGTGGAGTATAAACTGGTAGAACCTTTTACCAGCAATTCCACACTGAGGTGTAGCGATCCAACAGAATATACACATGTGTGCCCCAGAGTGTGCCAGCAGTGCCCCCAGCATTACTCCTGCTGCTGTGGACTAGGAGGAAACAGTGTGTTCATCGAAAGTAAATGGACGCCAGGCATGGTGGCACATGCCCATAATCCCATCTACTCTGGAGGCTGAGGTGGGAAAATCACTTGAGTCTAGAAGTTTGAGACCAGCCCGGGCAGCATAGACTTCATTCTTATTTAATTTAAGCACAAGTAAATGGAGAAATAACTCTTAGATACTTTGCTTCCTGTAGCAACATAGATGAGTTTCACAAACTTTTGAATGAAAGAAGACGAGACGTATGTTAAGTGTACAAACTTAATGACTTCACGTAAATAAATATTAAATTCCCATGCTTTTCCCCTTGACAGTGGAAACCAGGCAGCACCCATCTGTGGTGCCAGAAGTCATAATGGGTTTTGGCTTTGACCTCTGAAGGTGGCTTCTGAGGTATTGGTAATGTTTACTTTCTTGAGCCGTAGTTACACAGATGAGTTCAATTTGTGAAGTCTTACGCATTTACAACTGACATGCTGGCCAGGTGAGGTGGCTCACGTCTATAATCCTGTGACTTTTGGAGGCTGAGGCAGGAGGGTCCCCTGAGGACGGGAGAAGTTTAAGGGTAGCCTGAGCAAGAGTGAGACCCCCAACTCTACAAAAAAATAAAAGAATTAGCTGCCTGTGGTGGCACTTGCTTGTAGTCTCCTAGGAGGCTGAGGCAAGAGGATTGCTTGTGCCCAGGAGTTTGAGATTGCAGTGAGCTATGATTATACTACTGCAATCCAGTCCAGAGAGCGGAGTGACAGCTTGTCTCAAAAAGAAAAAAAAATTTGCATGCTTTACATATATATATATACACATATATATTTTTTCATTTTTATAAAAGCTTAATTTAAAACTTTAAATCTTTATTTTGCATTGTGTTCCATGCTGGAATGCTAACAAGTAATTAGAATTCCTCAATGCAAAATAAATAAACATTTAAAAAGGAAGAATGCTGTGGTGGTAGCCATAATTGTTTTTCAAAACCCTTTTTCTTTCATAGACTTGTTGCTTTCATTTGCCTCTTTTGGTTTTATGGGCCTTTGTGAAGTCTGATATTAAAAGGCCCAGAAACAAAACTTCTTGGCTATTAGTGTAGAGTTTATTAAATACGAAAAACCTGTGTCAATGTGTAAAAGTTACAGAGAACTAAATTAAGTACTGATGAGATCTTATTCCTACTGGCTCTTTAGTCCAAAGAAAGTATTTTTAGTTTCCAACAGTGCTAATATAGTTAGGGTTTATTATACTTCTCAGTTACTAATTTGTTTTTATCATCCTTGTGTTCTCATAAAACTTCTCTAATATCACATCCTGCCACAGTTTGAAGTTCTTTATGTTGTTTTCCTTGGAATACTGTAATTTTTTTGAGAGCAAGAACTATTTATTTCTCACTAGCATGGAGGATTGCTTATGTTAAATAATCAGAAAATGTTCATTTGTTCTACATTTTATAGAAGACTCGGTGATAAAAATCCCAGAAGTTCTTAATTCTTATGCACGTTCCCCTTTTGGGTAGGACAGAATTAGTGGGAGTTTCTCATATGATGTACTAATAACATCTGTCCCAGTTGATGATGTGAAATTTTGTAGCCATCATGTTTCAGATTTACATTAAAAAAAATGTATTTAATGTATGTTATTAGAACTAAGTTTACCTTCAACTGGTATAGGTAGAATTACTTAAAGATTGGCAGAACTGGAGTTTACATTTGATGGCATAGCTCATTTTATGCTAAGAACAGCATATGTGAACGTAAATTACAAAGCTTTGCAACTAGAAGGATCATGATGGAATTTTCTGGCCTGGTACCTAATTTGACTTTGATGCTGAATCCAGGATATATATTCAGTCACTTTTTAAAATGTTTCCTAAGTGTGGCTGAGAGTGGTGACTTACACCTATAATCCCAGCACTTCGGGGGGCCAAGATAGGAGGATTACTTGAGCCCAACAGTTGGAGGTTGCAGTGAGCTGTGAGTGGCAGAATGAGACCCTATCTCAAAAAGCAAAACAAAAAATGTTTTGTGAGTAAACTGCTATACCACCCTTGCAAGCTGATTATGCTGAAGAAACATTTTAAGATGCTAATTTCACTGATTCAGTTATCATAACATATTTCCAGTAGTATAGGCAGGGTCCTAATAAATTTATTGACTGGCAAAGTTGATTTACTTTTTTGTAAAACATTCAAAACTTGTAGAGTATGCCAATTTGGAGTGGTCAGTTGTATTATGGTAATTGCCAAAGATGCTTAATGCATTAATGTTTCAAGTATATTTATTTAATATTTTTCCAGACAACCCATTTGTTGAGGTTAAAACACCAATGAAATTGTCATTAAAAATCAATATATGTACTTATTTTTGTAAATTCTATTTTGTAATAATTTGATCCACAGAAAAGTTTCAAAGTTATATTTAAAGTTGCCATAAGGGATAGTTAGTTAATTCATACTTCTTTTAAAAGTTTAATATTTTTTGCAGAGCTGGCTGTGGTGGCCGGTACCTGTAATCCTAGCTTCTCAGAAGGCCGAGATAGGAGATGAGCCTGGGCAAATAGTGAGGCCTCATCTCATTTACAAAAAGGAGTAAATAAAAAATTTAACATTTTTAATGAAAATATTGTAGCCTCTGATTTTTGTTCAATAGAGAAATATTTTTGTTTTGAACTGTGTTATGTTTAAATGAAAGGTTATGTTCTTTTGGTCGTCCTTCTCCCCTAAATGTCACTTTTCCTGTGCTGTAGCGTGACCATCAATCACCCAGAGCTGTGAGGCGTTGTATTTGGGATTTATGTTGCACATTTATGAGCATGAATAAACTTTATTGATTCAGGACCATGGGAATCATTTAGTTACAGAATCAGAAATCTGTCTGGTGAAATGTTCCCAATTTTATATTTTTATAAAACAGCAAGAGCATTTTTAAGTCCCGCCTGCCACGTTCCTGTCCCCTCCCCCCTTACTGTTTCTGCTGTCTGCTCCTGCTAGTTCCCCTCCATCCCTTCTCTGTATGTACAAATCTCACTTACTTTAAATATGTCTGTGACAGCATTCATGAGGTTATTGGCTTGGAGTGTTTCAGCCCTGTTGTTCTGCGGGGGAAATACAGCTCAGTAGCTCAAATCAAGGGCTGGGTTCATGTTTGGGATCCAGTACCATTTAGTAGCTGTGTTGCGTCGTATGGATCATGTCTTTACCTCCTCTGTCTCTCCTGAGAATTATGGATAATGATAGCACCTGCCACTTAATGTTGGTTTTGAACAGTCAGGTTTTACTCTAGTCAGAGTGAAGCACCTGGGACCTAGTCCTGAAACAGAATTTGCATGAAAAGGCTGGCAGAGAGAGTAGTCTGAGGGCTTACCTTGGCAGCTTAGCCCCGGTGTGGCCTTCTCTGGTTCCCAGTACAGAGCTTCTGAAACCCATATGAACTTTTCTGATAGGGGTGGTAAGAGCATCTTTTGTGCAAATGCACACGAACTTCATGGCCACCCTGTATTTAGTCGTAGTCTCTGGTTCCTGATACAGAGTTTCTAAGACCCCTGAACTCTCTGGAGTGCTCAGAGCGTCTTTTTGTATGTTAATGAGATGACCGATGGGTGAAATCTCCTGTGTAGCTTCAGATTGGGGCCTGCTTGCCAGGGTAATCAACTCTGTGATTAGAGGTTTGGAACTTTCGGCCCCATCCTATTACCTCTGTGGAGTACAAATTGGCTGGAGATCAAGTTGTTATTTACCAATGGCTAGTGATCTAACCAATCATGGCTACCATTCTCCGTAAGAATCCCTAAAAGATGGTGTTCAAGGGCTTCTGAGTTAGTGAATACGTGGGGTGCCTAAGGGTTGTACCCCCAGAGTGCTCCCCTTAATCTCACCCTTTGCACCCCTTCCATTTGGCTGTTTCTCAGCCGTATCTTTTGTAACAAACTGGTAAATACAGTAACTGCTTTTTTTTTTTTTTTTTAAGAGAGTCATACTTTGTCGCCCTTGGTAGAGTGCTATGGCATCATAGCTCACAGCAACCTCCAACTCCTGAGCTTAGGCAATTCTCTTGCCTCAGCCTCCTGAGTAGCTGGGACTACAGGTACCCACCACAACACTTGGCTATTTTTTTGTTGCAGTTTGGCTGGGGTTGGGTTTGAACCCACCACCCTCGGTATATGGGGCTGGTGCCCTACTCACTGAGCCACAGGTGCCACCTAATAACTACTTTCTTGAGTTCTGTGAGCCATTCTAGGAAATTATGGATCCCAAGGAGGGGATCATGAGACTTCCCATTTTTTGCCTGTCCGTCAAAAGTACTGAGGCCAGGACTTGGCATTGGTGTCTGAAGTGGGACAGTCTTGTGGGATCTCAGCTAACTCCAGGTAGATACGTAGTGTCAGCATTGATTGAATAGTGGGACTTCTAATCAGTGTCTGCCGAAAGTCAAAGAATTGGTTGGAGTGGGGAAACCTCAGTCACACCCGCATTTGATAGTAGAATTTGTTGGTGGTGTGTGGAAGACGAAGTGTTTTATTTTGCCTGGGGTGTCAGTCAGGGTCCTCTATAGAAACAGAACCACGTTAAGAGATGTGTATGTGGGACTGTGTGTGTAAATATACACATACACACACAGAGATAGAGTAAAATCGATTTTAAGGAAGGAATAGACTCAGTTAAGGCAGACAAGTGAAAAATCTGTAGGACAGGCTGGAGGCAGACTATTCTTTGAGAACTCTCACTTGTTGCTCTGAAGATCTTTCATCTGAGTAGATGAAACTTGTCCACATTATCAAGGATAATCTGTTTACTTAAAGTCCACAGATTGTAAATATCAACCACATCTACAAAATACCTTCACAGTCACACTTAGATTAACGTTTGATTGAACAACAGAGTACTATAGCAGCGCCAAGTTAACATACAAAACTACCACACCGACTGTAGTCTTAACTAGTGTAGAAAGACATCATGATTGTTAAGCATTCTATCAATAGCCTTCAGACCACAGACGCTGGTGCCATCAGACATCCAGAGGAATGTTTGTGCTTCAAGCCCTTAAAAAACCATTCTGTGACAGTGGGTTATGCATGGTGGTGGTGAGGTCTGTGTGTGTTGACCCAACTCCTCCCTCATTTTGAGTAGTTAAATATGACAGTTATGAGTTACGAGCCTCTTTGCGTCATGCTTATTTTTAGTGAAATACTGTATACTGGCTGAATTTCAAAAATTTTATAAAGAACGTGATTATTTAGAATTCAGTCCAAATGCACGATTGTTACTGTAGAGGGGAAAGCAAATATCACGCTCTGATTTATTCAGTGTGCTCTGAGGGAAAGAGGAGAGAAGTCAGTGTAGCAAAATTATGGTTTAATAGATTCAGTGACTGTTAGGCCGATACACTCAGTACATACCTTTGAGTATGAAAACTAATGGTTTGCTGAAACGTATCCCCAGTGGATTGTGTAGCAGTTCATTTCTAATGTTAACCTGTATAATTGCTGCTTTCTTCAGCTATCGCCTCTACTTAACATGAAAATCTCTTCTGTGGGCCATGGAATTGCTCTTTTTGAAATAGTGTGTTAGAAAGCAAACAGTGAATCACAGCAGAATCAGCCTGAACTGTCCCTTGATGTCTCTATGTAACTTGCCATGTGTTTTAAAGATCTTGTACAGACTGTCGTCCATATAAAATATGGTCCATAATCCTAAACTCTGAACACTGTAAGAGAACATTTAACCCAAGAAAAGTGGATGGTATCATTGTTGCCACATTTAAATATGTGGCTTATGATCTTTTCAGATGGTTAAAATGTAACCATAAAAAGGGTAGAGGACCTTTGTTCTGGTTAGGAGGCTACTGAGTGGACCTCTCTTTACCCTCGGCCAGGTCAGCTTAGCAATATGAAGTTTTTGTTTTTGTTTTTGTTTTTTAAACCAGCTGTACTGATTTGCAAAGTTTAATTTTAGGGGTTGAAAATTACACTGTCGTCCTACATATATTTCGATGATTGACATAATCTAATTGGTATGACCCCAAGAGAAACAATCTCCCCCATCCCCAGAGCTGACTAGGAAAACAGTGGACTTTTAAAACAGTGTTTAAAATACGTTTTCTTTTTCTTTTGGAAAATCTTGATGAGA
>NW_003852591.1:1097649-1101374 GCF_000181295.1 Otolemur garnettii
GCTGCTGTATTCCTTGATCACTTCTAGGAGTTTTGTAGTAGAATCCCTGGTGTTTTCCAGATAGACTTTGGGAATTTTAAGTACTGTCTTCTATAAGTAACAAATGAGAACTGTGGTTTTGTTTTATTTTGTTGAGTGTTTGCCGTGAGTTCAATATTGCATTCAAAGCTATGGGGAATTACATTATTATCTCTTGGTGAACTTAATTGTATATGTCTTGGAAACATCAACCATACCTGGTATACAACTGTGAGACAGCAATCAAAAAATGGTGGGATCATGTCCAAATAACCTAGAAGGCATCTTGAAGGGGTTCCTACTGGCCAAAGGTGGGCAGGTGGACCTCCAAATAAATAACAGTAGTGAATAATTGTAGCCAACAGTAATAGTAATGGATTGTAACTCACTGAATAAATGAATAATGTAAGTGTAGGAGTGGATATGCGCATTATTGAAAGCTTGAGGAGGAGCAGGTATTTATGCAGCTTCAAAGTACCTCCCTGGGAAATCCAACAGGGAAAGAGTAGGTCACCCCGCAGTGGGGATGCCTGACAGATACCAGAGCCACTATCATCAGTAACAACACAAATGAAAATTGTGTGACACCTGGTAGGATTCAGCGAGAGTAGTAGTATTCTTTCTATGATAATCTTGCCCGTATCTTTACTTATCATTCATTCTTTTTAAAAAAATAAATGCCATTTTGAAATACAGCATACACACAGAAAGATGCACAGATCCTAAGTGGACAGGTAACTGAATTTTAAAAAGTGAACTCAGCTATGAAGCCAGCCCCCAGATCAAGAAAATGAATAGGTCGGAAGCCAAGTTTCTGATTAAGAAGATTATGACTTGCAACCCCTCATCCAGCTGTGTCTTTAAAAAAAAAAAAAAAAATCTCAGAATTTCTTTTAAATTGTGAAAAATTTCCCAAATGTTAGTATCTTATATGACGATGGTAAAATTACTGAAATCAGTGGTGTTGATACGATACCATTTGCTAATCACCACACCATATTTGTATTTTGTCCCCTGTTCCAGTAATGCCTCTTGTCTGACTGTGCTCTCATCTCGGGTCAAACTTTGCATTTATTTGGTTTTCCTTTGTCTCTTTGAATCTGTGATATTCATCAAATGATGGTTTTTCTATTATTCTTTCTCCGTTTATCAGTTAAAATTCCTAGATAAGAAAGCTTGGCCTTTTTTTCTATTTACTTATACATTCAGTAATTTGTTTTTACCACTGTGGATTTGTAGGTGTTTGTGGATTATAGTCCATTAAGGTAACTTTTAATTTCGTTATTTAAATTGTCTCAGGTATGGCCCCTTCAGTTTGGTTCTATTTTCCTTTGATAAACTTCCCTCTTTTCTGAGCACTTCCTCACTTATTGGTACCATAAAATGTTCTAGGCTTATTTGGTTGTTTCCCTGGCCCAGTGTTATACCCAGACATTTTCCAAGTAGTTCTGGGCCTTTTTAGTAAAGGATAGTGTTTGGCAACCAGTAGCATTCATTGCTACTGGGGTGTCGTCACTCCCAGGTGCTCTGGGAGAGCACAGAGCTGGAAAATGTGTGCATAGATAAACGTTCCTGCTTCTATCTGTGCCTGTCCCCCTGCCTGTCTATTGAAATACATACTGAGAACTGTGAATTTGGCCAGGTGCAGTGGCTCACACCTGGAATCCTAGCACTCTGGGAGGCTGAGAAAAGTGGATTGCTTGAGCTCATAAGTTGAGACCAGCTTGAGCAAGAGCGAGACCCCATCTCTACTAAAAATAGGAAAACTAGCTGGGCATTGTGGTGGGCACCTGTAGTTCTGGCTACTTGGGTGGCTGAGGCAGGAGGATTACTGGAGCCCTAAAGTTTGAGGTTGGTGTTGTGAGCTATGATGACACCACGGCACTCTACCCAGGGCGATTGCATAAAACTCTGTCTCTAAAAAAAAGAAGACACCTCCCCTCCCACCCCCCCTCCCCCCACCCCCTATGAGTTCATAGTGGCACCTCTGATTGAAGTCTCACACCACAGAGTTCATTCTAGCTTTTCCTCTTTGTCCATCTCTAGCTTCAGGGTAGATAGTCAGAATACTGGTGGAGTGGCTAGTCCCCCTCCCACACGCCCTTCAGTGTGATTCTGTTGTATATTTGTAATGCTGTTCATTTGTTACTGTTTGTGTTTCGTTTTAACCCCCACCCCCACCCCCGCCCCTTAACTGTTTGATTTTAATTCTTTGCTCTTTTATTTTGGGAGATATCACCTTGATTATAACTGTCAAAACTATACAAAAAGATACATTTGGGGTCATGGCACTTCCCCTCTGTTCTCATTCCCCTAATCTCATGCCTCTGGCTCCGGGATGCTGCCTGCCTCTGACCTCTTGTTTGTCCTCAGATACGAGGGACCCACTCACGCTCATTCTCTCCCTCTGCCCAGAGCCATGTTTCTATTCCCATTCTTCCACATCTGTCTATCAGACACGTCTGTTCTAACCTCTATGGGAAGACTTCCTTTCCTCATCATCTGTCTGCTTGCGGTTCACTCCCTCTACATTTAATAATCCTGTCCTATTCATTTTTAGCTCCCATCACACTGGTGTTTCATGACTTCTCTTACATTTGATGTAAGCCGTTGCTACAGAGGCTTGCCGGCTTCTCCCTGCTGTGAGCTCCTGGACAGGGGCATTATCTTCGTATGTCCTGCACCTTCTCCAGTTGCTTGCCTTTCCAGTGATGTAAATACATTGCACTTCTTTTCAGTTTGGTTTTCTTCATGCCTTTTCCTGTCACTCATGGTACCAGCCTATGTTATTAGGATGCAGATCTTCCTCCTGTGATGCCTGTGGTCATCTGCTCTCTGGCTTTTGGACAGTCTCTCTCTCCTCCTGTATCTGGCCACCACCTGGGCAGCTTGATGACATCTTGTGATCCCTGGGAAATTACAATATCTAATTAAATTTTAAATTGTAATGTGAGACATAGTCGACTGTGTTTAGTGATAATAAAATCAAGGTACAGAGATTGTTGAAAACATGTAGGTTTAGAAAGTCAAGATTCTCTCATCTGTCAGGTGTGGTTCTTCACACAAAAAGCTGAAACTTCCTGCCCATTTAATCTGTTAGATTGGAGGAAATTGTTGTACTGGAAATAAAACCCTTCATTGGTCTTCTAAGAGTCTTAGTGTGCTTTAAAGGTGTCATTATTTTTTTCCAAAAGACAAGTTCAGTGACCTTCCAAACTGTGATTCTAAGCTGCTTATGTTACTTTGTATTCTGTGTGGCTTATTCAGCAGATTACGTTAAACTGCGGGCCCTGCTTCTCCCCGTCCCTCTCCCCGTCTCTCTCCCCGTCTGTGCGGCCCTGCTTCTCCCCGTCCCTCTCCCCGTCTCTCTCCCCGTCTGTGCGGGCCCTGCTTTACCCCGTCTCTCTCCCCTGCTTCTCCCCGTCTCTCTCCCCTGCTTCTCCCCGTCCCTCTCCCCGTCTGTGTGGCCCTGCTTCTCCCCGTCCCTCTCCCCGTCTGTGTGGCCCTGCTTCTCCCCGTCTCTCTCCCCGTCTGTGCAGGCCTGCTTCTCCCCGTCTCTCTCTGTCTGTGCGTCCCTGCTTCTCCCTGTCTCTCTCCCCGTCTGTGCGGCCCTGCTTCTCCCCGTCTCTCTCCCCGTCTGTGCGGCCCTGCTTCTCCCCGTCTCTCTCCCCGTCTGTGCGGCCCTGCTTCTCCCCGTCTCTCTCCCC
>NW_003852591.1:1103016-1113800 GCF_000181295.1 Otolemur garnettii
GCCCTGCTTCTCCCCGTCTCTCTTTATTTATAAAAATTAGTAAAAAGATTTTTTTAATAAACATGAAAATAAGTGCATCAGAAGTATACACCTTAATGAGTTTTCTCAAATTGAACATAACCATGAAACTCCCCAACTCAGGGAATCCGGTATTATGAGCCCACCCACATTCTCCCTTCTCCTCTGTCTCTGCCTCCTCCCAGCACCATTCCAGGGTAACTACCATTCTGACTTACATGGTTTTACTTCTGAACTTTATGAATGGAATCCTACAGAGTATCCTGGCTTTGTCTCAGCATTATGTTTGTGAGAGTCGTCAGTGCTCTTGTCTTAGTTATGGCCCATTTATGTTCCTTGTTGTGGAGCAGGTGGAACCACACACCTTGCATCTTGACCATTTGCAAATAAAGTTTTATTGCAACACAGCCAAACCCATACTTCTTCCTTTTTATTTTTTTAGAGACAGAGTCTTACTTTGGTGCCCTTCGTAGAGTACCGTGGTGTCACAGCTCACAGCAAGCTCCAGCTCTTGGGCTTAGGCAATTCTCTTGCCTCAGCCTTCCAAGTAGTTGGGGCTACAGGCACCTGCCGCAATGCCTGGCTTTTTCTTCTTTGTTTTAAGACAGAGTCTCATTCTGTTGCCTAGACTAGAGTGGAGTGGTCTGATCTTTGCCCTCTTCAACCTTATACTCTGGGCTCAGAGTGATCCTCTAGCCTTAGCTTCTTGAGTACCTGAGGCTATAGGCACACATCCCCACATCCAGCTAATTTTTCTATTTTTGTAGAGACCAAGTCTCATTATATTACCCATGCTGGTCTGAAACTCCTGGCCTCAAGCAATCCCCCCCACCTTAGGTGCCAGGATTATAGGTGTGAGCCACTGCTACTGGCCTTTCTTACTGTTTTGAAAGGCATTTTTATATATAGTCTGAAGGAGTCTTTTGGTGGATATATGTATTATAAATTCTCTATTTTGAGACTTTTACTTTTATTTTAATGGTTTTAAAATTGTAATTTTTGGCTCTGCACCTATAGATCAGCAGTTAGGGGGCCAGCCATATACACCCGGCCTGGTGGTTTCGAACCTGGCCTGGGCCTGCTAAAAACAACAATGACAACTAAAACAACACCAAAAAAAAAAATAGCTGGGCATTGTGGCAGGTGTCTGTAGTCCCAGCTACTTAGGCGGCTGAGGCAAGAGAATTGCTTAAGCCCATGAGTTTGAGATTGCTGTGAGCTGTGATGCCACAGCACTCTACCGAGGGTGACATAGTAAAACTGTGTTTCAAAAAAAATTTTTTTTTAATTTTTGGTAATCACAGTTAGTGTGGGTAAATCTCACTGATGCAAAGGAAAGTGCAGTTAGACAGACTTTGTAGACGTGTGCATGGTTTTCCTCAGCCTTATACCTCCACCTGGAAACCTCCCTATCTCTTGAAGCTGAGTGAGATTTTTATGTTTCAGTCCCTTCTGATTGAGAATATGATTCATTATATTGTTATTCATCCTGGAGTCTAGACTGGGACAGAGTTCTTATCTTTCACTTTTTAATATTAAAAGTAATCTCAGGGTCTTTTGAGTCACTGATGATACCGTGTCACATATTTGAATCAGTTACATACTTTTTTTTTTTCTACTTAAAACTATCTCCTCAGATCCCTGAGTTTAGCAAATTAGAAATTGAAGCTGATTTCTCTAGCTTCAAGTAGCACTGGATTGAATAGGTTAGTTGTTTGTTGTGATTTTTGAGATACATTTAATCTGTTTTTCCCTTTTTTTTTTTTTTGGTTTCAGTTTTATAAATAGCATTCCAGGACAATGTTATGTGATTAAAAATGCTTTGTTGGGATTTTCTATCATCCTCTGGTACCTGAATGTGTTTTATTTTCCGATGGATCATATCTACAATAGAGGCAGGTGATTTTTTAAAACCTTTGGGTGAACATGGTGGTGGTGCGTGCCTGGAGTCAGTTACTCAGGAGGCTTAAAGCAAGAGAGTCTTTTGAGCTCAAGAGTTTGCGACCAGACTGGGCATAGAGAGATCCTGTCTCTAAAACAAAAAACAGATAGAGATACTCTAATGCTGAAGACATTTTCTGTAATGTGTTATTTAAGTGCAGCTGCTTACCTTACAGAGGCTGATTTGCCTTTTCAAGAATAAAGGTAAGACATTTGTGGGAGTTACGTAGCTACAGTATTTTAGTGAAATTTCTCACATACTTTAACAATGTTTTTCTTTATTTCAGGCGATACATTATTAGTGTGGATGCTGTTGTCTGAGTTTATGTAGCCATGGCACAAGAATATGGTAAGAACTATCCCATACTACACATGACTTACCTGCTTTCTAAAGTGTGGAATTTCTGTGTTTAAGTTTCAAAATGGACACATGAAAATAAAGGAACAGAATTTTTTGACATCTACGTTTATCAAAGAGATCGACTCCTCTGTTCGCCTGTATTTTGAGTCTCTAGCTTTATATGCACATGTGTCACCACTGTGTTTTATTTCGTGTTCTGTAACACCTGCTGTTGCTAAGGCTGCTCCTTGTAGAGACAGTGGATGTCAAAGTTGGACCCTTCTCTTGCATCTCATCTATTCCGTAGGATACAGAGTTGAGGAACTGCTTCAGCTCCTGGGCCCTAATGAGGAGCGGTTCTGTCCCTGTCTCCTGCCTTGTCCATAACTGACTTTTGAACTCTGGCTACATCGGCCATGTTGAGTGTTACTGGCCTGCGGTTGGTTTCAGGGTCAGTCCTGTAGTCCTGTCCTACCCAGTGTGACTCCAGCGTAGGTTTGCTTGCCTGGAGCTCTGGCAAGAGTCTTCTAACACTTAGCACGGAGCTGCAGGAAGATACAGCCTCTTCTTTTCTGGATATTTTGTGTGCTGGTGTGAGGTCTGGCGTGGCTGCACTGTGCACTGTTCTGGCTTCCAGACCAAGCAAGGAGCCACCATGGGTGGAGGACAGAGTCCAGAATCCCAGGGAAACTGGCCCTGAAGTTGCCCCTTCTCTGATGTCCAAGTGTTTGAGCCAATATATTTCCTTTTTGTTTAAGCCAGTTTGAGATGGGAGCCAAAACATCCCAAGTGATTCACTTAATCTCCACTTTATTTTTAGTAATCCATTAGTTTCTCCCTGGGGAATGTGGGAGTAATTGCAAAGTGAGGCAAAATAATACCATTAAATTAAACTGGCAGAGCATGTTGGTGCCGACTGGCATACCCTTCACTCTCAGTAGTTAGCGGGTAGTGATTTAGGATTCACAGGCATGAGAATGAAATGTATCACTTTCAGATTCTCCCTTTTCCCCTCCAGTAGGTTTTGCTTTTAATCAGCCAGTTGGGGCTGTGAATGCTGGGAAGGGTCTTTGGCTACTGGCATAAAACCACTCCCTTGTAGGTGTTTTTGGGAGTGGGGATTTGTTCTGCGTGTTTTCGTAGAATAGTTGGTACCTACACTTCTGATTCCTTATTTGTTTTTATTTTTGAAAAATTTAATAGGAATGTTTCAAATAAAAAAGTGTGTAAGGCATAACATGACAGACATCCTTAGGTACCTCTTGCTCCAACGTACCAGGAGAATGGGAAGTTTACCAGTTCTATAGGGTCCTCCTCCCTAATGGACTTCCCTTTCCCTGCCCTCAGGGAACCACCATCCTGGTTCATGGGTCTTTATTATGTAGGTCACTGAAAATTTAGACGTAGACTGTGTTATGGTGCATTATTTCACTTCCAAGAAAAATAGTCACACCATCCTTTCCGATTCCCCTTGCGCGGCTTGTCCATGTTGCTGGGAGGGCTTTGTTGGTTTCTATCCGCTCAGATTTTAAATTTGATTTTTGTCTGTCTCAAAAACCAGAGGAACATTATCTTAGTTATGTGTGTGTGAACATGCATTTGGTGTGCTTTTACTACGTGTACGTGTGTGACTTTTGTATGCTTTTTAACTTTAGAAAGCACAGAAGTAGACTTTGTAGGAATGATGGCTAATTGTCATAATACAGAAAAATGTGTAGCCTTGCCTTTTTTTAAAATTTCAAGATATTAAGGGGTACCATGTTTTGGGGTATATGGACTGCTTTTAGAATGCGTGAGTTCTGGCAAGAGTGTGCCCACCACCCAAATAGTGTTCATTGTGCCCAGGAGGAAGGTTTTTACCTCTCCTCTTTTCCCCGTCCCCCTGGTTGCTTTCCACCGAGTTTTACTAATCTGTGCACCTGTGTGCTCATTGCTTGATTCTAGTTTAGTAGTAAGTGTGGTGTTTGTTTCTCCCTTCTTGAGATACTTCACTTAGAATAGTGGTCTCCAGTTTCATCCAAATTGTTGCACAAGGCATTAATTCATCCATTCTTATGGCTGAGTGGTACTCTTTGTCATACATGAACCACGTTTTATTATCCACTCATGAATTAATTGGCACTTGGTTGATTCTACATCTTTGCAATTATGAATTGTGCTGCAATAAACATTTGAGTGCAGGTGTCTTTGTGATGAAAAATCTTTTCTTGTGGGTAGATACCCAATATGGGATTGCTAGATCAAATGGTAGGTATACGTTTAGTTCTTTGAGGAAAATCCAGACTGTATAAGGATTATGCTAATTTGCAGTCCCCACTAACAGTTTTATAAGTGTTCTTTCTTTCCGCATCCACACCCATAGGCTTACCTTAAGTTAGCCCAAAGCACGCATTCTGAGCATTCTGACCCCTGGATGGCTGAAGTCATTTAAATGCAATAGCAAGTAACCTACTCTGAAAAGCTTGTTGATGGCACAGTTGATCTGAAAGAATCCTTTACATTGTAAACCTGCACAGGAGCGCAGAAGCAGGTTCAGAAAGTAAACTCAACGGCAGACCAAGTACCAGAGGAAAGTGCTTATTAAGAGAGGATAAGATGAAAAGCTGGTGGCATGTGGACTCAAACTCATCAACCATTTAAAAATCTAACACATTCTATTACAGATCACTAGGATGCCTGCCTAATAAAAGATTGTTTGACAAGTGTCCAAGAACAAATTTATAGTCTCTTTCAGGGAATTTATTTTCAGCTCCCTAGTGATTTTAAACAAGAAAATGCATCTACACTTACCTGAAGTTAAAAAGCACTAAAAAGCACACAAAAACCATGCATTGTAGCAAAAGCACAACAGATTGTCTGTTTGACACTTTGGTACTTGGACTGGTGGTGGTGGTTGTAGAAGAGACATTGGCTCCCATGAGCTGACTCTGAGGTCAGACCTGGAAGTAGGTCTTTATTCCTGGTCACTTTGGAGCCTCCTCAGAAGGCTTTGCTATATCCTTATTTCCTTTATGACCCCCAGATGGGTCTGAGAAACCATTTTATATATTCTTTTTATTTTTGGAAGACAGGGTCTTACTGTGTTACCCAGGTTAAAGTGTAATGAGATCATCGTAGCTCACAGCAACCCCGAACTCCTGGGCTCAAGCCATCTTCCTGCCTCCTGAGTAGCTGAGACCACAGGTGCTCACCACCATGCCTGGATAATTTTTGTATTTTTTTTTGTAGAGGTGGGGTCTCAGTAATGTTTCTCAGGTTGGTCTCCAACTCCTGGCCTCAAGTGATCCTCCCACCTTGGACTCCCAAAGTACTGGGATTGAAGGAATGAACTGTCTTCCTCTTATCTGAAATGTACCTTAAGTCGTTTAACTTTTGCATTCAGTAAACTCATTCTTTCATTGTTGGAGGATTCATATTACCCTGTGTTCTTGTTTGAATGTTGCCTTCATGAAACTGAACAGTAAATTCTATTCAGAAATCATTAATCTTTTCAACTTGGAAACTTAATTACTGATAAAGTGTCAGGGCAAGATTTGTGACAATGAAGAGGTTTTTTGTGTTTTTTTTCATAGTATCATTTTTGCTTAAATGTTTAACATTTAGAAAAAAAGGTAAACTTAAAAGATTTTTCCCCCTTAATTCATAGGTATTATATCCATGTTATGGGAAGGAAAACAGTAACCTTGCTTGTGGAAATTGAATTTTACGTTTTTGAAAAATCAATTCTGTGAACTAATACTCTTTTTTTGCACATCTTGTGGGATGGTATCTTCTTATTAATTTTTTTTTTAATATATAAAAGGACTTGTGGCCTTGGGTTATTTTTATAACTCCCCATGAAATGCTGCCTTTGTGGGGGGCGGCTCTCTGGGCTGAGGGAGCTTCTAGACAGTGACTCAGATCTGTAATTAGGTCTTGCTCTCTGCACCCTTGTTGACTTGAAAGCACTGGCCATAGACCATTTAGTCTGGGAGAGCAGTGCATGAATCATCTAAATTGGCACAAATTATCTGGAATGCTACTAAATGTTGTCTACTCTTTTTTCTGTGATTGAGGGAATGAGACAAGGAGATTTGTTCTTTGAAAGTATTATAGAGGTTAAATACACTTTTGTGAAAGTAAGTTTCTTCCTTATAGAATGAAAAACACGGGAAGATTTGACATTTGTGAGCAGTTCTGATTTCATGGGTCTTAGAAGAGCCCTCCGTGCTTCACGCCCTTTGCTTCATGGGGAAGGCAGGAAGACCGTCCGGCCCTTTGTCCCACCCAGTCCTTTCAGGAAGGGACACGGTGGGGTTGCTGCCTAGAGCCTCTGCTTAACTCCCCACAGCACAACTGAGGCCGGGGAAAATCCTGGAAGCTTCTATTGTGTCTATTTTGCTCCCTTCTAACTAGTCTCACAAGCCAATTTCTCTCATATTTGAAATGGAGATTTGATATCCTTTTCTTCCTTTTCTCAAAATGATGGGTCAGCAGATTGATTGAGGCCTATTAGGTATTTGGTAATGAATCGGTCGGAGTCATTTTCATATGTTTGCTCAGGAGTCAGCTGCCTTCCTCCTGCTTAGCACAGGCTGTCCTCCCCCACTAACTCTAGAACAGGAGGCAGAGCAAACCCGGGCCCGACACCTCTGCCCGGCCCCGTCCGGCCCTGTGCCTGGTCTGTATTGTGACGGGGAGGGGCGTGGAGTTGAGGGGGAAAAACAGTGTTACAGTAATAATCAGTTGACTGTTTTAGTTTATTAAAAAATTCAAAAGTCTTTTTACTTTGTTTCAATTTATTTTATGTTAAAACTTCAAAATACTTTTATAAGGGGTGACTAAAGGTAGGGTTAAAATACTTAGGGGTATAAAATACTTTCCCTAGATAGAGTAACTTTTAATTAGCATTTTATTTTCTCTGATGTCATGATACGGTGAGAAAAGGACCAGCAGAGTTATTCAGTAGCAAAAAGACCAGATTTTCAACTTGCATCAGGACTTGACTTTTAATACGTGGATAGATCTTGACTTTCATGTTGGGGTAGAAGTGAGTGGGCATCTCAGAGGAGCGCGGCTTTTGGCAGTGAGTTGAAGGAAACCACAGCTCGCTGTAATTTTGTGTTTCGTAGGCACAGCTGCTGCTCTGTGTCTGCGGGCGCATATGCACACACGTGTGACTTGCCTGTTTTTATTAGTCTGGGGCACTGCTGCAGGTTAGGCTGTGCCACTTTCATGGTGGACTTGTTGAAAATCAGATGCTCAAATTATAAAATTATTGTTGGCACATCTGCTGACTTAAACGGAAAGATTGGAGAGTGAGTTTCTACGAAACTGATCAGTAGAATATTTTGTCTGTGGATACCCTTTTTTATAATTCCCTGTTAAGTGGGTAGTTCTGATCTGTTCCCTAATATAAATCACGAAGACCTTCATGTTAGGGATTTAGGCTATGTTTATTTATAATGAGTACAATTCATTAAAAAAGGACTGGATTAGTACCCAGTTAGCCTTTGGCTTAATCTCTTCTTGCAGTCGGGAGCCACGGACCGTGCTTCAGTACCAAAACCAAATAGGCCAACCTTGTTACCCTTGCGTTACATGTTGGGCCAATAATTGATTATTAGCCAACACCTAAACAGGGGTGTGATAAGTACACCTTTAATGGGGATTTAATGATACTTTTTAGCTTCTAGATTACTTTGGGTAAATTATTTTTTCATTGCAGTGAGTATCTGTTAGCGGCAGTGCTATAAGACTTTAGTCAAGAATTCCAGAGTTCTTAATGGATGGAAAATGGAAAAATGTCTAAAGGAGTTTCATGTTTGATTTTGTCTTATCCCCTCCAGTAACAGATGCCTTCTCAATTTTCTGAATGAATGCTAATCCCGGATGAAAGCGTCCCACCCTCATTTTTTTTTTTTTTTTAAAGTTTCCTTCTCAAACCAATTAAATAGAATTAGTCTGGTCTATGGAGTTAGGGCCCCTATGTAATCTGGAAAGCTCTACTGAACAGAGTGTCTGCAAAGAGACCATCTGTCTCTATTTCTGTCTGAATATCTGGCTCCATCCCTAAAATGTGATGATATCCCCATTGTATTGTTACACAGTGGCCTCAATCTAAAGATGAAGAAACCAGTATTCATTCATCCAGCGACTGTGCACATGTATGGAGTCTTTGGGTTACAAAGATCTAGGCCAAGGGCCAGCATTCGTTGTTACTATAATTTTTCTTTAATTGTATTTTGATGATCATTCGGAATAACATCCATTCATTTGCGTTTGTTCAGAGCATCGAGAAAATCTCATTTAACACTCTGTTCTCAGCAAATTTAAAAAATGACTGTTACAAAAATAATACGTACTTGTGAAAAAATGTAGGAAATGCAGATAAACATAAAGACAAAAATGAAAACCATCTATGATTTTACCACCCAGAAGTGGCCGTTATGGACATTGGCTAATAATGTATTCTCAGGGAACACAGGGCACATGGTGAAGAAAGGAGGGAAACTCCCGTACCAGGGATGAAGAAGGGACTGGTTGGAGGTGATAGCGGCCAGAAATTCCTAAATGTCCATACATAGTTACGTGTTAAACTTGGTAACATCTGAACTGCAAGTGCCTGTTCCTCCTGGTTGTGACCATTTTATCATAGAATAAAAGAGCCCTTTGAAGGAGAAGCCGGGCGCAGCCTCTTGTGATTATCTCCTGTTTCTGTTGGTTTTTAGGCAGAGGTTTTCTCGTGTAGGGCTTGTTCTTCTATGTGAGCACGAATTTTGTTCTGCTTTTTAAGAGGAGTGATTATATAAAGTGAACTGCTATATAGAAAGAGTAGGAAAATAACACACGTTTGAAAGCGATGCCTTCTGCCCTGCTGATAGAAATGAGGAAAGTGGAGTCACTGAAGGCTGCGTGTAATCATCAAGGGATAACAGAATGTCACGGTCCCCTGGAATTTTTTTTCTTTTTCCGTTTTTTTGTTTTTGAGACTGGGTCTCACTTCATCACTCTGGCTAGAGTACAGTGACCTCATTACAACTCACTGTAACCTCAGACTCCTGAGCTCAAGCAATCCTCCTTCCTCAGACTCCTGAGTAGCTGGGACTATAGGACCATTCTCTGCTAATTTTTTTATGTTTTGTAGATTCAAAGTCTCCTGAGTTTAAGTGATCCTCCCAGGTCAGCCTCCCCAAATACAGGAATTACAGGCCTGAGCCACTATACCTGGCCCCTCCTGCATCTGTCCCTGGCCGTGTTCTAACGGGTGGGCCTCTTCTCGCTGCATCCTACCCCTAGCCCCAGAGCAGCTTCCTGTAACTTAACAACACTCTTTTGCAAAGCTGTGGAATTTTGCTAATTTAGACCTGATTATCCCACCAGCATTCTTTCATCCTTCAATACCGTAACTTGGCAGTGTCTGGTTTTCAAATCATTACACTGCAGAGGTTCCTGTAAGCAACAGACATCTTTCTGGATCTGAAAGTATTTGTCCTTTGTGCTATTTTAATAGTTTCTGAGCGTTTGTTTGCTGTTTTCCTCCTCTGATGCTCAGAATAACTCAGTGTATGCCACAGCCCTCTTAAGTTCCTCTGGGCTTCTTTTCAGTCTCTGTGCTTAACAGCAGCATTCTCCATGAGCAGTGATGCACTTCAGCCAGTTGGCCAGTAACTATCCCTGCAGTTTCTTGCCCTGAAGCCATCGTGGTATAAACAGAGGGATGATGAGAGCTTTGTCCTCTGCCCACTCTACCAACTAAAGAGTGTAGCTGTTGTTTTACAGGAAGTCTGCATTTTGTGGTATCACTCAGTTCGGAAAGCTGTGTCCGTTTAGATGTTGGTCTGGAGTTGTTTGGGAAACTCCACCCCTGGAAGCAAATGATTTTTAAAAGAATGTGTCTCAGCATCTGTTAATGTTAGCAAGAACACACAGCTCTGTCTTTGAAGATTCTTCAGTTCCACAACAGCAGCTTGCTGGATTTCACCATTGCAGTTGCTGTCCCTTCCGTGGAGAGACTGATTTGCATTATGTTAAGGCAGGGGCTGCGGCGGCTGCGTGTGCCTGGAGTTCCAGCTGCTGAGGAGGCTGAGGTGGGAGGATCACTTAAGGCTGGGAATTTGAAGCCAGCCTGGGTGGCATAGTATGATTCTGTCTTTTAAAATAAATAAATTATATTAGGCAAATATTGCTGATTTTTAGAATATATTATAACATTATTGGAAAATGTTCAAATTGTGATTCACTGATATAAATGTTTCAGTTTTGAGCATCAAATTTAGATTTTAGCATTGAAATGGTTGAAGAATGCAAATATTATTTGTTTAAAAAATATTAATCAGCTTGGTGCCTGTGGCTCAAGTGGCTAAGGCGCCAGCCACATACACCTGAGCTGGTGGGTTCAAATTCAGCCTGCCCGCCAAACAACAATGATGGCTGCAACCAAAAAATAGCCGGGTGTTGTGGCAGGCACCTGTGGTCCCAGCTACTTGGGAGGCTGAGGCAGGAG
>NW_003852591.1:1114009-1127664 GCF_000181295.1 Otolemur garnettii
CTTTATCCACAGTGTTGGGAATCGTGTAGCATTCTTACATAGCATTCATTAATTTTTTTTTTTTGTTAGAGACAGAGTCTCATTTTGTTGCCTTCGGTAGAGTGCTGTGGCATCACAGTTCACAGCAACCTCCAGCTCTTGGGCTCAGGCAATTCTCTTGCCTTAGCCTCCCAAGTAGTTGGGACTATAGGCACCCGCCACAACACAGCTATTTTTTTGTTGCAGTTTTGGCCAGGGCCAAGTTTGAACCCGCCACCCTTAGTATATGGGGCCAGCGCCCTACTCACTGAGCCACAGGCACCGCCCATTTGTTAGATTTATTTCATTTAACTATTCTCTGCCCTAATGTAGTGACATAAATAAAGGACTCATTCCCATGTGTTTATTTGCTCTTTGAATTCTTAACAAGTTGCAACATGATCTCGTAATCAGTGGGAGACTGAAACTATGAAAAGATTGATGGGTTTTTGTTTTACAGGAAATTGTAGTGTAACCTTGTTTCAGGAGATTGAGATTGTTTTCACCTGGCCTCCCGTTCCGCATTTTCATTCCTTGAGAGTGGGCTACCCCCAGCTTCATTTCCTTCTCTCTCCCCGTCCTGTTTTTTGCCCAGGTTAGAGTTCACTGCAGCCTGCAGCCTCCACCCCAACTTCTGGGCTCACACACTCCTCCTGCCTCAGCTGGGACTATAGGCAGGTGCCACCACGCCTGGCTTTGTTTTTGTTTTTTTTTTTTTTTTAAAGATGGAGTGGGGAGGGTGAGTTGTCTGGTTATTGTCCAGGTTGGCCTCAAACATGTGGCCTCAAGTGATCCTCTTGCCTCAGCCTCTCAAAGTGCTAGGATTATAGGCATGAGCCACTATGTCTAGCCCTTTCTTTTTTCTTGAGAGAGAAGTTTGACTGTCTTTTAAGTGGAAGTGGGAGTAAAATCAAGTTCAGGCTGACATCTAGGAAGCCAATTAGACAAAAGAGTTCAGGTGAAGAATTCGTAGTCTTAAAAAGTAAAATCAGCCGTTGTTCCTTCACCTGGTTTTGTATTGTCTTGAATCCCACCAGGTAACTACCATTTTCTAATCAAGGTATGAGGCCAGTGTTTGAACTAACTTGTCACCACTGCTTGTTTTTCTTAGTACAAAGATTGGCTGACTTGGTAACTTGTTAACGGGGCAGGGAGAGCCTCACTCTCTCCTTAAAATAGCCTTTCTAATATTCTACCACATGAATTTCTCAACTTCATTAATTCTGTGAGGAGGCTCTGAAATAGGCAGAACACTTTATTTTTAATCAAATCTTCTTATGAACTGTTAGACACTAAGATCTTTTTCTCAGTAGGAGGGAGAAGGTATTTTCTCTTTGTTAAAAGTCGATTTGTCATCTAGCTTCCAGGAGACTGATTTTCAGCTCTTTCTTACATTTTTTCAGTCGTCCATAAACTAGGAGAATTCAGATTTTCTTCTGAAATTTTGCCACATTCCTGGATTTCTGGACTCCTCTAGAGGTGGTGGTGAACCAGAGCTTGGAATGATTGCTTTAGGAGTAATCCTTGTACTTGGTACCCAGCGCCGTCGTCCTTTGCTAGCAAAGTGGGTAAATCTGTGAAGCTGGCAGGGCGGCGTCAGACTGGAGGATTTCTCTTCTGCTTCCTCTGGTTTGCTGCTTCAGATTGTTCTGACCTATACCAGGTTTCTAAGCTTCATGGTCAAGCTCACTTTTGGCCTAATTTCAAGATAGAGGCAGAGTCATCTTGCTTTTTGGTTGAGTGTGTTTTCTGGTATTTCTGGATACAAAGGGGGCAAAATAGGCCCATTTCTGTAAGTTTGAATGTTTGACAAATGACCAAAAAGAAAGAAAATCTGGTTTCTTAAGTAGTCATTATGGTCTTTGTTTTGCAGATCGTTTTGGTCCTGAGCGTGCACAGTGCTAACTGCAGTCAGGCTGTGTCACTCTCAAATCTGGGAGGACAGAGCGGTGTGCAAAATAGCTCCTTAGTTACTGTTTCGTAGCTGTTTTTCAGCACAAAAGAAGAGGCATCATGTCCTTTTTGTTACTTTTCCCCCCTAAGATCAGAGAGCTGCATTGTTTTGCCCAGGATCTTTATAAGGCCATGAGGTCTGTTGGAGGACTTTGGTGCCCATGTTCAAGGTCTCTGCAGTCCTTGCTTCTCCTTGGTCCATTTTTCCAAACCAGATAATGAACACAAAACCTACTGTATCATAAGTTGTAAAGCTTCTTAATGGGAGAGGGTATTGCTGTTAATAATTCTCTGCCTGAGGCTCAGCGCCTGTGGCTCAAGTGGCTAAGGCACCAGCCACATACACCTAAGGTGGCGGGTTCAAATCCAGTCCCCAGACCCGCCAAACAACAATGACGGCTGCAACCAAAAAATAGCCAGGCATTGTGGCGGGCACCTATAGTCCCAGCTACTTGGGAGGCTGAGGCAGGAGACTCGCTTGAGCCCAGGAGCTGGAGGTTGCTGTGAGCTGTGAAGCCACGGCACTCTACCCAGGGGGATAGCTTGAGGCTCTGTCTCAAAAAAAATAAAAAATAATTCTCTGCCTGAGTGGCCTCTGTTAGAAGGGCTGCTTTTGACAATACTGTTCCAGGGAATAGCCTTTTTAAAAAAAAAATTAGTCCAGCTTTTACCTGGTTGGACCTTTTGCAAAGGAAAACTCTTTGCACATTGAATAAATCGCATTAAAGTAAGCTATTAGTCATTATATTTACAAATTGAAGGGTCACTGTGCTTTATATATGGTTTCTATTGGCAATGACCACGAGGTTCTTGGCCACGTTAAAAATACCGGACATCAAAGTCTGAGTCTCACTTCTTATTCAGAGAGAGGACTGTTTCTCTGACTGATGGACTTACACCTTCGTTGGGCTTTATACAGAACACTGCTTTTGGTTTTGTGATTTAATTCTCTTCCCTTACGCTTTTCAGTTTGCACCTACTGATATGAAGACCTCTTCTCTGGGAGCGATGTCGACCCAGACTACAGGAAAAAATAGGCTTTGATGTTAGGACATTAAATATGAAATGTCTGATTATAATCAGAAGTTTAGTTTATTATATCTCAAACAAGAAGCAGTACAATTAGTCCAAGGATGTGCCTAAACCTTCGACAGAGTTTTCCCATCTTAACGGTAGCTCGTGTGTACCAGCAGCAAGAAGCCGGGAGAGTGAGCATGATGAACCACGAAAGGCGTTTTCCACAGCTTGTTGAGAATTGGATTTATTTTTCCTCACAAGAAGTGGTCTAAAGCCTAGAAGAAGTGGTAGTCAGTTGGTGCAACATCTGGTGAATAAGATAGATGAGAGAGCAGTTTTGTTTATGCCACATGTGGTCAAGTGTTGTCTGGCAAGAGGGTTGGCCTGTCTCAGTTGACCAATCTGGCTGTTTAATCAGAAGCACCCTCGTTTTGTCCAGCTGCTGGTAGTAGACGTCCACCATAGTGGACTGACCAGCTCTCATGAAGCTGTAGTGGATAATGCCAGCTCTAGACCACCAAACAGACACTATCAGCTTTTTTTGATAACTACAGTACAACCTCCATAGGTGACTACCTCCCTACACTGACGGCCTCCTTCCATGACCTAATTTTCAGAGACCAGAAATGCACCATATACACTAAGGTCTAGTTCCTAATGTTGACCACCTCTGTTTGTCAACCAGTTTGTTACAACGCTTTGTGTAGTCAACTTACAGAGGTTCTACAATACTTGGTTTTGGACTGTGGGCATTTCATCTTTGTCCAACCATTGTGCTGAAGGCTTGGGACTCTTAAAAAGAATCCATTTTTCATGACACGTAACAATACAGTGTAGAAATGGTTCGCCTTTATGTCGTGACAGTAAGTAAAGGCAAGCGTCAGGAAGAGTTTTCTTCTAATGCTCACGTCATTCGCGAGGAACCCATCTATCCGCTTCTTTCCCTCCCTGATTTGGTTCAAGTGGTCTGATACGTTGTGGGAGTAACTTGAAACCTTGCTGCTAATTTGCTAGTAGGTTAAGATGAATTCGCTTCCACTACAGCTTTTAGCTCATCGTTATCCACCGTGGTCTCAGGGTGTCTGTGTGGCTTATTCTCAAGATTAAAATTACCAGCATGGAACTTCACAGTCCACTGATGCCCTGTGTGCTCATTAACCCTCATCCTTCCCAAGTGCTTTGTTGATATTTCCAGCTGTCTGTGCTGCATTGGTTCCCCAATGGAACTCATTCCAAAATAACACGAATTTTTAACTTACCCAGTTTCACAAAAATTTCTCTAAGATTTGAAAGATAATCACAAGCAAAAACCCTGCATTTGAAAGAATGACGTACCTTTGCAATAGAAATGAAACAAAAAGTGTCATTGAGATGTTAGAGACGTCAGCTGTCACCTTAGCACTTAAGGAAATCTTACATTTCATACTTAATGACCTACTTGCAGAGAGAATCAAGGAAGGGGAGCATTTCCTTCCCCTCGCTCCTAGACTAACCGAGGAGTGAAGTATGTTACTATAGCTAGAAAGGGGAGCTGCTGTCGTCTGTATCGTCAGCAGTGCCCCGAGTGAAGAGAGGCCGCCTCTGCTGCTATGTATCATCTGAACGGGCGCCTCCCTGGGCACTGGGGCCTTCTCGCGTTTGGAAGGAGGCCTGAACGGGCTTCCCACCTGGCAGCGGCTCCTCGTCACAAGCATTTTCTTGCATTTTATAGTAAACCTGTGTTGACTCTGATGGGGAGGTCTAAAAATACCGTATCACAGAGATTTGACATTCCTCGTAGCTGGCGGTAGTTTGCATTGACAGGCCTTTTGGAATTGTTTCAGAACACTAATCGCTAACTGTCAGCAGCTTGTTCTGCTGAGGGGGAAGCTGGACTGATTACCGCGTGTACTGTGAGACTGCCTGATGAGAGGGACATTTCTGAGTGCACGTTGTCGCTTCTTTGCCATATACACGTACGTTGAAATCAAAATACTATGAAAGGCCGATAAAGCTGATTCACAGAATTCGTTTTCGGGAATTTCAGGGTTTTAAAAAGTACAGTGTTACAGTTAGGGATGACAAAAACAAGGGTTATGTCAGTTATGTTGGAAGTGATATCTTTTCCTAAGTGTTCTTAGGACAGAATTCTCCTTGAAGAGACATGGTTGTTTAGGCATTACATCGTTTGAAATTAGGATGATAGCATATAGCATTCAAAAAGAGTACTGTAATACAGAGAGAAAAGAGAGTCTAGTTCTAACATGGCAATCAGAAACTTTTCATGCAACATGGAAGATAATTTTTTCTCCCTATCTCTGGTAGGAGTAATTTATTATTCCATATGAGATGAATTAGCTCCTTTATTGAATCATATATCAGTAGCTAAATTCTGCCTGTAGATGAGTAAATCAACCTTGAGCACACATTTCATATTAGAATGTCTGACTAATATCAGGATTCTACTCAACATTATGGGTATGATGCCTCCATTTTAAGGATAAGTAAATAAAAGCTCAGAGGCATAGTTATTTGTTGAAAGTAGTGAAACAGGTCATTTAAAGAGCACAGGAAATAGACAGGTTGGTGCATATTCCTTTCTATGAAAGTTAATCTGTGTTGACACAATGCATACATCATTCAAGAGAAAGAATCTAGCCCTTTGCCTCTTGTCTCTTTACTTGAGACAAGTGCTATAGCCATTGCACAGTGGTAACTTAAGGCTGCCCATGTAGTACATTTCCCAATGAAGGGCACAAAAGAATTAAAACCACCTAAGAATTGGCTGGGCAAGGTGACTCACACCTGTAATCCTAGCACTCTGAGAGGCCAAGGTGGGTGGATCACTTGAGGTCAGGAGTTCAAGACCAGCCTGTGCAAGAGTGAGACCCCGTCTCTGCTAAAAATAGAAAAACTAAAATATTTTAATATTTTAAAACTAGCCGGACGTCATGGTGGGTGCCTGTAGTCCAAGGTACTCAAGAGGCTGAGGCAGGAGGATCATTGGAGCCCAGGAGTTTGAGGTTGTTGTGAACTGCGATGTTATGATACTCTACGCAGGGCAACAGAGTGAGACTCTGTTTCAGAAAAAAAGAAAAGAAAAGAAAACCTAAGAATCAGTGGTAATTAATTGACTGTGGGTTGAGGGAGAGGAAGGAATCAAAAACAGCTTTAGGCAAGCCCATGGATGCAACCCGTTGGAGAATGAACCTACTTGTGGAGAGTACTTGGCCCAGCTCCTTCATTTCTCTTATTCTCCATTCTTGGCTTGGTGCTTTTGCCATCCTTTATGAAGCCCTGCTCCTTTCCACAGCTGAGCTCTTCCTTCTCTTTCCTAGTCTCTCTCCCTTCTCTGGGATGTGAATTCTCCAGTCGTGGGATTCCATTCCCTCCTCCCTCTCCGTCTCTTCATGCTTGTTCTGTGTCTGTGAATGTGCCCCAGCCTTGTCTTGTTCTTAAGCAAACACTGACACCCCCCCCCCCATATCTTTCTTATTCTCTTTCTTCTTGAATTCAGTTTGGGGATAACAAAAAGTAGAAGAGGAAGAGGTTACTCTGTCACTCTTTTATCTTTACTCTTAAAAATCTTCTTGAATTTAGACATAATATATATCCAATAAAATGCATAGATCTTGGGCTGGGTGGGGTGGCTCAAGCCTTGGAAGGCTGAGGCAGGAGGATCACTTGAGGCTAAAAGTTTGAGACTAGCCTGTGTGATGATAGTGAGATCCTGTCTCTATAAAAAAAATTTAAAAATTAGCAGGATGTGATGGTGTGGGCTTAGCTACTCAGGAGGCTGAGGTGGGAGGACACTTGAGCTGAAGAGTTTGAGGCTGCCGTGAACCATGATTGTGCCATCAGGTTGCATAACAGAGTGAGACCCCATTTCTAAAAAGATTTAAAAAATAAAAAAGCATAGCTCTTAAGTGTTTTAAAGACTTGAGTTGAATACAGTTTCTATAAACTGTCTTGTATAAGTCCTTTTGTGGACATACAGTTTCTTTGTCTTGGATAATAACTAGGAACAGAATTATTACATCATAGGGTAGATACCTGTTATACTCTGTAAGAAACTGCTTAACTTTTTCCAAAATGGTTACGCCGTTTTATAGTTGCAGCAACAATAAGGATTCTAGTTATTCATATTTCTTACCATCATTTGGTATTAGCAGTTTTAAAAAAACTTTTAGCCATTCAGGTGAGCATATCTTGTGATTTTTAATTTGGTTTTTCTGCTATTGATTTTGAACATCTTTTCATGTGTTTATTAGCCATTCATGTGGCCAGCTTTTTTTTTGCCAACTGTCTTTTTCAAGTCTTAACTGTTTTGCTAAATAATTAGCATCTTTTTATTGTTGGTTTGAAAGAGTTTATGTATATTACATATATAGTAGTATCATATTCTAGGTATGATTTCTTAGTCAGATGCATGTATTATGAATATTTTTCCCTGTTGTGTAGCTTGCCAATTCATTTTCTCAATGACGAACAGAAAGTCTAATTCTAGTGCTTGTATATTTTCTAAGAAATCTTTGCTTATCCAGTATTAGGAAGATACTTGTCTGTGTTTATTTCAAGAAGCTTTAGGCTGGGTTTTACATTTAGGTTGACTAAGCATCTCTAACTTTTTTACATATGAAAAGCAGAGATTCTCAACCTGTGGGTTGTGACCCATAGGAATTGTATTAAAGGCTCCCGGCATTAGGAAGGTTGAGAACCACTGCTGTAGAGGGTTACTTTTGCTATTTCTCATATGTTATCTAGTACAGTGGTTCTCAACCTTCCTAAGGCCGTGGCCCTTTAATACAGTTCCTGTGGGTCTCGACCCAGAGGTTGAGAACCGCTGATCTCATACCATTTGTTGAAAAGACTGCTCTCCTGTTGAGCTGAGTTGGTGTCATGAAAGAAGAAAACAGTTGACCAATAATGTGTGAGTCTCTCCTGTTCCTCTGTCCTATTTGTCTGTTCTCATGTCAAGTGTACACTGTCTTGAGCACTGTAGCTTCGTAATAAGGCTTGAAATAAGGTACTTAAGTCCTCCAACTTCATTCTCATACTTTAATTGCTTTGAGTATTATAGATCTTTTCCATTTTCTTATAAATTTTAGAATCATTTATTTTTATAAAAACATGTTCAATTTTGAATGAGGTTTCACTAAATCTGTTTTTCAATTTGTGGAGAAAAAGAGTCATTTTAGTAATACTGAGTCTTCCCATCCATGAGCCTCTTCACTTAATTTCTCTCAGGAACGTTTTGTAATTTTCAGTAGAGAGGTTTTATGCATATTTTACATGGATTAGATGTATTGGATGCTTTATGCTCTTATATATAGTTCTTCAAATTTTGTTGTTCATTTGCTGGTCTACAGGCATACAGTTGCTGTTTATATACTGACTTGCTATCCCGCAAGCCTCCGAAATTCAGTTGCTCCTTCTATCATCATGTGTGGACATTATCGACAGATGTGTATCATCAAGATTGATGCCTGCGAATTCCTTCTTCCTTTCCCATCTTTATACCTTTTAAAATGTCTTTTTCTAGCCTTATTAAACAAGCCAGAACTTTGAGTACCATGCCAGCTGAAAGTTGTAGAAACAGGCGACCTTGTTTTACTGTTAAGTTTTATACACATTTTTTACACTGTGCCTTCTACTGTTAAAGCCCTATAATTTTGTGATTGCCTAATTTTCAAGTCAGTGCTCTATCTACATATTCCTGGGCTTTCCTTTGCTTCTGATATTATTACATTTCCCCCATTGCCAAATAATTATTGAGCAGGTACTATGCAACTAACCGTGTTAGTGTCTGAAGCTACACAGGTTTTGGGGACCTGGTTTCGGTCTCAGCAGAGCTCACTGTAAAGCTTTCAAAGAATGGACAGTTCCCAGGACTTCCTTAGAAGGAAGGTCTGCTGGGGGTCAGAGAAGAGGCCACCTCTCCTCTGTCCTCCTCATGCTCAGTCACCCAAGAGTAGGGATTGGCTCTCCTTTTTTTTTTTTCTTTTTTTTAAACGTGTGGTTATACCTGTCCTCAAATTGTTTTCATGTCATCTCTCTAGGCAAAATTTCCAAGTCCCTCCAGAAACGTAGTTGTCATGATTATGCTGTGGTGCTCTTTGCTTTGTGCTCCATGTAATTTTTGTGTAAAGAGCACCCCTAATATCTCTTTAGCTCACACTGGTAGTAACTTGTTATCTTTAGAAACTCTGTAGAAATTTATATGTGTCTGAAAGTCAAAAAAAAAAAAGTTTCTGAATGAACCGCTCACTGAAGTTTTTTGTTCATACGTGTCTTATATTTCATTACTGGATTGATTTTTTTATTATGAAAATAATTTTGTATTGCACCAATTTTCCAGACCTTTTTTTGTTGAAATACTCCTTTGGGGGCATCTGTGCCCCTCAGCCACAAGGACGGCTCTCTGACTTGTTACTGTCTCTTGGGCAGTGAGTGCTGGTGAGCTGCACTTCAGGATTCCTGCTGTGGCTTTTTCGTTCCATTTCTTCGCTCAAACAGTGTCTGCTGCTTCATCTCTCTTGCCAGATTGCCTCTCTTATTCAATAGCTCTGCTTATCCTTTCAAAGCCCTAATGACATCACAGAACACATTTTTTTTTTGAAGACGTACCAACTAAAAGTTATTTTCAGATAATTACATCTTGAAACTGTGAATGTCTTCATTGCAAATGTAGAGGCTGTGTGATTGGAATGAAGGTGAAACAATTAAAGGCATTTTAAAAATACACAAATTAAATTATGTATTTCTTCTTTTGGACAAATATGTACTACTTAGAATCCATTAAATGTGACTATTTCTGTAGCTTTATTGTGCTTCAGAATAAGGTTAGAAATCTGTACATTCCATTAAGTAATAACAAGTTTGTCTGCATTGCTCAGGCTGGCCTCAAACTCTTGGGTTCAAGTGATCCTCCTGCCTCAGCCTCCCACTCAGCCATGAGCCACTATCCAGTTATTTTTTATGGGACAGACTTACCTGGTGGAACTTTCCCTTTTTCCTAAGATTTCTTCTTCTCCCTAACCCTCACAGAAGAAGGGCTCCCCTATAGGGGAGCCTGGTAATTCTGCTGACAGCCAATCCAAGCTCCAGGACCGCTTTTGATTTTTTTTATTTTTAGGGTTGGGGGGGAACAGGAAGTAGGATTTATTGGTCAGCACGCATGATGGTACAATGCAGTGGAAGCCCTCATGAGTGCAGGGGGCCAGGGTTAGGGATCTGTTTGACCCCATCTGGGATGAGCTCCTTCTCAGCCACCGTGTCTTCAAACTCATGGGGGTAAAGCCCGAATCCTCTGGAGGCCAGGGAACTTGACCTTGGCTTTGCATAGGACCTCAGTCATGTGCTCCTTGTTCTGTAGTTTGATGTGGATGGACATAATTATTTGGCCAGTGTGAACCCTGGCCACCGTGCCCTGGGGTTTTCCAAAGGCATGACACACACCTGTCTGGAGCTTAGACTGGGGACAGCACATGAACGTATATCAGAAAGGACGCTTCAAGGACCCTTAGAGCAACCAATACGAGCAACAGGCTGCGTACACTAGCACGGAGGCTGCTGTTTTCACACCAGGCCCCCACGAGGAAGGGAACACAGCCAGCTTAATTAGCTACATTTTTGATGTTTTATTTATTGTTACTGTCTCTGCCCATATTGGCCGGACAGAGTTAGATTTGAAGGTCAGCTATAAACATTTGGTATTTCCCAATGACACATTGTCCAGTGGGAGGTTTCTATCCATTTTCTTGAAGTAGGTCACTAGACACATAGTATGAATCCGTAGTTTAATGAGCCATGTGTTGAGTCACTGTGGTAATTGTTCATTTTTGTGAATTCCGGTGTACACAGTTAGTTGCAGCCAAGGGTGTTAGGAATCTTTTCAAGGTGACTAACTGCTGAACAGTGGCCCCTCTCAGTCGAAACTCTCCTTCAGAGCATTTTTGTTGACTCCTTTCTGTCTGTATCCCTGTTCCTCAGTTGTGAGAGTTTTATTCTTTGAGGTTGAGGGTTATGCTCGTTGAAGATAATTAGAGAAGGGGGTAGCAGGATTGGGAATAGGAAGAAGGAGGCCAAACATTTGCTTGTAGTGATGGGATTTTTTTTGCAGTGAAGTTTTGGGTAAGAAAATGGGCATGATGGACAATAAGCCTGTCTCATGCAGTGAGGCTCTTCAGTGACTCCCAGGAGAGGACATCAGAAATGGTGTGAGTGGAGTAGTAAGAGCTGAAGCTTTAAGCAAGTAGTTTAAGGTAGGTAGCTCAAAAGTTTTGGAAAGCAAGAATCAAAACATGGAATCGGAATCATAAATCTGATGGGCAGTGATGTATAGATAGAGAGCCCGGCAGACTTGAATGTCTTAAGGCCAGCTCTGTCCTGGGCCATCACCTGTTCTCGCTGAAGGGTCATCTAGCTCCATGATTTTAAATATTGTCTTCCCGTTCGGTTGCTCCAGCTCAGACTTCCTGCAGACTTGTATTTCCAACTGCCCTTTTCTCATGTTGATGTTTAGTTGACTCCACTCAACTGTGGTTGACAAAGAGCTCTGGTGTGTGTCTAGGGTAGGCAGCTCATCCTGGTTTCCTGGAACTTTCATAGTTTTAACATGTTAATTCCCTCCCACATTCTAGGAAACTCTGCCGTCCCAGGCAAACTAGGATGGCGGGTCATTTTATTTACAGTCCTTAAACCTGCTTCTCTTACTTGGCATTATCATCTGCCTGGTTGCTCAAGATAAGCCTTCAGGAGTTATCTGTGATTCTTCTCTTTCTCAGCACATCAGTATGTCGTGTGTCTTAACCACATCTAATGTGTCAGCATGCCTGGTCTTCTCCTTCAAAAACGCCCAATGCTGTCCACTTCTCTCCAGCTCTGCAGATCTCATCTTCATGTCAGCTGCTTACATCCTGAGCTGTGATGGGTCATGTCATGTGACAAGGATGTGGAACCTGCACGTACTTCCTGTTGCTTTTAAAGTCCAACTGTGTGGCCAACCAGGACCCCCAAGCTTCCTCACCCCTGGGCACCACCTGTCTCTCCTGCCCCTTGTCGCTTCCCCTCCCTTCTGGCCACACTGGCTCTCTTTACCTTGGACGTGCTAGGTCTGTTCATATCTTGGGGTCTTCTACTTTGTCCTCCTTCTGCCTGGAATAGCCTTTCCTTGTATAGCTGATTCCTCCATGACATTTAGGTCACCTTATCTTAAATGTCTTCGCACATGGAGGCCTTCCTTGAGCAAATCGTTTGAAAACAGCCAGCCAGCCACTGTTGGCCGTATCCCTGCATTTTATTTTCTGGGTGGCAGGCACCTCCCACAATCTGACCTTTATACTGTTCGTCTGTTTTCTTTCCTAGCTCTCTACTAGAATGGAAGCTCCTCAAGAGCGATGGCTTGATGCTGTGTTCACCGTCCTCTCCCCAGGCTTTAGGACAGTTCACAGAATAGGTGTCCAGGAAATAGTACTAATTAAATGAAGGAATAAGTTTAACTGTACTAGAGCATCTATTTAAAGCTCTGAGGAAAAGGTGATCTTGAAAGTTTTTTTTTTTTTTTTTTTTTTGAGACAGAGTCTCATTCTGGCACCTGGAATAGAGTGCCTTGACATCGTTGCTCACAGCAACCTCAAGCTCTTAGGCTCAAGAGATCTCTTGCCTCACTTTTTCTGTTTTTAGTAGAGATGAGGTCTTGGTCTTGCTCATGCTGGTCTCAAACTCTTGAGCTCAAGCAATCCACCTACCTTGGCCTCCCAGACTCCTACGATTACAGGTGTGAACCACTGCACCAGCAATCTTGAAAGATTTTTAGCAGGCAAGGATTAATAAGTAGAAACTAATTATGCCATACCTGTTATGACTACTATAAAATATATACAATACCATTGATATTATCTTTATTTTCTTTATAGATAGGGTCTCACTCTATTACCTAGGCTGGGGTTGTAGTGTTGAAATCACAGCTCACTGTAGCCATGAACTCCTGGCTTAAATGGTCCTCCTCCGTCAGTCACCCAAGTAGATGGAACTACAGGCATGTACCATCACGCCCAGCTAGTTTTTCTTATTTTTTTGTAGAGAGGTGGTCTCACTCTGTTGCCTAAGCTAATCTTGAACTCCTGGGCTCAAGCGATCCTCTCACCTCAGCCTTCAAAAGCGCTGGGATTACAGGCATGAGCCACCATACCCAGCCTAATATTATCTCAATAGATTGTAATACACATTTGATATTAGCTAAAACAACAAAAGAAAACCTTTTCAGGTTTATTCATGAATGTAAGTCCCATGCCCTATGTTTCTTTTAAGCTTGTAACTTACTCAGTGGTGAATTATTCTCCTGCAGGGTTTTCAGGGCTGTACCCTGAATGCCAAAGTAGAACCATTGCATGCATGAGTCTGTGAGGAGTGCAGAGAACCTGGAGCCTCCTTTACTTTGACCAAAGGGATTATGTTTTGAAACCAGGGTGAGGACAAAACTTTGTGCTTCAAGCATTGACGGTTCTAAATCAGGATCTCAGGGCCAGGACTCTGGCATTTGGAGGCAGGTGATGTTTTGTTGTGGACGGGTGTGCAGCATCCCTGGCCTCTACCCAGGACATGCCAACTGCGCCACTCATTCGAACTCCAGATACCGTCAGGCACTGCTGAGTGTTCCTCGAGAGGGCAAAACATCTTTTAAATTT
>NW_003852591.1:1128029-1176612 GCF_000181295.1 Otolemur garnettii
TCTAGTATATGGGGCTGGCACCCTACTCCTTGAGCCACAGGCACTGCCCCTCTTTTTTTTATTTTTTAAAAAGGTTTTTATTATGTCTCTTATTACATTTAATTGATTAATTAATTTGTTTGTTTGAGACAGAGCCTGACTCTATCACCCTGGGTAGAGTGCTGTGGTTTCATAGCTCATAGCACCCTCAAACTTTTTGGGCTCAAGTGATCCTCTTGCCTCAGCCTCCTGAGTAGCTGGGATTAGCTGGGACTATAGGCACCTGCCACATGCCCAGCTCTTTTTAGAGATGAGGTCTCACTCTTGCTCAGGCCGGTCAAAAACTCCTGAGCTCAAGCCATGCTTCAGCCTCCCAGAGTGCAAGGATTACAAGTGTGAGCCACTATGCCTGGCCCATTCTTCTTTTTTGAAAAAATGATCATTTATCAGAAGATGGTTGTTATGAAGGGGCTCCTTTTTTTTTTTTTTTTTTTTTGAGACAGTGTCTCACTCTGTTGCTCTGGGTAGAGTGTGGTGGTGTCATCATTCTTGCTCAGGCTGGTCTTAAACTCTTGAGCTCAAGGAATCAGCTCACCTTGGCCTCCCAGACTGCTAGGATTATAGGTGGGAGTGACTGCGCTCAGCCCTGAATTCATTCTAAATAAGGAATATGTTTTCTGCTATTTTCTTTACATTGGGAAATAATAATTTTTTAAAACTCCAGTGTTTTTTTTTTTTCTCCTGGTAATGTAGCAGATTTTCAAAAGCTTTTATAAGGGAAGATTGTTCATCTTACACCATTACTCAGTTATAAGAATCTATTTTCAACTGTGTGTTTCTATAATTTCATGGTAAGCTTTGCATGAGAAACCCTAAAATATGCCGAGGGAATTTGTTCTTTCCGTGTTTCTATATTTTTCTCCTGCTCCCATCACCATGGAGCTAAACCCTGAGACATGTTAGGTTGAAAACAGTCATGAGAGAAGAGGAAAAACCATATCGGCTTCTCTTCTGCCCCCCGGACCCTTAGGGAGCCCAGGGGGTGTTAGTCTGAAGGTCTGAATTGGGCCTAAAGATGGGCTTGGGGTGTTCCTCAGAGTGTTTTCTTCTTTTCTTTCCCCCCCTTTTTTTTTCCTGGAAAATGCTAACAGTATAATCTGAGCAGATCCATGAATTAAGGAAAAATATACCTTAAATGTGTAGGGAGGAGCCTTTCACCTTGGTCCACCCCTACTCCACAGATCTGTGTGCTTCCAAGATCACATCGCATTGCTTAGGGCTCCCCTGTGTCATATAATTTTTGTTTGTTTGTTTGTTTGAGACAGAGTCTCATATGTCACCCTCAGTAGAATGCCATGGCATCACAGCTCATAGCAACCTCAAACTCTTGGGCTTAAGTGATTCTCTTGCCTCAGCCTCCCAAGTAGCTGGAACTACTGGCGCCTGGCACAACGCCTGGCTAATTTTTGGTTAGTTGTCTTTGTTGTTTGGCAGGACCGGGCCGGATTCGAACCCCCCAGCTTTAGTGTATGTGGCTGGCACCCTAGCCACTGAGCTACAGGCGCCAAGCCATATATATATATATTTTATATAAATACCAAATATCCAAATGTGTGTAAGACTAGTTTTTAGAGTGGCACTGTTTGATTCATTGAATAATACAATGCTTATCAGCTTTCTTAAACTGAGACCTTTGCACAGTAGTTGATAAAGTTTTAATACAGTCTTATTAATTGAAGAATTTGAGTGCCTAATCTCCTTTGTTCCTAGTGGAAATGTTGGTGGTTATCAATCAAAAAAGCAAAAGATGGCTCTGCTTGTCTTTTTAACATTCTTTAGGGTAAGGTTCTTTTGAAATTCATAGCCTCGGCTCGGCGCCTGTGGCTCAAGCGGCTAAGGCGCCAGCCACATAGACCTAAGGTGGCGGGTTCGAATCCCCAGCCCGGGCCCACCAAACAACAATGATGGCTGCAACCAAAAAATGGCCGGGCGTCGTGGCGGGCGCCTGTAGTCCCAGTTACTTGGGAGGCTGAGGCAGGAGACTCGCTTGAGCCCAGGAGTTGAAGGTTGCTATGAGCATGATGCCATAGCACTCTACCCAGGGGGATAGCTTGAGGCTCTGTCTCAAAAAAAAAAAAAAAAAGAAAAAAGAAATTCATAGCCTCCTCCAATTATAGACTTTGAGCTTTGGCCTGTCTAGGTGGAATATTCTATTCAGTCTCTTCAAATGTAGTAACAATTGGAGAAATAATTTTTCTTCCCTAATGTTATAATCTGTGGCTTATTCTACTTGATAGAAATACCTACTAATGTTATTTTTGTTTGGCAAAAGTAGTTTGGAGAAACAGATTCATGTCTTAATATTAATTATCAATCCAATCTTGTCTTCAAACCTTTAAACATTCATTTCGGGAAGTTTAGATGCCTCAATTCTTTTTATTTATTTATTTATTTTGGCTGGGGCTAGGTTTGAACCCATCACCCTCAGCATATGGGGCCAGCGCCCTACTCCGTGAGCCACAGGTGCCGCCCCCTCCATTCTTTTTAAATGGTACTGTTTTCTTGGCATGCATAAAGGCATGATATTGAATTTAAAAGTGGCTAACCTTAAAGAAAACTGTGTAATTCAAACACCAAAGTCTTAAAAAATATAAAGATTAGGAAAAAGAAAGTTTAAAAATGTATATCTGCTTTCCTGGTGTGGGCTGGTGAGAAAAGATGGTCTTTTTTGGTTGCTTTAAGTCTTTAGCCCCCCGTCAGTCCTCCCCCACTGTGAAACCTCACGTGTCGACATTCTTCAGTAAAACTGCCCACAGATGACCTTCTTTACAAACAGCCAGTGAGGACTTTGTTCATTTTTATATTGATAAGAAAAAGATAACAGTTCACAAATTACAATGTCCTCTGATTTTATTCCTTTAAAGTTGTTTTGGTGAGTTGGATGTTTCCTTCCTGTTCTCCTTATCTGCTTAGAATATTTAGTAATCCCTGCTGTAAACAGACCCAGACTTTGTTGTTCTGTTTCTGTAGCACAGGTAGATTAGAGTAGCGTGATTGTTAAGGGGCCTGGGATTCTCACAGTGGTAAGTGAATACTGACTTCAACTTAAAGCCACCAGCTGCATTAGCCCATTTCAAGAGAGTTGGCTGTCCGTTGGCACTTTGAAACCAGGCTATGACTTCTCCTCTCTAGCTATGAAAGTCCTGGATGGCATCATCTTCCAAGAGAAGGCTGTTTTGTCTACACTGATATGTCAGTGTGGCCACCTTCATGAGTGCTCTTGGCTATTTCTTCTGGATGACTTGCTGCAGCTTCTCCATCAGCACCTGCTGCTCCACCTTCCACTTCTATGTCGCAGAGGTGGCTTTTCTCCTTGAGCTTTATGAACAAACCTCTTGTGGCTTCAGACTTTTCTTCTGCAGCTTGCTGGCCTCTCTGATTCATAGGGCGGAAGAGAAGTAGGGGCTCTCTCTGTATTAGGCTTTGGCTTCAGGGAATGCTGTGGCTGATTTTCATTTGTCCAGACCACTAAAACTTTCTCCATATCGACAATGAGACTGTTTAGCATTCTTACCAACTCTCTGTTCCCTGGAATAGTTCTAATTTGCAGTCAGAAAGTTTTCCTTTGCATTCAGACCTGGCTGAGTGACACCCAAGAGGCTTAGCTTTGGGGCCTGTGGGCACTTCCTCTCTAAGCTTACTCATTTCTACCTTTGATTTAAAAGTGAGAGATGTGCCACTCTTCCTTACATTTTCAATTTCCACTTGAACTTAGCGGCTATTGTAGGGGTGTTAACTGACCTAATTCAATGTTACCGAGTCCCAGCGAATAGGAAGCCCAAAGAAAGGGGTGGGGGAGAGACAGGCAGTCAGTGGAGCAATCAGAACACACACAACATTGATCAGTTAATTTTGTGTCTGACATGAATGTGAGACTCAAGTTACTCCTAACCATTACAGTGGTAACGTCAAGGATCACTGGTCGCAGATTAAAGTAACAAATACAACAATAATGAAAAAGTTTGAAATGTTGGGAATATTACCAAAATGTGCCACAGCAACACTGTGAGCACTTGCTGCTGGGAAAATGGCACAGATAGACTTGCTTGGTGTAGAGTCACCACACACCTTCAGTTAGTAAAAGCCGCAGTATCAGCAGAGCACATCACGGTGAAGCCCCATAGCACTGGGTACGCGTTTATCAAATAGAAGCATCTTTTCAAATATTCAGCTAATTATTTTTTTCTTTTGCAAAATTGCCCACGAATACTTCCCTTCTCATTTTTCTTTTGGATTCTTAGTGTTTTATCTTACTTTATAACAACCCTTGGCATATATTCAGTGTAATCAACCTGTGTTGTATTTGTTGTAGTTTTTTAAAACTAGTTATGGTTTGCCACTTAATATACGAATGTTTTAAAGTTTTTTGTAAACAAATCGGTTAACATTTTCTTCTGTGATCTCTTTCATTAAATTTACTCATAGAAAATCTTTCTCATTCATTATTTCAATTTTTCTTGACGTTGTATTAATCCCTAACTAAGCCCTTACCACTTAACTAATTTTGTAAAAAAAGGAATCCTACTGTTTGTGAATAAGAATGTTTGTAGTTCTCTGCACAGTGGCCACTTGCACGTAATTATTAACATCCAACTTTGCTATAGCACTCGGTCCTTAAATTCCAAGTTTAAGTTCTGATAAACTTGGGTCCTTGTAAAACTACTTCATTGAATATACAAATTAAAAAACACACAAAGTAAAATAAAATTAAACCAGTTAGGCTGACTCCTATAATAGTTTATACTTTGTTTAAAGAGGTCCAGTAGTGAAAGTTGACTCTTGAGATGTAACATAAAGGAACCTACCTCATTTGGGGGGGGTAGGCCTGGCTTGTAGCATTAGGCTCAAGTTGACTGCCAAATAGAACATAAAATATTGATTCTGGCATAGTTTATGATGATAACTGCTAATTTTCTAATCTGTGCAAGTTCAGCTTTTTAGACATATATAAATCAATTGTGAAAGGAAAATGCTTTCAATTTTTTGGAAGATGAATACTGCCAACCTACATTGTAATTATTAAAAGTGTTGATTTGTGATACATAAATCAGTTGTCTCATGATTTGTAAACTAATATTCCAGGTAGCATAGGCCAAAAACATTTTATTAAATTCAAAGCCTAAGTATCTTATGCTGCTCTGACCGTCCTATATTTATTTGTTTATCTTCTGTCTCACACAGTAAATATAAAGATTTTGGGCAGTATCTTCACATAGAATGGTGCCTCAGATATTTGTTAAATAACAGATATCTGTTCAATGAGTATCAGGGCATAGACTGAAAAACACTGGGCAAAGGAATACTCTTACTCGAGTACCCAGGAGACATTGAATGAGACACTCAATGATCTTATGACTGTTAATACATGAAGAACAGTACTCTCCTAAAGATGAACCTGGTTTTTACCTTTTCCATTAATTTTGTGGATTCATTAAGAGTAATAGGTTTGTAGGAGGCAGTAGGAAACTGGGCGTGCGGAGAACTTGAGTGTGTTTCAGGGCAGTTCTCTGTTACGGGAGGTCGGCAGGAGCCCTGTGCTTTCATTTAATGAACTCTCATCAGCAGTGGCGTGGGCGGTGGGCACAGGTCATGGCCGCTGTGAGCTGGTGTACGTGCACACGTGGGGGGTTTGCCGTGCAGGTCCTGTCTGTGAATCAAGATAATCTAAGTCTCCTCGCTTGTTAGTTTTCTAAAGCCTTCTGGATGCATGTGTACCGGCAACAGATGTCAACATTTTCATTTTCTGCTCAGTCTTCATTACAGTTTCATTCTTTTCCAGCTTTTCTTATTAAATGCACTCCTTACAGATTTTTCTTTCTCCAGGGGCATTAGACTCTTCTAGGAAAATTTCTAAGATTATGTTAAAATATTGTCAAGGATTCACGATTTTATTATTTAGAGCTCACGGAGATGTTCGTGCGAAATACGGGGGCCCTTTTATCTGTATAATAATTAAGGGTTGAGTAAGAGAACAATTTTCTTTTAAACCAGGAGATGTGGGCTTAGATTCTTTCTCGCTAGAATATTTTGAACCCAATTCTGTTTTACATACCGAAGAAAGAGGTTTTTGCATTTTTTTCTACCAAATGTAAAATACAATTTTTAAATTTCCCCAAGCATGTTTTCTAACTGTTGCGAAAAGAAGCCTACTCCATTTAAAGGAGAATTATGTAAGCTTATTCTTTCTGTATGAAGATTTACTTTATTGAACTAAAGTTGGTATGAAGTACTTTTCCTTGGATAATCATTGAAATAGAGCCTAAGAGAGGGAGACTTCATTTCATTAACATACCCAGTTTTGCTTCATGTGTAAGATATTTGCATATTTTTGGTAGTCTCTGATCACTGTAAGAACTAAATTTAGAGGCGTATCTTAAAAATCGTATTATAATCTAGCATTTCTTTATTCCTTTGTTCATTTTACTTTCACATACCTAAGCTGCTGCTTTAGTCAAAATATTGTCTATTTTTGGTAAATATTAGATTGAAAGTATTAGTAAAAATCACAGATCATTACACAGATCATTATAGAAGTTTTTTTTTTTTTTTTTGATAGAATCTCTCTGTGTTGTTCTCAGTAAAGTGCTGTGGTGTCACAGCTCACAGCAAGCCCAGCCTCCCGAGTAGCTGGGACTACAGGCATGTGCCACAACGCCGGCTATTTTTGGTTGTAGTTGTCATTGTTGTATAGCAGGGCCGGGTTCAAACCCATCAGTCTGGGTGCATGTGGCCAGCACCAAATAACATAGTCTGTCCCAAAACTTCTGTAGTGACCTACTACATGTCTAAATTGATTTGTTGCATCTGTTAAGAATGTGGTCAACTGTAAGCATTAGAAGACTATTCAGGTGGCTTAAGCAAATGGAAATTTATTTTCTCATGTAAAAAGCAGCTTCAGAAGCCAACACTGTAGGGCTGGTCCCCATGCTCAGTGATGCCACAAGGAACCCTGGCTCTCATTCTCTAATGCCATTGGTATCTGCCCTCCTGCTGGCTTGATGACTGTATGGTGCCCATGTTCTTCTAGGCATCCTGTATTCCAGAAAGAAGAGAGGGGAGTAAGACAGTGGTGGGCAAAGATGGGCTGAAACTGTTCTTTTATACAAGGAAAACTATAGTTTGCTCAGAAGTGCATGCTGTAGACTTTTGCTTACTTTTCACTTGATCTTAGCCTAAGAGCCAAGAAGTGGTTCTGTACACTTTTCATTGATCAGAACAGAAGAGGCAGTTAGCACTACACCAGTCACTGGCCAAGGGGTGGGAGAGTCCACATTCACTTAGAGAATGTTTGGACCCCGGAGGTATGTTCCACGCCTGCCTGAACAGACTGAGAATCTGTCGTTAGGGAATAATTGTGAGGTGGGATGTGGGGTGGGTGATGGACAGTGTCTGCACACCTGCTGTGAAGAATACAGTACCTAGGAGATACATCTGGAGGTCCTGTGCACTTTGAATTCCCTTGAATCTTTATCTCCCAGAGTAAATTAAAAAAATTTCCCCAAATTCTTCAGATATCCTTCAGTCACTGCCTGTCATTTTTTGGGGATGACTTAGATATTAGGATAACAAATACTGTGTTTTAGAGTCTTCCTTAATGTGATTTTGAATGTAATACTTTGAAATAAAAATTTAAAATGTATTTAATAAATATGTACTTCTGAAATGGAATTCTTTTTAGCAGCTATCTGGAAGATTGAGTTTGTTTTGCTTGCGATTAAAATGCCTTTAAGATGATTTATTATTCAAAATGTGTGAACAGTGACCATGATATATGTGAATTCATATTTCCCTTTTTTTTTTTTTCTTTGAGATAGTCTCACTATGTTGCCCTTGGTAGCATGCCATGGTGTCACAGCTCACAGCAACCTCAGACTCTTGGCCTTAAGCAAGTCTCTTGCCTCAGCCTCCTAAGTAGCTGGGACTACAGGGGCTGGCCACAAAGCCTGGCTATTTTTTGGTTGTAGTTGTCATTGTTGTTTGATAGGCCTGGGCTGGATTTGAACCCACCAGTTCCAGTGTATGTGGCTGGCGCCCTAGCTACTGAGCTACAAGCACCGAGCCTCGTATTCTACTTATATATCATAAAATTTTTCCCACATAGTATATCACTTTTTTTGAGAGGTCTCCCTGTGTTACCCAGGTTTGAGTGCAATGGCCTCACTGTGGCTCCTGGGCTTAAGCCATCTTCCTGCCTCAAACCTTCTGTGTAGCTGGGACTATGGGCACCTGCCACCACACCTGGCTAATTTTCCTATTTTTTGTAGAGAAAAAATGGGGGTCTTGCTTGCTTTTGCTTAGGCTGGTCTGACCCCAGGCCTCATGCAATCCTCTTGCCTTGGCCTCTTAAACTGCTAGGATTATAGGTATGAGCTACTGCACCTGGCCAGTATATCACTTTTAAAATTGCTTTAGTGTTACAATGTATTTAACCATCTTCCATTTATACAATTAGTTCCATTTTGGGCTGCTATTATTAATGCTGTAGTTACATCTATATTTATGTAGATTAATTTTTAATGTTCTGGATTATTTTCTTTAGAATCTTCACATTTTGATGCCCTGTGAAGCTAAGCGAAATCCAGTAGCATTATACGAATTCACAGTGCCTGCCAGCAAGATACGAAAATACAATTTTTTCTGTCAATTTCTCTAGTATTTATTTATTTATTTTTTTGAGACAGAGTCTCTGTATCTCTGGGTAGAGTACTGTGGTGTCATCATAGCTCACTGCAACCTCAAACTTTTAGGCTCAAGCAATCCTCTTGCCTCAGCCTCTCCATTAGCTGGGACTGCAGGCACCAGCCACAATGCCCAGTCTGTTTTTAGTAGAGATGGGCTCTCGCTCTTGCTCAGGCTGGTCTCAAGCAGTCTACGCAACTTGGCCTCCCAGAGTGCTAAGATTGCAAGAATGAGCCACTGCTGCTGGCCTCCAGTATTGATTAATGTTGATTAAAAATTTTTTTGTTAATAAACAAGTAAAGAATCATTTTGATTTTTTTTGTTTTATAGTAGCAAGGTGAAATATTTTCTATCCATATATTTTCTCTTGTAAATGGCATTTTCCTATTCTTGTTCAATTTATCATGTTTTTGAGTAACAAAATATATTGTAAAATGGTGCATTCTCATTATGGAACACAGGTTAGCCATAGTTGTCACTTAAAAGAACTATAGTAATATTTTTTCTGGAAATTTGTATAAACTCTTTCACTCATAGCATATGTACTACTCAACTGTCTACATCTACGTTTCTGATAATATATTAGACGCTGGAGATAATATAGTCATTGTAATTGAAATCATGTTCATGACCTCAGAAAAATGATGGTAATTTTGTGTATTTTTTCCTAATACTTCTATTATTTCATTTTAAGACACCAAATTTTCTAGTCTTTAATAATCATTTTTAGATGTTTAAAATAAATATGTTTATCAAAAATAGAACCCATTTTTATCAAACTTTATGTATAGTTTTTTTATTACTTTGTCTATCAAATGATTTTATGTTTTTATTGTATTTACATATATGATTAGCAGATTTAATAATATTGCCTAAAATTTCATTTCTATACATCATTAATACAGGCGAAGTTGTTACTACAGTGATAGGAACATAGTAAATTCTCAGCAAATAGAAAAAATGTTCTCTAATATCTTGAATGTTGAGACTAGAGCCCATTTAACTTAGCATTGTTTGGGTAACCTGCTAGTTTGTCCTGTGTATTTTTTCATATTTGTATGGACACGTATAATATATCACTTTTTAATTTAGCAGAGAAATTAAAACTTCTTAAAGTTGGAAAGAATTGCCAGCAATTTCTGTGTCTTCTATATTTGGGGATATTTTATTATTAATATTTTGTTTCTTCTTTAGCTTTTTTGGTCTTTTCTGTTATTTTACTTGCGTGATTGTGTTTTTAATAGGAAATTATCTAAGTCCTTGCTTACCCATTCATTTTCGTATTTTAAAAATTATTTACTAGTCTCTATATTTTTAAATTTCCAATTTGGGCTTTGATTTCTTTTAATGTGAGTTCTAGAAATAGAAAACTTGTATTGTTTTTAATCAAAGAATTCTGTTATTTACTCACTTTATCTTTTTTTGTTACAGTTTACTAAATTTTGCTTATTTTTATGTACATCTTCCTCTACTTTTCTGTGGTTGTGAGTTGAATATTTAGTTTATCATTTGTATTAAAAGTTATAAGTTGAACTCCGTGTATGACTGTGGCTTCATCCAGTAGTTGAGGAATTTTGATTTCCAGTGTTCCAGAATGCTTAGTAATCTCTTCTTGTATTTCAGTTTGGTGTAACATCTAGTTGTTATTTTGTTTTGGTTTTACTAGACAATTACACAAATTACTGTTTGATTGCATAATGTAAATAAAGTCTTTTTAAAATAAATAGATTTTAGTTTTTTGAAAGTACTTAATGTTTTCTCAGTTTTCATATTCATACTGTAGACAATGAATTGACTAGAACACTGAGCCTATTTTCAGGGTGCAGACGTCGGTGTAATTAATCCCATCGTTTCTTTGACCGTCTTTGTGTGCTGGGGCCAGTGACTGTGCTTGCTGGCTGCCTTATCTCCACTGGTCCACTGTTCAGTTCATGTCTTCCCTGAGCCCTGTTGAGAACTGAGATTCCTGACACCCTTTCTCTCCTGCCTTTATTACTCTTCTCTGCATATCAAAATCTATTTCTGTTTATTTGTCATCTGTCTCCCTCCCGAGACTGTGCCTCATGGAAGGCGGGCAGGGACTTTATCGCTTTCAAACTGCACAGTGGCCTGTGTGCTAAGAACAGTACCTGGCCTAGAGCAGACCCATGGGAAATGTTTTTCTAGTTAGCAGCAACATGATGGTTTTAGTTCATTTCTCTTTTTATATCTCAGTTTTTGCCTTGATTTCATTTGTTGCTACTTGACACAAAATGTCATCTTTTAGTACAATTATTTATTTTATCATAATACCTAGGTTTGATGCTTTTAAAGTTCACACCCTGTAGTGTCACTTTCTGGTGTTTTATTTTTCTTACTAGAATTTTACTAAATGGCTCCTTTAAAATTTTCTGTCTTCTTTTGGTTTATGCTGCTTGGATTTTTGTTGTTTGGATACAAACTAAGGTTCTGTCTTTTTTTTTTTTTTTTTTTTTTGAGACAGAGTCTCAACTCTGTTGCCCAGGCTAGAGTGTCATGGAGTCAGCCTTGCCTAGCAACCTCAAACTCCTGGCCTCAAGCGACCCTCCTACCTCAGCCTCTCAAGCACCTGCCATAATGCCTAGCTGTTTTTTCTCTTTTTAGTAGAGATGGGATCTTGCTGTTGCTTAGGCTGAACTCCTGAGCTCAAATGATCCTCCCACCTTAGCCTCCCAGATGCTAGAACTACAGGCGTGAGTCACTGTGTCCAGCCTGAGGTTCTTTCAGTAAGTTGAAGTAGTTTTTGTTTGTTTGCATACTCGCATTAGTAAGATTTTTTTTTTTTTTTAAACTATGAATCCTTAAGAATTATAATCAGTGCCTTTTGGTTCAGTGACTGTGAACTATTTCCTTTTCTGTCTTCTTAGGAGTCAGGGTGTAATCGCTGAACTAAAGCATTTATCGGGTCCTCTTTCTGTCCTCGGTACACACGCTCAGTCCTGTGGTGGTTCTGCGTTACGCCACCAGGCAGTGTGATCTGATTCACTCCTCTCCACTATAGCACACACTCTTTTCTTCCCTGAACTTCTGCCGCCAGGCCATAGCTTTCCTAACTGTCCAGCAATCATAGGTACTCGTCCTGTGTGTCCTTACTGACCTCGCGTACATTGCTGGTCATTTTCTTCTTATGATACACTGTGCTTTCCACAGTCCCTGCACACAGAAAGTGCTCAGTAAATGTTAAATATTTTTTCTTCCTCTTTGTTACTATTTTCTTTTATAACTTACAAAGTAATTAACTTTTCCCTCCTTTGATTCTCTATACCATAGACCCACTTTTCTTGGGTCTAATGTGAATAAATGAATTGATTTTTATAAATTTTCTTCTTTTTTAAATTAAATCGATGGAGGCCTGCTTTTGTTCCTACAAATACAACACTTAAAGATAGGAGCAGTCTTCTCCCCTGCCCTTGACGTCATAATTTCTAACCCTTGGCATTTTCTTTTCACCCCTTTCTCTATTCAGCATAGCTGTTTACTTAATTCTAAAATAAAATCTGTTTACTTGGACAGATTTTTATTAGTACCTTCCCATACTTTAATTCAGGTGTCCTCAAACTACAGCTTGTGGGCCACATGCAGCCCCCCCTAGGACATTTATCCGGCCTACTGGGTGTTTTTGCCCTCACTGCCTGTCCTGCTTAGCAGCCGACTTGTCCCAGGGCCCCCAGTCTGGCCCTCCAGCGGTCTGAGGGATAGTGAAATGGCCCCTGTTTAAAAAGTTTGAGGACCCCTGCTTTAATTCTTCAGTTAATGGTACTTTCCCCCCCTTTCCCCCTGTGAACCATACCTTCTCTGTCTCTCCCTGCAAAGAGTACTCAGGCTTTACATCATCAGACTGGCACATTTTTAAAGCTGTTGGTGAGAATGGTGAAAAATGGGTCCTCGCCTGAAGAACATTGATCTTTGTATTTGTTCATATTTTCTTTTTTTGAGTTTCTACTTCACATTTCTCATCTTTATTCTATGTCTCATTTTTATGTATATTGTACATCTTTCATTCACTTAATCTCTCTGATAATTTTCCGTTCACTGTATCACTCCATTTTTGCCTTACCTTACACAGCCTTTTCAGTTGGGTCAGGCTGCTGTATTTGTTTTATTCTTGTTCATTCCCTGCACCTGGGAGACTTAGTCTCGCAGGAAACTTTTTGAGGTCATTTTCTATATGTCTTTTTAATTACAGAGATCCTGACTTTGGTTTGGGGAAGAGGCAGGGTAGGTCTGCCTAATGATTTTCCTGAAGGTTCCATCTCTCTTTAATTTTGCAGTCAAGCCAAAACTAATCGCATTTCAAAAATGCTTTTGAAAGTATAATCTATCCCTTTTTAATACCATGTTTACCCCAAAATAAGACACTGTCTTATATTTATTTTTTTTTTAAGAAGACGGGAGAGGATGAGTAGAGGGACGGTGATTGGTGGGACCACACCTATGATTCATCTTACAAGGGTACATGTGAATCTTTCTAAATGTAGAATACAAATACTTAACACAATAACCAAGAAAATGATATGAAGGCTATGTTAACCAGTTTGATGAAAATATTTCAGATTGTATATAGAACCAGCGCACTGTACCCCACAACTGCATTAATATACACAGCTGTGATTTAATTAAAAAATAAAAAAAAGAAAGAAGAAGGCGCACTAGGGCTTATTTTCAGGGTCTGTCTTTCTCTCCACGCCAAAATGCACAGCCACACTCATCACTAGGTCTTATTATGAGGTAGGGCTTATATTTAACAAATACATAGAAATCCTACTAGGGCTTATTTTAGGGGTAGGTCTTATTTTCGGGGAAACAGGGTACTACAGGCATATGGTAGAAGTATAATAATGTACAGTCCTTGCCATTTGCTTGCAGTAGTCATTTGGATTGCTAGCTGACAAATCCTTTTTTATCACTGCACAAGTAGATACCCATATATGGTAAGATTTATTCCTCTTTTAAATATTCTGGCATGTTTTTATGACTTTCTTACTGATCTCTCTTTACTTATAATAAAATTTATGGCGTGTATGTAATTTCCTGCATATTGCTTCCAAAGTAATTATATTTTTTGGAAAACCTCTTTATAGCAAATATTTATAAAAAGGAAATTTTTTCCTTCCAAAAAATTAACTGTCTTTATTTTCCCATGATCTTCTGATGTCTTTGCACTTTTGCATTTATAAATCGTGCTCACAGAGCAGAATATGTCTACTTTTAATTTAACATATCTTAAATTTAGGCCATGTTAACTGCTAGCCAACTCATAAGATTAAAAAAAAGGAAAAAATTATTATTTTGAAAATAATATGAATGTCTAACCAGAAAAATTAGACAGTCATCAAAATATTAACTCTAATAAGAAGTTAAAATATTCATTCTAATAAGATTACTGGATATGAAGTAACAATCAGTATCTTTGTAGTACACTAGCAACAGTGTATTAGAAAATGCGGTTACATGTGTGGTCCTAGTTACAATAATAAAATATTATAATGTACTCCATAATAATAAACTATAGAAATGATCCCTGAAAGTATAGTCTTAATGTACTTCATAATAAATCTAAAAAAGATACCCAGTGACTTTATGAACTGAAAGATCTGTTTTTTATTTTTGTTTATGTATTTATTCATTTATTTATTTGAGACAGAGTTTCCCTCTTCACCGAGGCTAGAGTGCCCTGGTGTCACAGCTCACAGCAACTTCAAACTCTTGGGCTTGAGCCATCCTCTTGCTTTAGCTTCCTCAGTGATATAGGCACCCACTACCACACCTAGCTAGTTTTTCTATTTTTAGTAGAGCAGAGTCTCACTTTTGCTCAGGCTGGTCTCTAATCCCTGAGCTCAAGTTATGCTCCTGTCTCCACTTCCCAGAATGCTAGTCTTCTAGGCCTGAGCCCCCAAGCTGGTGAGTTTGACATTTCCTACTGATGAAAAGATGTTCCAACTTCAGCTTTCAGGAGTTCCTGTTCTAGAGTCCTCTAAAGAGACTGTCATAGATGTTCCAAAGAATATGTGAGAGGAAGATTTATGCTATCACTGTTTGTAATGGCAAAATACTGGAAATAATCTCAACATCAAACAACAAATTCTGACATATACAAAGAATAGAAAAACGTACAGATGCTACTATAAAGAACCTATATCTTTTCTTATAGCAACATGGAGACATCTTGATAATAGCTTTATGTGAAAGAAGGAAGTTGCAAAAGGATATGCACCAAATGACACCATCTATATAAATCTTAGAAAAATATAGAGTACTACCATGGAGCATTCCCTTTCTGTAGAAGTTTAGTAGTGTGCATAGGAGTGGTGCATAGCATCCTCGGGAGAGAAGTGTCTCTAGAGAAGCCAGGAGAATAATGGGGAGGAAGTGGATATGTCAGCTCTACACATACTGGTAATGTTTTGTTTGTGATCTGCAGCAAATTTGGCAGGTGGCTAAAGTTTTTAAAACATAGATGATGGATATCTATGTTCTCGCATGTTTCAACTATTTCATAGTTAAAAGCTTTCAGCCTAAACTAATAGTGTGGCAGCCTCCAATTCAACACGGCAGACAGGGCACATGGCGTTATTTCCCTTCCTTCTTCCAGCCCTGTGTCAGTGGTGTTCAAGGAATATAAAGAGTTATAAATACACAGTACAAAGAAGAGGAAATCATAGAGGAGCAGCTTAGAGTCATCAAGTCGGTTTTGGGTACTAGAGAACAGAGGGACGAATTGTCACTAATTTAGTGATGTGCAAAGAGCTGAATCCAAACAGCTTCACTGAAGGATTCCAGAAGACTGACCCCATGCAAGTCCAGGACTGGAGTTGCCAGGTAGCTAAGGAGATCGGACTGAGGGATGGATTGGTTTTAGGTAGATACTTGGGTCTCTTCTCTAGCCATTGTTTAATCATAGAGGCTCTGGAAGTGGGGAGCTAAGGAGATCAGACTGAGGGATGGATTGGTTTTAGGTAGATACTTGGGTCTCTTCTCTAGCCATTGTTTAATCATAGAGGCTCTGGAAGTGGGGGGAAGTGACTGGAAACATTTCTGAACTGGTCCCAGAATGCTGGCAGCCAGGCAGGAAATGGGACCATCGTTCTCCAGAGACCGAAGTGGATCCTAGAAAGGAGCTACGTGTCCTGGCGTTTCAGTCCCCAGTTAGACGGGAAAGCCGTGTCTGATTTACAGGAGAAAGGAATTCATGGAGACCATATTTAGTGGCTTGTGGGGTTGTTGAAAAGGCTGTGGAACTGGGGCTGGCAGATGGGCAAGAACAAGGATGGCCAGGTGGCCACGATGACAGTCCCACAAGAAAGCCTCTGAACGCTGGCTGTGTCGCTTCATGTGCCACCATCGGGTACTGAGGGGCCTCAGTGCATCACTGTCACTTGCCATGTGATGGGTTCACCTCCTTCCCACTCTCTAGGCATGACTCTCAGTTCAGATTCCAGGATGTGCAGGTCTCATGGTCTGTGGGGCAGGCTGAGTGTCCACACCCTGTCCATGAGAATGGCTGGGTGAAGTGACTGGCATTCTTAGCTTCTGCCATGGAAGGAAGAATATGTTGAAGGCAAGGAGATTCTCTGGATATCGATACAGAGATGAGAGGCTAAGAAGTCATGATTTTCCCCCCTCTGTTCAGTTTCCCGAAGTAAACCAACTGGGCCCATCTGGTCTACTTCCATCTGGAAGTCTACTTAGAAGTCAGCAGGCCCGGCCTCCACACAGAGCTTCAGTCTGCCATTTTAATGCCTCAATTTTGAATATGAAAGATCCGTCAGTGATAGACAAATGAGGAAACCTTTCATGTGAAGGATAGTGATCAAAAGAAAGCAGAAGAAAAGTACATTTGGTGGAACTATACATACTGAAGATTAAAAGAAAACACAAAAATTTAGTTTATTAAAAGGATGAGAGAAAATACTGTAGTCATTAAGCAAGAATAAAAGAAGCAGAACACAACATTTTTTCAAAATTGAGCTGAAGAGTCAATGTGAAAGATAAAATGTTCTGATTGGAAAACGAAGTTCAAAAAAATTCTCTGAAATACCTAAAAAAAAAAAATTGAAAAAAAGAAAAGAAATGGAGGGTGGAGAGAAAAGATAAGAAACTGTTCAGGAAGTATATAGTATCCAGCAAATAGAGAAACATTCACAGAATGAAAGAATAAAGAACAGGAGGGGAAATTAAGGTAATGAAATTAAATTTCGTTCAACTGTTCAAAGTATGTTTTTATATTGAAAAGACCCACTGGGTACCCAGGCAAGGACTATAAAAAAATCATCCTAAAGGCCATTCCAGCATTAAATAGAAAGTCCTAAAAAATTTTAGAAATTAACATATAGAAGAGCAAAAATTGTAACATTATTGGAATGCTCAATTCTAACAGCAAGAGCTAAAAGATAAATACCTTTGTATTAGTCTGTTTTCTGTTGCTTATAACAGATACAATAATGAGTAATTTATAAAGACAAGAAATTTCTTACATTCATGGAGGCTGAGAAGCCCAGGTTGAGGGACTGAATCTGGTGAGAGACTTCTTGGGGGGAGGGCTCTGAAGTGGCACAGGGCATCATATCACCTGGCCAGGGAGCTGGGTGTGCTAACATGCCAGCTCAGGTTTCTTTCTTTCCTGAAAGCCACCAGTTCTCCTCCCATGATAAGGCATTGATTAATCCATTCCAGGAGTCCCCAAACTTTTTGGCACCAGGGACTGGTTCCATGGCAGGCAGTTTTTCTGTGGAAGGGAGGAGGATGGGACAGAGGTGGAGCTCAGCAGGATTGCAAGTGACCTGGGAGCAGCTGTGAATACACATGAAGCTTTGACTGTTCGCCCACCTCACCTCCTGCTGCGCGCCTGACTCCTAACAAATCACAGACCAGAACCTTTTTTGGCACCAGGGACCAGTTTCATGGAAGACAGTTTTTCCAGCTGTAGGGGTTGGGGAAGGAGAGAGGTTGGGTTGGGAAGTGGAGCTCAGACGGTGATGCTGTGTGGCCAGCTCTGACAGGCCACAGACCAGTATAGGTCCATGGCCTAGGGGCTGGGGATCACAGCATCAACCCCTTGATCCATGAGTGGATTAGTCTACCCAGGAGGACAGAGCCCTCAATCTCTGATCACCTCTTTAAAGCCCCATCTCTCTTTACTGCCACACCAGAGAATAAATTTCAACGTAAGTTTTATTTATTTTTTAATTTTTTAATTTTTTTTTTTGTTAAATCATAGCAATGTACATTAATACCATCATGGGGTACAGTGTACGGTCAACATAAGTTTTAGAAGTAACAAATATTCAGACCACAGCAACCTTGAAAATTCTAATGTTAAATGTTTTACTAGTTCTAAACCCAGCCAACCTGGGCTTCCTCAGTCAATTTAAGGCTAGACCTGCTTTAAAATGCCCAAACTTTTACACCCATGTAGCCCTCACTAGGCAGTTGCTAAATGAAGATAATAGTCTATCCAAATGGGAGAATAAACGGAGAAAGAAGTGAGGTCTGGGAGAGAAGGGAAAGGGCCATCAGGGTGTGTTTGATGGGCTCTTTCCAGGAATGCCTGTGCGGTCAGCCCAGAGATTGGTGGCTGGGTCGGAGCGAGAGAAGAGCTCACCAGAGAAGGCGTCGGGGAAGAGAAGTGGAATTGACAAGGGCATCTGTTGTTTCTAACCACGTAGAAAACAACAAGAAGAATTTTCTTGCATCTCTTACAGAATTTAAGAACAATTAAGGATAGGTGTACAGAAATTACACAAATGGGAAAAAATGAAGCAGTTATTAAATTCTGAAAAAAGAAAGTGAATGAGCAAATACAGCTGTAATAATATAAATCCTGATCTATACAGCTACGTGGTATACTGTAATACACACACACATACATGTATATACATACATGTACTTAGAATGGGGGCAAGGAAAGTCCACAACAGGACTTTGATAGGGAATAACTGAGATTGCTACATCAAGAAATAGCAGTGTGTGGCTCGGCGCCTATAGCTCAACTGGCTAAGGCGCCGCCACGTACACTTAAGGTGGCGGGTTCGAATCCCCAGCCCGGACCCGCCAAACAACAATGACGGCTGCAACCAAAAAATAGCCGGGCGTTGTGGTGGGCGCCTGTAGTCCCAGCTACTTGGGAGGCGGAGGCAGGAGACTCGCTTGAGCCCAGGAGTTGGAGGTTGCTGTGAGCTGTAATGCCACGGCACTCTACCCAGGGGGACAGCTTGAGGCTCTGTCTCAAAAAAAAAAAAAAAGAAATAGCAGTGTGAGCCTGTTCCTTAGGAATGAGGAAACATTGGAGGGAACAGTGCTGGGAATTGGAAGTATCTGTTGCTAGGAGTGGAGAAGATGGCGTGAAGGAATATTGTGTTTCTTTCTCATAGGGCCGTGATGCTGTTTGCCTTAAACTACACTGTGCATTACTTTGATTAAAAACATAAATGAATTAAAAACTAAAGAAGTAGCATTGCAGCGAACATCTTTGTAAAATAGGTTTTCCTTCATACAGATTATAAAATCACTTCTCAGTGTGTGCCGTGCCACCTGTTCACACATGGTGACATCTATGATTAAGTCTCTACTGAGGACTGAGTAAAACCAAATAAGGTACAAATGAGGTACAGAACCTGGCCTGAGTGCTCATGCCTCAGAGGGTTGCGCATCAGAAAACTCTGGAGATCCAGACGTGCTCTGTGATTGTTTTCTGGGAACCCAGGATGCAGGAGGTGCTGGGGACCTCGTGGAATGGAGGGGCTATCTGTGGCAACCCAAGGAGAGGGAAAGCCAACGGATCCCTTGGGACCTGTTGAGAAAGAATCCCTAAGAACTGGTCCAGAGAAAAATGTCTTTTGTTTTGAGGGGACTGTGCATTCCAGATATTGGAAGAGAGATTACAGAGATCAACAATATGAATAATATTTTCCAGTTTACCCACCAGTAATTTCTTTTTCCTTAAAAGTGTTCTACCAAATTCTGTTGTCTGTAGCTTTAATAAGGATTTCTGTTTTAACCATTAATGGTCCATAAGGACATTCCAAGAATGTTTTCTCAAAGGTATAAAATGATGCAGTATTGTTTTTATTTGTATATCTTTTATGCTTATTATACCCATGTTTGTTAGAACACTAGATGGGCTTTTCTTGGTCTTGTGTCGGTTAAAGAATTTTTCTTACTCCAACATATTCTTTCTTTTAAACTCATGTGAACTGCAGTTTTGCCAGAAAACTTCAAAAGGACAGTCCCCACTTTTTCTTGGCAGCAGATCCCGTGTTAGAAAGTAATAACACATAGTGAAATTCATGATTTCCTGAAGGTAGAAATTTTGATTTTTCATCAGCTTAGATTCCCAAGCAATAGTTATCCCATGGGATAGTGTGAAAGGGTAACATGGGGGTAGGGAAGGAGTGGAAGCTTCCTGAAAGAGAGTATAACCAGTGGAATCTTGAAGCAGCAGTCAGAGTCAAAGAGGAGACAGAGAGCTAGGTAAGAATAAAACAAGAGTAAGAGGGAAGAGCGCTGGATGGAATTGTGTTCTAGAAGAAGTTAGCATTTGGCTTCTCATGAAGTCTCATGAGAACCTGATAAATTCAAGGTAGGGAGGAGGTCAGGGAGCATGGTGGGGAGAACATGGAGAGATCGGGCTGTTTATTAGGGAGATTTATCTTACATTTGGGAAAATTCTGATTTTACCATGAAAGCAGAGGGAAGTTACTATGAAATTTTAAGCAAGAGTGTCACAACCCGTCGGGCTTCTACGGCCCTGGTCTCGGTTACCGCAGGAAGGAACCAGGCGAGAGGCGGATTAGAAGTACAAGCTTGTGGAAGGCGGGCTAGCCCTTACTTTCCAGGTAGCCCTGAGCAACCTCCGCACCAGCCTTTTATTGAGCCAGAACCACAGGTGAGGGGAGTAATTAACAATGACTATGCGCTGGGGGCACGAGCTCTTCTTCCACAAGGAACTCCTGTGGACAAATGGCCCGAGGTCCACCCCTCAGCTGCAGATCATCTTGCTCAGATGTCGTCTGGCTCTTGGCGGCTCCTACACAAGAGAATATAAGAGAGCTGAGCTTGCATGCACCAATAAACAGTACCGAATAGGCAAAGTGATCAATTTTTAAAGTGAGCACTCTTGCAAACACACAAGATTACATTTCAAGACCAAATTTACCATTCTAGTTAGAGGATTTATTTCACTTTACCACAAAAATGAAAAGTGTGGCCAAAGAGTAAAAGACTTCCTGCCACAACGTTTTATCTTTGAACACTAGGCTGGTTGGCATTTGCCCAGTTTTTTTCCTAGTTTATAAATGAAGGAAAGTTTAAGTGATTGAGTTAATAAATTTGTGAAGAAAACCTCATGCAGAAATCTGAGATTTTGTAACTTTGGGGGAATGGATTAAAAATCCTTTTATTTGAAGGTTATGCATAATGTATATGTTTGTTTGTACATGTTCATAATTAATTTTTAAAATCCCAGAGGGATATGGTATACATTAAAGGAAGATATTATATTTGATCCCTGTCTTTTTGTTGACAAGTTGCCAGAATTATTTGTATGGGGCTCCTATTTTGAGATTCAGGATACGTGAGAAGGATTCTAAATGGGTCAGATGTGAAGTTGAAGTATTTCATCAAGCATTTTACATGGGCTTCAGATGCGGAGGTCCTCTGCCTCCCCTGAACATGAGTGGATTTTTTGTGTCTTGGTCAAAACCACCTTTGTCTTTCCTTCCTGTTTCTGCGAGTACCGTATCTCTTCAGAGGAGACCTGTTCTGTTACCCTGTCTCTCCCCAGTCTTACTGTCCGTGCACCCAGCCCACATGCAGTGTCTCTAAGGATGCACATACTGTCAGGAGGGTACCACTGAGGTTGGGATTGGGACGGCTTAAAGGAGACAATGTGCTTTGCACTTTTCTTATACTATTTTAGTTTTTAAAAAATCCAATAAGAAGCATATAACTCATTGATTTGAAAAAGGGGACAGCAAAGGAGGGACTTTTGTGTGGGAGAAATATTATTTGAAGGTGAAAGATAGAAGTGCAAGCCTGTTGACTTTGAGAGGCCAAGAAAGATGGGTTGCAAAAGCCCAGGAGTTTGCAGAGCAGCCTGAGCAATGTACCAAGATGGCATCTCTACAAAAAATTTCAAAGCTTAGCTGGGCATGGTGGTGGGTGCCTGTAGTCCCAGCTACTCGGGAGGCCGAGGCAGGAGGATCACTTGAGCCCAGGAGTTGGAGCCTGTAGTGAGGTATGATGATGCCATAGCACTCCAGCCTCGGCAGTATATAGTGAGACCCCCATCTATTAAAAAAAAAAAAAAAGATAAAAATTGCTCTGGTCATATTTAATTTGGGAATAATTTATGTTATGTTATGACAGAGACTTCCTCTGTCATCCTGGGTAGAGTGCTGTAGTATCATAGCTGGTTTCTGTCGTCTCTTCCACCCCTGATGTATTAACCACCCTGCCTTCTGTTGTCCTGTGAGAATGTGTTTATTTACTTTGCTAGAATTTTTAATGGCTGGCTCTGTTGTATCAGTTTACCTTTTAATTTTTTTTTTTAATTGTTGGGGAGTCATTGAGGGTACAAGAAACCATTGAGGTTACGCTGATTGCATTTATTAGGTAAAGTCCCTCTTACAATTGTGTCTTGCCCCCAAAAGGTGTGGCACACACCGAGACCCCACCCCCCTCCCTCCTTCCCTCTCTTTGCTCTTCTCCTACCCCTCCTTCTTTCTCTGCTCTCCCCTTGCCCCACCCCCCGCTGTATCATTAATTGTCCTCATATCAAAATTGAATACACAGGATTTGTGCTTCTCCATTCTGGTGATGCTTTACTAAGAATAATGTGTTCGACTTCCATTCAGGTTAATACAAAGGATATAAAGTCTCTATCTTTTTTAATGGCTGAATAGTATTACGTGGCGTACATATACCACAGCTTGTTAATCCATTCCTGGGTTGGGGGACATTTAGGCTGTTTCCACAGTTCGGCAATTGTAAATTGAGCTGCAGTAAACAGTCTAGTGCAAGTGTCCTTATGATAAAAGGATTTTTTTCCTTCTGGGTAGATGCCCGGTAATGGGATTGCAGGATCAAATGGGAGGTCTAGCTTCAGTTCTTTGAGGCTTCTCCATACTTCCTTCCAAAAAGGTTGTATTAGTTTGCAGTCCCACCAGCAGTGTAAGTGTTCCCTTCTCTCCACATTCACTCCAGCATCTGCAATTTTGAGATTTTGTGATGTGGGCCATTCTCACTGGGGTTAGATGGTATCTCAGGGTGGTTTTGATTTGCATTTCTCTAATAATTAGGGATGATGAGCATTTTTACATATTTGTTAACCATTCGTTTGTCTCCTTTAGAGAAGGTTCTATTCATGTCTCTTGCCTGTTGACATATGGAGTTGTTGGCTTTTTTCATGTGGATTAATTTAAGTTCTCTATAGATCCAAGTTATCAAGCTTTTGTCCGATTCAAAATATGCAAATATCCTTTCCAATTGTATAGGTTGTCTATTTGCTTTGGTTGTTGTCTCCTTAGCAGTACAGAAGCTTTTCAGTTTAATTAAGTCCCATTTGTTTATTTTGTTGTTGTTGCAGTTGCCGCGATAGTCTTCTTCATGAAGTCTTTCCCCAGGTCGATATCTTCCAGTGTTGTTCTTATGCTTTCTTTGAGGATTTTTATTGTTTTATGCCTTAAATTTAAGTCCTTTATCTATCTTGAATCAATTTTTGTGAGTGGAGAAAGGTATGGGTCCAGTTTCAGTCTTTTTTTTGCAGTTTTTGCCCAGGGCTGGGTTTGAACCCGCCACCTGCAGCATATGGGGCCGGTGCTCTACTCCTTTGAGCCACAGGTACCGCCCCCAGTTTCAGTCTTTTACATGTGGATATCCAGTTCTCCTAGCACCATTTATTGAATAGGGAGTCTTTCCCCCAGTGTATATTCTTATTTGGTTTATCAAAAATTAAGTGGTTGTAAGATGTTAGCTTAATTTCCTGGTTTTCTATTTGATTCCAAATGTCTATGTCTGTATTTTTGTGCCAGTACCATGCTGTCTTGACCACTATGGCTTTGTAGTACAGCCTAAAATCTGGTATGCTGATGCCCCCGGCTTTGTTTTTATTACTAAGAACTGCCTTAGCTATATGGGGTTTTTCCTACTTCCATACAAAATGCAGAATCATTTTTTCTACGTCTTGAAAGTACGATGTTGGTATTTTAATAGGGATGGCATTGAATTGGTGGATTGCTTTTGGAAGTATAGACATTTTAACAATGTTGATTCTTCCCAGCCGTGAGCATGGTATGTTCTTCCATTTGTTAATATCCTCTGCTATTTCCTTTCGTAGGGTTTCATAATTTTCTTTATAGAGGTCCTTCACCTCTTTTGTTAGGTATATTTCTAGGCATTTCATTTTATTTGAATCTCTGCTGAAGGGAGTTGTGGCCTTAATTAGCCTCTCATCTTGGCTGTTATTGGCATATACAAAGGCTACTGATTTGTGGACATTGATTTTATATCCTGAGACATTACTGAATTTTTCAATATTTCCAGGAGTCTTTTGGTTGAGTCTTTGGGGTTCTTTAAGTATAAGATCATATCATCAGCAAAAAAGGGAGAATTTGACCTCCTCTGCTCCCATTTAGATGTCGTTTATTTCCTTGTCTTGCCTAATTTTATTTTAGAACTTCCAGCACTATGTTAAATAGTAATGGTGACAGAAGACAACCTGGTCTGGTTCCAGTTCTAAGAGGAAAAGCTTTCAGTTTTATCCCATTCAGTAAAATATTAGCTGTGGGTTTGTCATAGATAGCTTCAATCAGTTTAATATATTCCACCTATACCTATACTCTTCAGTATGCTAATTAGAAAAGGATGCTGGATTTTATCAAATGCCTTTTCTGCATCTGTTGAGAGGATTGTATGGTCTTTGTTTTTGCTTCTGTTGATATGGTGAATAACGTTTATAGACTTGAGTATGTTAAACCAGCCTTGCATCACTGGGATAAAACCTACTTGATCATGATGTATGATTTTTTTTGATGATATTTTTGAAGCTGTAATCTATTGGCTAGGATTTGTTGAGAATTTTTACATCTATATTCATTAGTGAAATTGGTCTGAAATTCTCCTCTTTAGTTGGGTGTTTTCCTGGTTTTGGTATCAGGGTGATGTTTGCTTCGTAGAACAAAGATCTGTTTAGGAGCCCTATTTCTTTCAGGCTAAGTCTAAGGAGAGGGTGTGATTCCAAATATTGATCCATTTCCTTCACATTGTCAAATTTCTGGGCATAGAGTTTCTAGTAGTATTCAGAGATGATCTCTTGTATCTTTGTGGCATCAGCTGTTATTTCCCTTTTATCATTTCTGACTGAGGTTACTAGAGATTTTACTTTTCTGTTTCTAGTTAGTCTGGCCAAAGGTTTATCTATTTTATTTATTTTTTCAAGAAACCAGCTCCCTGTTTCATTAATTTTCTGAATGATTCTTTTGTTTTCAATTTCATTGGTCTCTGATTTAATTTTGGATATTTCTTTTCTTTTGCTGGGTTTAGGCTTAGATTGTTCTTCATTTTCCAATTTCATAAGATGGCTTGTGAGTTTGTTGATGCCCTCTCTTTCCATTTTTTGAATGTAGGCATCTAAAGTGATAGATTTTCCTCTCAGAACTGCTTTTGCAGTATCCCACAGGTTTTGGTAGCTTGTGTCTTCATTGTTGTGCTCAAGGAAGGTAATGATTTCCTGTTTGCCAGCCTCTTCAGACACAGTACCCCACCTCCATCAAGTAGAGAGGAAAGACAAAAATGCTATAGAACAAACCCAAATAAGCAAACAGAAAACTTTATGGGATAAAATTAGGGGACAAAACAAATAATAGGGGTAGAAACACTAGCAAAAATGAAGTTCTTATTTTTAAAGCAGGCAACATTAGAAACTTAGATTTAAACTAGGAAAATGAAGAAAGAAAAGAAAGAAGAAAAAATCTAGAGGGAAAACGTTGAAATTAAAACAAAACAAACAAAAAGAATAAACCAAAAACAAAGCAGCATATATATCTTGCTGAATATTGTCTGGGCAGCAGGCGATCTTCTGGTGTATGAGATGTTAATCAAAATGCTGCTAATGGCGGTACGAGATGGAGCCTGGAGGCCTCTGCTGATTTCTCAAACCCTGCAGGGTAAAGAACCTAAATCTCTCCTCAGCCTCCTTGAAAGGCACTTTAAACTGTCAACCTTGGCTAAGCAGAAGCTTTCCCAAGAAAGCACTTGTCGCTGGGATCAGTGGCTGTCTGCTTGCCCAGTGTGCCAAAACTGGTCTCACTCTATGCCTCCGAGGGCCAGGGCTGTAAGGTGTCTCATTCTCTGCCTTTAGGCTGTTTGGTCATTAGGTTACTTACCCAATGTCTCCTGTAGGATCCCCAGGATCCTCGCTCTGTGACCCTGAGGGTGGAGCTTGCCCGGGGCAGTTCTTCCACAATGGCTTCCTGCAGCCCACAGCCGAACACTATTAGCTCCATCTGGCTCAGCGGCACGGTCCGGGGCCCTAGACAATGCTTAAAGTCCTCTGCACTCTAGCCCAGGTTCTTCCAAGGTAGTTCAACTGAGTCCCCAAGTCCAAAAAAACAAAACAGGGCAGGCCTTTCCAGTTTGCAGTCTCACTGCTGCTGTACTTACGGCTGCTGGCGGCATGAGACCGAACGAACACTCATCCACTTGCCGGTTCTCCACTGCTTTTGTCCTCCTCATGGGGTCCAGAAGACTCTCACTGACTCCCTGTGTCCCCATAGGGATATTTCTGGGCAGATCCCACCAGCCAGAGATGCCTGAAGTCCTGTCTGCCCAGTCTCCTTGTGCCCAGTTGCAAGGAAGATGTTACTTGGCCGCCATCTTACTACTCCTTCCAGCTTTTAGTTATTTTATTCTAACAGTGTATTGTCTAGTTCTGACTGTGTCACTTCTTGGTGAACTTCTAAGAGGTTTGCTTGCTTTTATGCCTGGTTGTCATACGCATGGATAGGAGGGGATGTCAGACTGCCGTAATTTTTTGTTTGCTGCAGTCGTTTTGTTTGCTGCAGGCCCTTTCAGAGAGAAAGATACAACTGAAATCCACGTTGAATTGTTCTGATGACGTGTTTTTGGCATGTCTCTCCTTCAACATGGATTTGTATGAGATCACCGTAATTACATTTTAGATTACAATATAAGTTCCATTAATTTATTGGTTAATTTCTATTCTACTTTAGCTGAGAGCACTGACTTATTTCTAATAGGTAACATTTCAAGGGTACTGAGCTTAGGTGCTTTCGGGATAAGAATGGGACAGAACTGAAAAGAACTGAAAAGTACCAACTAGGGAGAAAAAACTGAAGCATATATCTAATAGATCCTGGAATTTCAATAATTAGCAGGAGCGTGCCCTGGTGCAGGCACATGACTCAGGGATCAGAGCTTGGAGCAGTGACCCACCCTTCTGAGCTGCAGGGTCTTCCCATGCAGACCATGGGAGTGATATCGGGGGTAAATGAGATAGTGCACAGTGCCTGGTGCAGAACTGTGGTTACAGGTGGTAGAAGTTTATCCAAAAAGCATGTTCTTGTGAAGGGGAACATGTTGTAACAGGTTAAGAGTCGGGGAATGAGGAAATCTGGTTTGAAATGTGGTCTCTGCCCCTGGCTGTTTAACCTTTGGTAAACTTAACAGTTTCTAGGCCTGTGATAGCACAGGTGGAAAATGGTGGGTTCAGACGATGTGTTCCTTAATTCTTAGTTTTACATTCTGAATGTTGAATTCTCGATTGAGGCCCTGTTGTCTGGTAGAGCTTTGTGAAAAGGGTGCGGTGGTTTGTGTGGGGCAGACCTCTGTCCTTTTGTTAAGGTGAAAGGAAGCATTTGGGGGCAGGTGCCAGCTGGTCTTGTGTTCAGGCCTCAGTCACAGGAGATAGGGAGGCAGTTCCGGAGCTGCTGAAGGTTCCCAGAGTGACAGGACCACTGTAGGGTTTTTAACAAGTTGATGATCAGCTAATAATTTTCATCCCATTCAATGCATTTCTGTTAGACATAGAGAGTCGTGCCTGGGTTGGGCTTCAGAAGCCATACTGAAAGGGAAGCCTTTACTTCTAAGAGTAGTTTTTCTGCATAAGTTTCTCAACCACCTGCCTACTCTCTATTGAGCACTTTGTGTATACTCCATCTCCTTTTCCTTTTGACTCTAGACAGGCCATTACCTCTCTCAGGACCGTTTATTCATAAAATAGAAATAGAATTGACTCTTGAACAATGTGGGCATTAGGGGCACCAACCCCTCGCACAGTTGAAAATCCATGTGTACCTTTTGATTCCCCCAATTTCACTATAGTATTAATAGTCTTCTGGTGACCAGCAAAGTCTCTCTGATTACATAAGCAGTTGGTGAACGCATGCTTTTCCTGTCTTATGTATCTCATGTACTCCGTCCTTACAAAAAAAGAAGCTAGAGAAAAGAAAATGTTACTAAGAAAATCATAAGGAAAACATGTTTACGTTATCATGCAGTATTTCTCACCACTGGGAGTTTGCATCATCAGTCTGAAGTGGTGGGTGACCACAGCTGTGGCCCGCTGACTGTAGTACATACATGTCAAGGCTTTTCTCTGCTTCTCGAGAGCACTTCTAGTGTCACTAGTGGCACTTTGGTTTATGATTTTTACTAAACATGATGAAAACTGCACAGGAACTGTGGGAAACCGCTTTATACTGTGACACAAATATGATTGATAATGATTTGCCTGTTAGAGTTGTGCGTGGAAGGAACTTCATGTTCACCTATTGTCCTTATCAAGGCCACTTTGGACTCTTTCTAAACTATATTTGAACATGCTTTTTCTCAGTGCACCTTCATACATTCTTTTTGGAACTTAGATATTTGAGTGAGAAAGATACAATGTCTCTGATAAAGCCATTTGTGATGTCCCGTCTCACTGAGCTGTCTGTTGCCTGGGCACCTGTCCTCTTCTCCTTAGAGTATAGGGACTTGCGGGTGGACACCCCTCTTTCTCACTGACAGGGACTAGCTTCAGCAGCCGATGTTGGTGACCTGAAAAATCTGTGTCAGCGATGCACACTGTCTGCTGTGACTTTCAGAATTCATTCTATGCAAAGGCAGCTTTCATGGATGTTCTAAATGTAACTCCCTCCTCTCCTCAAAGAAGAAACTCAATCCTACCAGACTTCTCCAAGTTAAAGAGGCAGTTTTAGTTCCTGGAGCTGTTGATGCCTCATAGCACTTTAGGTGTGTTGGTCTATGAGTCCACATAGTGACATTCCTCCAATTCAGCTAAGTCTCTACAGAAAGGGGGTTGTGGAAAGTACAGAAAGTAGATGCATCCCATGAGGGGGGGAACCCGTGTCAGAAACCTGTGTGGTGGGCAACCTCACCTGCTTGTCCAAGGACACTACACTCTCAGGTGGCAACAGAGTGGAGATGATTAGTCTTGTTTATCAGTATTCAACGTACAGGAAGCATCTTCTGGTGAGAAGACACAAGGCCTTGTGTTAAGCAGCAATTCTCAACCCGTGGGTCGCAATCCCTTTCTAACAATGAAAAGACATCACAACAGCAGCAAAATTACAGTTATGAAGTAGCAACGAAAATAATTTTATGGTAGGGGGTCACCACAACATAAGGAACTGTATTAAAGGGGTCGCGGCATTAGGAGGTGTTAGGAAGGTTGAGAACCACGCGTGTCTATATGAAATACAGATGTAATTATTCAAATCCCATAAATACTGCTAATCTCATAATCTTCAGGGCTCCCTACTCCGTGTAGCCTCTTTGATTCCGTTTTAATTAGCAGATTTGCCACAAGCACATCTCACTGTAAGGACCTAGCATCTGTTGAATCTTGACTTGCATGGTGATTTGAATGGTTGGAGCTTTAACATAGTACAGTATTTTATAATTAGTATTCAAGGGTATGTTCATCATACTGCATTCCCAGATGATATTTTGTTTTTTTAGTAACAGAATGATGGGGTTTTCTTTTCTTTTAAGTTTTGTTTCTGATTATGAAGGTGACACATGCTCATTTTAGAAAATAAAATACAGACAAATAAAACCTTAAACCAGAAATTACTCATCCTCCAACTACCTAAAGGCAAACATTATAAATCGAACTACAGATTTACAGATTTCTTTCTTTTTCTTTTTCCTTCTTTCTTTCTCGCTTCTTTTTTATTTCATTTCTTTGTCTCTCTGTCTCTTCCTTCCCCTTCCCTCCCCTCCCCGCAACTCTATTTCTCTCCTCCCCACCCTTTCTCCCTTCCCCTCCCCTCCCCTTTGCAGGAGCTCACCTTCTTGCCTGGGCTAGACAGTAGTAGCTTCATAATAGCTCACTACAATCTCAAACTCATGGGCTCAAGTGATCCTCCCATCTTACACAGCCTCCCAAGTAAGTGGGACTCCACACTTGTGCCATCATGCCTGGCTCTCTTTCTCTCCCTCCCTCTGTTTTTAAGAGATAGGGTCTCACTGTGTTGCTCAGGCTGGTCTTGAGCTCCTTGGCCTCAAGCACCCCTCCCACTTTGGCCTCCCAAAGTGCTAAGATTGAAGGAGTGAGCCACCATGTTTGTCCCAGCTGCAGCTTTAATACTACGTCTACTAACCTGTATCATGATGTCCTACGAAAGCTGATAGGAAATGTGTCCCTCCCTTACTTAATTACAGAACCTTTTGTGTGTGTATGTGTACTTAATTACAGAACCTTTTGTGTGTGTGTGGATTAGTAATACGAAGAATTTGAGCACAGTTTGTAAAAATTGACAAGCATTTTCCCCCAGGACTGAGTACTTGCTGGTTGTCTTCTGGCATCCATTTCTCATGTCCTGCTTTCCCCAGAGTATATATACAGTATTCTGTGATCAGTCATAGTTGTTTGATACCAGTTCATAACTGATAATCAGTCGCTCAGTTCTAATCCCAGTGTACAGTGTTGATCACAGCTTACAGTGAACTAATTGTTAAATATTTTTAAGTGTACAAATTGATATGATAGAAACACCCATTTGCTTCCTGTTTGGCCTCTCTCTCCTTTTTGGTTTGGTCTCTTGGTACCTTGGTGTCAGGCATGGAAACTCTCAATGTCCCTTGCGGGGTGGGGAGCGCTGCTTCTTTTCCTCTGGACACTTAACTGTTTTCCTCTGCTAGTTCTGGTCCACTTTTACTACTCTTCCTGCCCCTTTCCTGTCCTCCTCTAAGCTGCTCAGACCTAGCTCATTGACATTTTATTAATTGCTCCTCACGTGAGTTTAGTCATACTTAAACGTAATAGGTAAATACTCCCCTGTGTTTCTTTTCTCCTTTATTTTGCCGTCTGTCGAATCAGTTTACGACTCATCAGTAATTCTCCTGTGTAACTCACTCTGTACCTTCTTTATTCTATCATTCCTCCCCTGCCATCAGGTTTTCTGCCAAATTTTCGTGGTCTTTCCTTCAGCAATACAAAGCATATCCGCCCTTTACTGCGCCTTGGAAATAGAACCTTCTTCACTGATTGGTTTGGCTGGGAGGGTCCTGGAGGCAAGTGTGATTCTCTCTTTTCATCCAGACTCTGACCAAACAGGCACATTTTAAACGCTTTCTTATCTCTGAAGTTAAATGTAACTTTATCTGGTTATGTGTGGTGTGTTTTGTAGCCATAACTTCCTTATTCACTTTGTTAAGTTCAGTACACGTTTTTTAAACTCTACTTGGTCTCCTTTTTCTGACAGTGAACATTTGGAGAGCAGGAACTAGATTTATCAGCTCTGTTTTTTCCCCGATCTTTCCTGCTGTTTGTTGAAGGGAGAGAGCGGAAACTAACGAAGGGGGAAATTCCAGTCTAAAAAGTTATGTGCTGATTCATGAATCTTAAATTATCCATAACATTGCACTGAGATTTGCATGTGTTTCAGGCTGACTTGAGAGCGAGGCTTCCCTTCTGAGATGTTACTTTTATGGAATGTGAGTGAAATTCAGGAGAGCCAAGAAGGGATGTGAAGAAAATGGTTTGCCTTAGTTGGTTATCTAAGTTAACTAATCTAATATTCAAGCACTGTGATATTTCTGTACTAAAATCAAGTGTCCTATTACATTCTGAAGTAGGAACATTTAAAGGCATTCTAAATATATGTACACAATGTCAAAACCATTTACACGCTTCATAGTATTTATTCCAGGATTATTGGGGCCTTTGAATATTCATCAGCAGGATTTTTTTCTTTTTTCAGCAGTCTTATTCTGTTACCCAGGCTAGAGTGCCATGGCCTCAGTCTAGCTCACAGCAGCTTTGAACTCCTGAGCTCAAGGGATCCTTCTCCCCCGGCCTCCCAGAGTGCTAGGATTATAGGTGTCAGCCACCTCACCCCACCCAGCAGAATTCTGTCACCCTGAAACCTGGAGAACTGGCCTCGTATTTGAGGCTATCCCAGTTAAAGAATCTGACGGCATCTCATTTTGGAATCTGGAAGCATTTAATGAGGAACACTACATCCTTTTGGCGAATCTGCCATATTGCATTACAGTTACTTCAGAACAGGAATTCTAGTGTTCCCTCCGCCCCACCCGCTTCCCACATCATCTTGTGTAACCTTTAAACTGCTCTCTTGGCTTTTGGCACAAAGAAAGTTTCCTATGTTTTCCTTTCATTCAGTTCCTTGAATTATTCATTGTGCTCATTTCCTTACCACTCATTCGTTTCTTTAAAAACTGATCCTTTTTTTCATCTTTCTGCTTGTTAGTTAATTCCTGGTATAAAAATAGGTAAATAAGGAAGATGTCAAACGAGCGCCTGCATGTTTCATCTGGGGTTTAGCAGAGAGGGTCATGACCAGAGCTTTGGAAGTAACACAGGGACCATGTTTAAAGCTGCCGGCACCCAGCCTATCACCAGGATAGTGCTGCTTTCGGTGCAGATTTCCGCCTAGTAATTGCATTATTCTGTCTGCGTTCAGTTGCACAGACAGCTGTGATGTGATCAACCAAATCAACAACCTGCTTTCCGTGGTAATGGTTCACTCATGTGTCACCAGGCCTGTTGTCTCACCCCAATGCACTCAGAGCTCAAGTGTACCTGATAGCAGTACCCTTTATATGTGGGTAATGTGAATGTGAAAAATGGTATGAGGAGTAAACCAAGGGTACCACCCTAGGATCACTAGCTCTTAATGATGCTGAGTAGTGGGCAAAAAGAAGGAAGGAAAAATGAGAAGTCACGATCATCACAGAGCTCAGGAAGGAGGGAGGATCAGAGGGGCTATTCTTGGCAATTAGGACCTCTCTCGGGGTTCTCTCTACCTGGAGCCCTCTTGGGGACTTGATATTTGGACAGCTGACCTGCCACGCATGCTACAGCTGGCCCCACCACGAGATAGTCCCAGCTGTTAAAGAGGTTGGGGTCAGAATGGGAATTGTACAGGGAGACAGAGTGACAGTCATCGTCTTCTCCCTGTGATTCTTGTACCTGCCTGAGTCTTCCCCACTACACCTACACTTCCCCTGAAGGAAGGAACTGTTTCCTCAGATATTCCTAGCACTAGTCGTCTGGTCTTACCCTGGAAGAGACTGCAGAAATGCTGGGGATTGTTTACGAGAGAGGAAGCATGGCATTCTCTCACAAGGGCGGTGCCGGGTTGTGATAGGCCTTGAGTGGTGAAAAGACTTTCAAGAGGCAGAAGTGAACTTGTTGAACTACACTAGTTGCACTCAACTTCGGGCCCTCTAGGTGGGATTGGCATTCCAGCTACATGGATCTACCACAGACTTAAATAGCATCTAGAGCTGTAAAATGAAACATCTTATAAGGAAATCTTTTATTATATAGCCTGCTCTTTCAACAGATGGCAGTGACATGCTGTAAATTAGTATTGCTCTTCTGTCTAATTCTATTGCTTTTTACCGTATTTAATGATGCTTAGGCAAGTGTGCTGTTATTTAAGAGAATTGCTAATAATTGTGAACATATGTTTGCTATTTCGGTCAACCCGAAGGAGTAGGTTTTCAGGTGCTATTGATCTGTCATCATTTGATACAGGTGGATGGACAGCTTTATTTTTGACGGGTAGTTTAATAAGTACAAACCATACACATTCCTACCTCTTCAAGTCAGTGCCCCAAGTTGATGCTGAACCTCAGAGGGGTTAGAGGGTATAAATAAGGATGGGGAAAGAAAGGGAGGGAGGGAGAGGGGAAAAGAGAGAGAGAAAAACATATATAAGAAGGAAGGTTCTTGTGACTAAAAAAAAAAAAAAAAAAATCTGGTATTTAACTTGACTGCCGGTCAAGCCTGTTCAGTTTCTGTAGGTACCATGACTTCCCGCTCCCCTGGGTGCCCATCTGTATTTTGAGATGAAAAGAAAACATTGGGTGGTGGTCATATTCAAACTGTACTAGGTATCTTGCCATTTCTTTTGAATTAGTAAGAGAAATTATTCCTTCCCTCCCTTCCTCTCCCCTTTCCCTTCCCCTCACTTACCCGCTTCCCCTCTGACAAAGTCTGACTCTGTCACCCTGGACAGAATGCTACGGCATCATCATAGCTCACAGCAACCTCAAACTCTTGGGCTTAAGAGATCTTCTTGCCTTGGTTTTTCCATTTTTAGTAGAGACAGGGTCTCGCTCTTGCTCAGGCTGGTCTCCAACTCAAGCAATTCACCCACTACAACCTTCCAGAGTGCTAGGATTACAGGCCTGAGTCACACACCTAGCCGGCATTTTTCTGTTCAAAAATAAGAGTTTTTTTTAACTCATTAAAAATACAGGACATATATATAATGGTTTGAAAGACAAATACTGACACCGGAGATTGGGCACTTCTCAGTCAGTTTTATTTATTGTGTCTTTGTGCCAGCTTTTATTTTCCTCCTACAACGAATATAACTTCACATATCTTGGGGAATACGGTTCTGTAATAAACCATTACCTAAGGCAGATGAAATGTGGCAAGAATGAGGTTTTACCATGACGGGGTTGCTGTGTTGACCTTCTAGAGAATGAATAGTCTGGGAACGAAAGATGATTTATTTGGGTTTATTTCTGTGAGGTTGTGAGAGATGTTGAAAGCATCTGATTTTATAGAAGAATCCACTTAGAATTATTCGTTATGCCAGTATATTCTTTCTTTGAAAGATACGTCATTGAAATGCTTTGGCTCCCCCCGCCCCCAGATGGATAGATGTTTGCATTTTGGTTCTGGTGCTCGGCCTTCCTTCTGTTTCACGAGGATCCCTTGTTGAAGCTTAGCTGCGGCCGGCCCTGTGCTTCTCTTGCTGCTGCTGGAAGCAACAGTTAGCACATGATGCCCCTGGAAGGCTTGCACTTGAAAGAAGAGCGTGTAAAGTTCCAGAAGGTGAAGGAAATCGTAGCAGTCTGGTGGTAGAAGGATCTAGAGAGCTCAAAAGCCAGGTTTAATTAGGTAGTGGTGTAAAACCATTCTCCCTTTTACAAAGGCTCCTGAAGAGCAGTGCTAGTGAGAACAATCGGCATTTATTTGACTGGCTGCACAAACCCCAGCCAGCGCCAGCCCAGCGGAGCTCCCCGGCGCTGCGTTCGTTCTGCAGGCGGCAGGCATTTTGGTTTTTTTTTTTTTTTTTTTGAAACACCCCTAAATGTTCCAGCCTTTAAATAGCAGCCAGTCTTCTAAAATGATGCTGTGTGCTGCAAGAGAAATGAAAGCAGCTGCCTTGGAGGCAGGAAGCCGACTAGGGAGATGCTTAATTATCCTGGAAGTGAGTGCTTGTTACTATTGAGCGAAGTGCACAGCCAGCGCGGGTCGTCCTCGGTGTCAGAGCGTGATTTGTAGACAATGCCGCCCTGTCAGCGCAGTGCTGGTTCAGCAGCATCTTCCCAAACATGCATTTGGCAAGAATGTAAAGGCCACCTCTTGTGTAATTTGTGGGCTCTTGGAAAAGGAGCCTCTGCCTGTCTTTTCAGGATGTACGCCACCATGCAGGATTGTGTCCTCAGAATCTGTGCCTCCTGCCTCCAGCCTGACGTGCTCATGAGGAAGTTCGTTTTCGTGCCCGTCACCTGGAAGGACACTAACAGTTCTCTGTAGTCTGCCGGAGGACATGGAAAGGGCCACCCCGAGCAGCATTTCGTGTCTGCCGTCTTCATAAATTAGCGTCGCCGGGGTGGAGCAGGTTGCACTGCATAAGGAAATGCAGGCATTTTGTTCCGTAGGCAAATACTTGTAGCTTTAAAAAGAGTAGATGCAACTAGGGAGAGCTGGGCAGAGGTGGTGGTGAATGTCGGATTCGTTCGGAAAAACTCCTCATCTGGGTAAGTAATAAAGTAGAGGAGAATAACAGGGGAGTGCTGATGGCTAGACTGGCTCCGGGAAAACCCGTTTCGTTTTCTCTCTGCTGTGTTTGCTCTTGCCAACTACACGAGCCTTTGTAAAGAAACCAGAAACAAGAATTGATTTTGAAATAGAGAAGGGGTTAAAAAGTGAATGTTGTAGCATGTTCAGTAAAATCATTTCTCATTTTGTACTTTGGTCAGAAAACTGCGTGGCTCTAATTATCTGATTCAGCCTGTGACATCCCAAACTTCTGTGCATTGCGATGACTCCTGACGTCCTACCTCATTAGAGGTCATGGGAGCTCCTCCTGGAGCAGCAGGAGCCTTGAGATCCTATAAAGATGTATCCCCTCTCTCCCCAGGAGTTAACTGAAACAGTTCAATTACGATAAAGTCTTAATGGTCTTCTTTTTTTTAACATAAATGATAGATTTCATGAGATGGCTCTATTTTCTTCCTTTCCTTTTTGGTAACCTGCTTTACAAAAAAATACAGATTGTAGAACTGGGAATCACACTCTATTACTGAGTTTTATTTTCATGTGTCTGGTTTTGGCCATTGAATATTGTTTTTAGATGTATTTGTCAAATGCTAATTCAAATTGTCCTTCTTTCTTCTAGAGAAAGCATGGGATTATGGCAATCACAGAGTCTCAGTAATACAAGTTCCATTCAGCTTTTTGTGAAAGAAGGCCGTCTGTTAAAGTCTGCAAAGGGGCTGTGGTGGATTATAATGCTTTGAAGTTCTAGATTTCCAGTGGCTTGAAATAAAGCATCATTTTTACCTTTTAAATGAAAAAGCTTAAGATCTCATGCAACTGTTTTATTTTCTGGAAGCCATTCTCCAAGATGGAAGTGCACATTTAAAACAGATATGATGGTCCTTTCTACAGGGATTTAGATCGGCTTGCTTCACATCATGACCAGCTTGAAACGGTCACAAACAGAAAGGCCTGTTGCCACTGACAGGGCCTCGGTTGTTGGCACAGACGGCACCCCCAAAGTCCACACCGATGACTTCTACATGCGACGCTTCCGGTCCCAGAACGGCAGCTTAGGGTCCTCAGTCATGGCTCCGGTAGGACCCCCGCGAAGCGAAGGTTCTCACCACATCACCTCAACCCCTGGTGTCCCCAAAATGGGGGTGAGGGCAAGGATTGCAGATTGGCCCCCACGAAAGGAAAACATAAAAGAATCTAGCCGTTCAAGCCAGGAAATAGAAACCTCAAGTTGCCTTGAGAGCCTGTCCTCCAAAAGTAGTCCTGTGAGTCAGGGAAGTTCTGTTAGCCTCAATTCCAATGACTCAGCCATGCTGAAGAGCATACAGAACACGCTGAAAAGCAAGACGAGACCGTCGGAGAACATGGACTCGAGATTCCTCATGCCTGAAGCCTACCCCAGCTCCCCCAGGAAAGCTCTTCGCAGAATACGGCAACGGAGCAACAGCGATATCACCATAAGTGAACTTGACGTGGATAGCTTTGATGAATGTATCTCCCCCACATACAAGACTGGGCCGTCCCTGCACAGGGAGTACGGTAGCACATCCTCGATTGACAAACAGGGGACATCCGGAGAAAGCTTCTTTGATTTGTTAAAGGGCTACAAAGATGACAAATCTGAGCGAGGTCTGACCCCCACCAAGCTCAGTGACTTCCTCATCGCCGGTGGGGGCAAGGGTTCAGGTTTCTCTCTGGATGTTATAGATGGTCCTATCTCACAGAGAGAGAACCTCAGGCTCTTTAAGGAAAGGGAAAAACCACTCAAGCGGCGTTCCAAGTCTGAAACTGGCGACTCCTCCATTTTTCGGAAATTGCGCAATGCCAAAGGTGAAGAACTTGGCAAGTCATCAGATCTTGAAGATAACCGATCGGAAGACTCTGTCAGGCCCTGGACGTGTCCAAAGTGCTTTGCCCACTACGATGTCCAGAGTATATTGTTTGATTTGAACGAGGCAATTCTGAACAGGCACAACGTTATTAAGAGGAGAAACACCACCACTGGGGCCTCGGCAGCTGCCGTGGCATCCTTGGTCTCTGGACCTCTGTCTCATTCAGCCAGTTTTAGCTCCCCAATGGGCAGCACGGAGGACCTCAATTCCAAAGGAAGCCTCAGCATGGACCAGGGAGATGACAAAAGCAATGAACTGGTAATGAGCTGTCCGTATTTTCGGAATGAGATCGGGGGAGAAGGGGAAAGGAAAATCAGCCTTTCGAAATCCAATTCAGGCTCCTTTAGTGGATGTGAAAGTGCCTCCTTTGAGTCGACCCTTAGCTCCCATTGCACAAACGCAGGAGTGGCAGTACTTGAAGTGCCCAAGGAGAACTTGGTGTTGCATCTGGACAGAGTGAAGAGATACATCGTGGAACACGTGGACCTCGGCGCCTACTATTACAGGAAGTTTTTCTACCAGAAGGGTGAGTAGAGATCCTTTATTTATTTTTTAATTCCTTTTTATTCGGATATGTCTCTGTGAAGTAATTATGCATACATTACTTCTCCATGCTCAGCTGTTGTTTTACTGGTACTAGAGAGTGATCTTTAAAATGTGAAGACCACTGTGATTGTGCCTTTATCTTTTTTTTAAATTTCAAAATATTAAGGGGGTTCATGAACATGATTGTTTATGTAAGGCTGTCTCGGGACTGTACTACCATCCACCCAACTGGTATTCATTGTACCCATTAGGTACCCTCCCACTTTCAGTTTTCTCTTGCTGTACTTTCTGGAAAGGTAAAGTTATATAGCACTGTGACATACGATTAGCATAAATTCCTTATCTTTCTTGATGGTAAAATAGTTAAGTAAATTGCTGCAATTTACTTCTTTTTGTGTTTTTGTTGTTGTTGTTAATTTCCCCTTTGAGGTATACAGATATCTCGGTATACTAAATAGTACTTTTTAAAATAATAAACTCCTTTGATTTTTTTGTGGATGAAATTACAGTCTTTGTGTATAGGACTTGCTGTGTCACCTTTAAGGGATGCAGTTGAACATACTTTAAATCTAGTACTTTTTTAAGGATTATAAAAACAGTTTTAATGCTAACTTTGATTTTTTTAACACTTTTTGTGACCATTTCTTTGCCATGTCATTGTTCTCATCAGGAGATGGGAATTATATTCCTGTCTATTTCACAGGAACTTTTCTGAAAATAAATTATTATTTGACGGAAGTCACAGAACCAGTGAGTCTCAGTGCCAAGAATCAAATCTAGGTCTTTGACTTGAATAGAGAAGGCAGTGAAGACAGAATTACCCTCAGCATACCTGTTGGCCACGTCCTCTGTAACCTTTTCTGATACACCTGCACACATGTAGTTGAGATCACACTTTGAGCACGGTTTTCTTATTCATGCTGTTACAGAAGACACTTTGGTTTATTCAAAAGTAAGTAGTGTCAGTGAACTCCTAGGAACTTTCTAATAACATTTTCAAGTATTATTAATTAAAGGATAAGTTTAAGTCATCCAGGTACCCACGCTGGGAAACAGGGTTATCACCAATGAAGGATGCACCTGTGGTCCATTAGCTACGTGTGTGTGGTCTTTGCAGCCAGGTAAAGGGGCCTGTGGTGAGAGGCTCCCGCAGTGTTTTGATTTCCACTGTTTTAGGAGTTTGAATGTCGTTTATGTTTATTCTTCTGAAAGATACTTGGTTCCATATCTAGTGCTCCTTATAGCTTCATAACATTGTTCACTTCAGAATAAAATTTATCTGCAGGTTATTACATAATGGACCCCATTTAAGAAGGCTTCGTGACTGAAAGAATTTTATTATTAAATATTCATGTCTCATTCCTGGATACCTATGGCTTAAGTTGCCGGAATCAGTATGATAATGAAAATGCCAATTTTCATTTATCTCAGAATAATTTTTAGAGTTTAGAACTGACATCTCTGTTACACGGTCCTACAGGAGGATTTCTTTTCCTCGCCGCCAGCTGGGAATTTGGGGTGAGATAATTCCCTGTTGGGTGAGGTGGGGGGCACTCCTGTGTACTGCAGCACGTTCAGCGGCACCCCGGCTGCCAGCAGGCTCCCCGTTCTCCCAGTTATGACTGCCTAAAATGTCTGCAGGGATTGTTGGATATCCCTTAGGAGGTGAAATTGCCTTGAGGAAATTTTCTACAGGTGTTTCTGAGTTGTCTGTAAGTCGAGGTCATCTTGTTTCCATCTTAGCGAACACTGACATAAATTGAATGTATGACTTCTAATCTATTTATGTAATAATGGGCCCTTTTTTCCTATTAGGCAACATAACAATATTCATAGTGAACGTTTTTGGGGTTCTTATTCTGTTCCAGGCACTGTGCTAAGCATTTGTTATGACACATTTTCTCCTTTCAACCTCCTGATGTCCATCCCGGCAGGTGCTTTTGTTAATCCCATTTTCCAGATGAGAAAATAGGACTTAAATGCTTGTATGACATGCTGTCCGGGAGCTGGTAAATGTTGGAGCCAGACTGTCTGAGCAGTCATGTTCTTAATCACTGCTCTCTGATCTCTGGTCTGTTAGACCAAAGGGAAGGGGATTGCTATTTAAAGTATTTTATCTTTAAAAGGTATGGAATAAAAATTTGAACACCTAGATTCCAGAGTAATCCTGCTTATTCATAATACCTCATAAGTTTAAAAGCCACTAATCCAGTAGTTACTAATTTGAAACATGGAAAATACCATCTTATCCCAACATAATTGGAATTGGTTAATTGAAAATATCAGTAACAGCAGGAAATTGTTAATGAAATGTGCAAATCTGAAATATTTTGTCATAAAAATACATAAAATTGTATTTGCCAAATACTTGTGAGGCCAGGGGCTTTTCTTTGATAGTGATTCAACTTTTTTGAATTCTACATTGCATTAATAGTATAAACCACAAGAACAAAAACACACTAGCAAAGCAATCGTGGGTCCAGGAGCTTGGGTCTCAGAATTTTTTTCTTTTTGGGTAGCTGTCTTACCCTCATCTAATCCAACAGTTTTCTTTTTAATGACTTGCCTTTACTCTTTCCAAATCCTTCCATTTATTTTTTATAGAAATAGCATTTATCTTTTGTTCTTATATTCTGTCAGTTCACGTAATAATTAAATTTCATAATTAAAACAAGCCAATGGGCTTAAACAGATTTGGGAAGACGCAGAGAACTGCTTGTGAGCATGAAGTCCGGCTGTGGGGGGCAGAGAATGTGAATGGCACTAGGGGTTGACTGCTAGCTTAGTGCCATGGGGCAGTCTTCAGCATGGTTTTCAGAGGGAATGGTGAGCAGTGCTTAACCCAGGAAGCTGTGCAATGGAGGCCAGGTACAGAGAACACCTGTTATAAAGCTTTCCTGGGCCACACAACTTAGAATTTTTAAGTCTAGCAGATCATTTGATACAATATGATGGCTCTGGAAAACGTTATTTAAAGGAGACATTAAGACCCTTAAGGTATAAACTATACATGAAATAATTTGTTATCTATACTTTTTATTATAGTATACATATAAAACATAGTTAAATAAAATCTGTCTTAAATTTTAATAGATAGCATTGATTCACTGAGATTAGTACACTAACTCGTTTTTTCTGAAAGCACAGTCTCTTGACACTGAAGGTGCAGAGGTAATTGATCCTGCAGTACTAAGGCTGCTGCCCTTGCTGTCACCTCAACCTCTGTATCCTCGGATCATTTCGGTTCTGTCGTCTAATGCACTCCTGACTTGACTGGGGCTAAGTCTCTGGGGGAAAGAAACATCTCTTACTGATGTTCACTCTACAGTTGGCATTACTTGCAAAAATTTAATCATATTTGGCTAAGGAAGCTGCAATCATTTTTAATATTACATTTTTTTACCAAAAAAAATCATTTTGCAAATTTAGACCTTAGAGGATATTTGACGCCAACACACAAGCCAAATTTATTGCTGGACAGATGCTGGACCAATAGAGGAATCCCATTTGCACTTACTAAAATAAGCAGCTTGCCTTCAAAGCTCTCCCTCCTGCCTACGTCCCTGTGCCATTTTCCTGGAGGGAGGAGTGTGTGGTTGTATTGAGACTCCCCCAGGATTAAATAACTGTACTAACACAGTGAGTGTTAATTGTGTTACTACTTTGTGCTTTGTGTAGACTTTCTCACTTGATGCTCACAGGGCCCCAACATGAACCTGTCATTGTAGGAGGAAGTCCCAGTGATGCTACCACATTCTCCTTAGGGAAGCAAGCTGTAGGGTCGCATTGTAATTAACCTACTCATCTTTCTTTAAGAGTGCACATATTTTGGTTTAGTTTTTGTTTAGAGAGTCAGCATGATCAAGTACTGAGGGAATCCGTAAGTAGAAAATCCCAAGCTGTGGGAGCAATGACACCATTACCTGTAGCTGGTGGGGCTTATACAGGAGGGGATTCTGTCGTAGCCATTATTCACCTTACTTTCTTTGGCCCCATAGGACTTTGCGTTTTTGCACCTGGTGTCCAGTTGTCTGTGGGGCATGTTCTCCTTGAGTCCCACACAGAGGAACACACTGATTGATGGCAGACAGGGGCCCACAGCTTGCCTGGACAGTGGCATTTGTTGCTGTGTTGACAGGCATGCTGCGGGGGGGGGGGTAGGGTTGTCACTCTCAAAGTCAAGCTGTTAAAGATTCGAGATGGGGGCTCGGCGCCTATAGCTCAACTGGCTAAGGCGCCAGCCACGTACACCTAAGGTGGTGGGTTCGAATCCCCAGCCCGGACCCGCCAAACAACAATGACGGCAGCAACCAAAAAATAGCCGGGCGTTGTGGCGGGCGCCTGTGGTCCCAGCTACTTGGGAGGCGGAGGCAGGAGACTCACTTGAGCCCAGGAGTTGGAGGTTGCTGTGAGCTGTAATGCCACAGCACTCTACCCAGGGGGACAGCTTGAGGCTCTGTCTCAAAAAAAAAAAAAAAAAGAATTATGTTCAAGTTCCCATGTATTAAATGACCATCATTAAATAGCTATTATAAATTTTTGTAGATTATTTTACATATTTTGTAGATTATTTGACATATAAAACATCAGGGTACACCATTAACTAAGTGTATTTCTAAAGATCTGTGCTTATTTTGTTGATTCAGGTTTTTTCTTAAAAAAAAAAAATCCTACATATGTAGCAACATTAGGCTTGAGAAACATTCCAGGGAATACCTTACAAGTCATAGTTAAGAGTAATTATTCTTTATTTAGTTTTTTGATGTGGACAGCTTATTATTTTACATAAGTGAAGAACTTTAGAGTCGATTGGTCGGTTGTTCGGAACCATGTTATTATGTTCTATGCTGTTGAACTTAATAGTTAATTTCTGCCAAAATGGTGCTAGATTTTTTTTTTTTTTTTGGAGACAGAATCTCAATATGTTGCCATTGGTAGAATGCCATGGCATCACAGCTCATAGCAACCTCAAACTCTTGGGCTTAAGTGATTCTCTTGCCTCAGCCTCCCAAGTAGCTGGGACTACAAGTGCCCCCCCACAATGCCCCGCTATTTTTTTGTTACAGTTGTCACTATTGTTTAGCAGGCCCAGGCTGGGTTTGAAAGTGCCAGCCCCAGTATATGTGGCCACACCCTAACCACTGAGCTATGGGCACCAAGCCAAGATTTTACATTTGTATAATAATTTATTGCCCTTGCTCTTCATTTTTTATTGAGATCATATAAACTATATACTCACTTGATGATGCTTCTCTAGTTATGTATTACTTCACAAGGGGATTTGGGGCACTAAATATCTTCTTGAGCAGTTAAGTTAGGTATGTGCTTTCTGCTGTCTTTGTATCTGCTTAGGACTTCCAGTATTAAGAAGGCCAGGAGGCATTAAAGTTTTGCATGCTTGCTCCCCCTGGGCTGATCTCTCCAAGCCCCACCCTGGGTAGGCTGCACCCTGTTCTATAAGGTCAGGCTTTTACAGTGCTATAGCCATCTCAGCTCAAAGGCAGAGAAGGTTGATTAAAAGGGCATGTACTTCTGCTCTCATATACATGTTATTTTAAAATCACGATACAACTGGGTGCAGTGGCTCATGCATTAATCCCAGCACTTGGGGACACTGAGGTAGCAGGATTGCTTGAGGTCTAGAGTTTGAGACCAGGCTGTCTGATACAGCAAGACCTCATCTCTAAAATAAGTATGTAAATTAGCCAGGCAGTGGTGGCACACCCCTGTAGTCTTAGCTATTTGGGAGGCTGAGGCAGGAGGATTGCTTGAGCCTGGCAGTTCAAGATTATAATGAGCTACAAGGGGGCCACTGCACTCCAGCCTGGATGACAGAGAGAGATACTGTCTCAAAATAAATAAAATAAAAGACTATCATAAGGCCACACTAGCTCAATTGACTTTATCCAAGATCGTCTTTGTAGGATCCAGTCATATAAAAACTGTTCATTTTGCAGCAAAACTCGTAATGAAGATAATTGCCATTACTTCATCCATCAACCTCTTTAGAAAGTTCCATGTGAGAAGTTTATTTTAGAATTTAATGGCAGAAATCGTTTTCTGGTAGCTACCAAATGCCTGCCTTTCTGATGATAGGAATGTTTTCTCGTGTTTTGTTTCCCTGTATCTCCTGTTTTACCTCAATTCCGAGACCCAAATTTGATGCTCAGCTTTTCAACCTGCACTGTTAACGCATCTGCTTCATCTTTTATGTTCCTATTCTGTTCCATTAGCATGATCTGTGTATGTCCTTTTAAATTAATGACCTCAATTCTTGGAAAAGATGATTAGTGTACATTTATAAGCAAACAAAATGCCCCAGTTCCTCGGCTTTCTCGGATCTAGCTGCAGTCCTCACCAGCTGGCGTGTGCCTCCACTTCCACCTTGGCATCTCAGACACACATGCAACTTGGAGTTCACCATTTTTCTCCCTTCTTCCTCATTGCCCTCCGTCTGTGAATGTCACCATTATCATCAGTCTCTTCCATTTGGAACACCGACATCTTCCTCCTCATTGTTCTCAACCTCTGGTTTTGAGGGCCCCTTTGAGTTGCAGCTCACTTCTGCTCTTCATATTACATTCTTAGTTCCAAATCTCACTGTCGATCCTCATTGCTGCTTGCCCAAGTTCTAGAAGCAGGTTTTCTAGTCTCTGTAGTCTGCTCTCCTCAGAATCCAGCCTCTTGCCTTGCCGGATACAGTGCCTTCTTTAATCCTGTAACAAAAATGTGTCAGTTGAGTCATCTGAGATGCAGATGCTGTGACAGCATAGGCCTAGAAGAGGCTGGTTAGGAGCTTGGGAGTAATTCATGCTCGAGAAAGAGAATTTAGCAGAGGAAGCCTCCTGTTCATGATGCAGCTCTGATAACATGAAAAGGAAGGGGATAGGAAGCAAGATTGGGCAGAGAGCATCTCAGACCGTAGTGCAGATCTGACCGTCTCAGCCAGGGCAAAGGAGCAAAAGTGGGTGCCAGCAAGTCCCTCATGGATAGTAATGGCCATGCCCTACTGTGATGACAAGGGGCTGCCCTGGGACAGTGTGACCTGGCTCAGGACTGCAGTGGATCTGAAGGTGCTGCAGCCAGAGGCTTTTAGCTGATTGACTTTCCTGTGTCTGGACTGGTTTCAAGTCCTTCCCGGAAGGGTGATCAGAATGTCACCTCCCTGCTGCTCCCACACATGCATAAGTACTGCAGCAGGGGCTGGGACTCTGAAGTGGTCACAGAACACGCTGCACCTGCGGAGCTCACCTGCTAGTTGGGGGAAACAGACAGTGAACAAATAAGACACAGGAATGTCAGGGCTTATTATAAAAATAAATAATACAGAGGTACAGGACGATTTCACTATTTTATCTTTCTATGTCTTTTCTCACACACGTGAAAATTTATTACCCACTTTGCTATTGACAAGAGTGCCTGTCATGTTTAAAGTAGGCTAAACTGCAAATTCATGTACTCATTTATTCAGTCATTCAGATAATACTTAGCATCTGCTTTGTACCAGATACAGCGTCTGGAGGACAAAGCAGGTAACCTCTGCCTTCATGGTGCTTGCGGCCTGCAGTTGGTGCTGTGAAGATGAACGAGAAGCTGTCGAACATTAATTTCTTTTCTGATTAAAGTAATTGTTAAAAACTCTACAATCTGTTTGCCCCCTCTGCGTGGAACTCTGTGATAGATGGTGAAACTCCTGAGTTTATCTTCCATTTTTTCCTTTTGTAATTGCAGTACTTTTTTTTTTTTTTTTCAAACTTACCAACTTTATCTTCTGGATGAAGAATTGGTATATACCTCTGCATGTTTGATTTTTCAGTCTTTTAAGTGAATTTTATTTTTAGCAATTACATTTTTAATTCCTAAGAACTGATGAGTTTGTTTTCTGTAGGTTTTTTGTTTGTTTTTGTTCTAGTAGGGACAGGGTCTCACTCTGTAGTCCAAGCTGAATATAGTGGCACCATCAGAGCAGCTCACTGCAACCTCCAGCTCTTGGGCTCACATGCTCATTCCACTTCAGACTCCAGGTAGCTGGGGCTCCGGGCGTGTGCCACCGTGCCCAGCTGATTTTAAATTTTTTGTAGAGGTAGGGTCTCACTCTCTTGCCTAGGCTGATCTTGAACTCCTGGGCTCAAGCAGTCCTCCTGCATCAGCTTCCCAAAGTGCCGGGCCTGTAGGCAGGAGCCACTGCGCCCAGTCTTCATGTAGTTATTTTTCTTAGTAGTTTTCTCTTTATTGTATAAACCCCCATTTTTTTTATTGGCATTAATTTAAAAAACTTTTTTTCCCTAAGTTCTTTTTCTTGAATGATCCGTACCTTGGTAGTTGTATGATTTACTTCTCTTTTTCTTTTTTCCCCCTTGGGCTGTTGTCTGGTGATCTTTGTTACGTTTATGAATAAAGGTGGAGATAGTGTGTCTTGTATTCCTAGCAGCAGGTACAGAAAGTCAGGGGAGGTTACCTTGGTCGTATCTGGCCTTGTGTTGTACTCCAGACAATAATATGTTGCAGTTCCTTCTCTTTTGAGGAAATGAGACCACAAACAGGTCTGTGGGTGGTCATGGTGGTTTTGAGGAAATTAACCAGACCACCAATTGATCCCCCATAGGCACAAAGTGCCAGTACTGAGACTGATTCTTACGTTGTAAAGGTCAGCAGACCACGAGCTGATGGTTGCTGAAATCAGTGGGTGACCGTTTGAGGAGAGGCAGGAGCAGAAGCAGCCTCTGCATAACCTCCGAGTACGTCCCTTAGGCATCTGTGAAGTACAGAACTGGCAACTTCACAGTGGAGACCTGGCCCACACAGCCTTAGCTGTTCCATGTAGATGAAGGCTGATGTCACCAGGCCCTGGCATGATGCATTGAGGGCACATTCTTTCTGTGACTCTCTTGCCCCAAATGCATATTCTCTATCCAGTCATCTGAAACCGCCAGGCAAACCCAAATCTAGAGGGAAATACTCCTCGAAGGTACATAGTCTCAAGGTCATGAAAGACAAGTAGACCGATTAGAGAGGAGTAACAGCTAAAGACAGCTTAAGATCTTGGATGGGATTTTGGAGCAAAAAAATACAGAATGGAAAAACTGGTGAAGTTTAAGTAGCTCCTTTAATGGTATTGTACCAATGTTAATAATTTCCTGGCTTTGGTCATGATGACTTATTGTGTTTAGTTATATAAGATGTTTAACACTGGGGTGAGCAATATATGAAAATTACTTCTGCTACCTTTGCAACTTTAAGTCAAAAAGTAGCACAAATAAAAAAAAAAAGCTTTCAGGTACATTGGATCAATAATTGCAGATATCACACAAACTATTGTAGGAGTGAAGAGGTTTTTTTTTTTTTTTTTTTTTTGGAGTTTTTGGCTGAGGCTGGGTTTGAAACCGCCACCTCTGGCACCTGGGGTCAGCTCCTTCTAAGCCTTTGAGCCACAGGCGCCTCCCTCTCACCCCAAGTTTTGAGTCTCCTAGTGAGTAGGTTAACGGCAGAAGGGGCACACACATCTGTTCACACGCAAGCGTAGGAGCCGTAAACATAGGAGACTTGAGGGGGGAGGAATGGAGCTTAAATAGCACCCACCTCTTCACAGAGGAGAGGGACCCCGGGATGTGGAAAGTGGGAAAGGGAAATGATTTTCCTGGGAAATAAAGGAAGGAGCACAGATGATGGCCTGGGCAAAGTTCCTCTGAGCTTTGGGGGAGGTGGCAGGAAGGAGGGGGAGAACCTCTCTGTGAACCCCGGTGGTTTTAACCTGCAGATAAAGCCTCCCCAGTAATCTCTAGGAGCTGCCCTCAGAGATTAAAGGCTTTCTGGGTGTGGCGACTGTTAATATTTTCTCTTTTCAGGTGGTTAATCTTTTCTGGTTAACTGATGAGATTCCTAGGGAGGAGGCGGCTTAAGACAATTGCGGTTTCTTTTGGAAAGAAGTTTAGTCAGTCACCCAAGGAAATTTCAGAGTCCATCCTCCTGCTTAAGGGGGAAGAACCTGAGAAGGGTGGAAAGTCCTTGGTTCTGAAGCAGCTTCGAAGGCTTTCTAACTTCCATTAACTCTGGCAAGTGCTCAGTGTGCCAAACCACCATAATTTGGGGAGCCAGTCCCTGTGCCCCAACACTATCC
>NW_003852591.1:1177106-1233105 GCF_000181295.1 Otolemur garnettii
CTATTTTTTGGTTGCAGCCGTCATTGTTGTTTGGCGGGTCCGGGCTGGGGATTCGAACCCGCCACCTTAGGTGTACGTGGCTCGCGCCTTTGCCCGTTGAGCTATAGGCGCCAAGCCGAAAACCAATTTTTTTAATGTTTACCCAGTTTCCTGGGTCCAAGAGACACAGAAGCGACTCCTGTGCTTACCGACCGCCATACGTTTTGCCTCCTCAGAACTCAGGCCCTTTTAGATCTCTTAGTTCAGTGCTAGTTAAGAACATTCATAGTGACACCTGTCCCTACTCCCCAAATACATACTCAGTATAACTCCAGACGCCAGTAGGCCCATCATCCCCTTGTCACAAACTAGTAATAAAAGGGAAAGCCATTCCTTTTCCCGTCTTCTGATGGAACTCCCACCTGTTTATGGGGAGGCCATTCATTTGCACGTGGAGACAGAGAAGGGACTGACAGCTTCTAGGATTCATAGGGACAGTCAGTCAGCAAATACAGGGGCTGTGCCTAATGTCTGGGACACCAAGTGTGGCCTCTGTTCCTGTGAGCACCAGTGACTTCTGCCTTCAATGAGTTTCTGGCTACTTCTAAGGGACTTCATCCCTAATTCTTCAAAAGAATCTCACAGGGGAATACCTCTTGCTGTGATGTCCTTGGTAAGGAGGTACAAAGGATGTTTTAAATACAAAGAAACTGAGTTAGAGACAGGTGTTGCATTGAATTTCTTCCATTTAGATGTTAAATACTCCTTTTATCCTAAGCTGACATTTGAATTAGTATTGATGTTAAAAATAGAGCTGCGTTAATATGGTGCTTTTTAACATATTCTTTAAAGTCATTGACCAAACCAAATGTTTTTTTTATGCTTTAAAAAATATTCCAATTATACAAGTTACGTGTATATTCATTATAGAAAAATTAGAAACTATAAAAAAATTTAAAAGAAAATTGTGAGTGCTAATGATTTTATTTTTAGTTTTAATATATGGATATTCATTTTTAGTGCAGTTTTTATTTTTTTCATGGTTCAATAATTGAGTATACCAATATTTATTTAAAAGTTTTCAACTGTTGCAAATTCAGGTTTTCTCATTTCTTGATATTTACATCTTGTTTACATCAGACGTTCTTGGTTTTGTTTTTGGTTGGGGTTTTTTTCCTCATTGACCCCTATGGCAGTTTGCTAAAGTATAGGGACACTCTTGAGAATGCTGTTTTTAGGTACATAAAATAAAAATAATTGAAATAAGCTGCAGAAATTGTTATTGCATAGTAATATACGTGCAAATTTCTTATTTCATGAAAAGAGACCTTGTTAACTACCACACTTTCAAAGTAGTGATGGGTATAATTTTCAGATATGTGTGCCACAACTATGATGTGATAAATTATGATTTGTATTGGTGTCAAAGTCACATGTATAGCTAATATTACTATAGTTTGTTGCCTATTCATAATTGGTGGAAGTGCTAAATTTTAGTTTGAAGTTGCTAAAAATATAAAATTTTTAATTTCTGTATATAGTAATATTTTTAAAAATCCTGTTTTTTAAAATATAAACAACCATGTTATAGAAAATTTCCCTACATATTTATTTATTTCCATAAGAGAAGAGCCTTGTAAATGGAATGTGAACTTTATAGGAGCCTTGATTTTTGTTGCCGTGTTGCTCTTAAGAAAACTTAGACCAGAGACTTCCCCTGTATGTTTAAGACTATGTAGTTTAACATTCTCTTGACTATTTTGAATGTTTACAGTTTTTATTTTTGAACAATTTGTTATAGGCCAAGAAAAGATACTCTGTTTCTTTGATCCCCAGTGAGGTTGAATTTTTAGAAATATAATTGTTAGCCATTTGTTACAGACTGATTTGACAGCAGCCAATGAAAACATCTCATTATGATTCTGCATTTCATTATCTTCCCTTTAGTTCAAATAGAGTTTTCTTTCTATTTTTTCTTTAATCATTTTGATGTAATATGTTAATGTTAATATAACTTCATAATAAAGTTTACCTATTAATTGGAAGTTAGCGCCTACTAGGGTATGTTTAGTCAGATGCTGTTTTAAATGCCAAAACTCCATCCAATTTTGGCAAGTGGAACATACCACTTTTTAAGAGTTACCTGTAGAAAGACGAATTGGGACCTCAGTTCTATGCACTTTGTAAATGTGGGCAATTACTCTTATGCAATAATAATTATAAGCTTAGCGTAGTGTTCTGGCATGTGGCCAGCCCTGTGTGAATATCCCCATCCATTACTCTGCTGCTTTTGATTATGGTGTAAAATCTTAGGCTGTTTAGTTCTTATAGAACCTCCACCCTTATAATTAGGTTGAGCCCTTCGGGGACCAGAGACTGAGAATTTGCAAGCAGTACACTTCCCAGAAAGAGAGCCTCTTATTACCTCCACTGGGGCGAAGCTATGTTTCATTTTAAAAGCTGAATATATTTCTTCTTCAAAATGTAATTCTCGTATCTTTTGGTCCTGTCCTCTTTCTAACCTATTTATAAGCCATATTAAGATGTAGTAAGTTGCGCAAAAATTATCTGAATGGTTTGAGCCTAGTAGCAGAGATGAGCAATTTTATAGAAACATACTGTGGTGAACGGTCTTCCTGGTTTTATCCAAATTCTCTTTCTAATGAAAATGTTAAACTAATGAGACATTGAGTCAAAGTTCGTGTTGTCAACTGTACTGACAGTGGCACACCTGTAACCAACCAAGGAGACTATTTCTAAGAAAAAGAAGTCTAAAATATTAAAAATGGTGAAAAAAATTAATCCAAACTATTAAAATTGTCCCTTTTCACTCCTTGCTGATACGTAATCAAGTCCAAGTCTGTCTGCTTACAACTTGTATCCCTAACATCCCCTCTGTGCACTGACATGTCTGTCTTTTCTAGAGAAAATGGAAGCGTTTCCTTCTTTTTTCTTTTTAATTTTAAGTAAATTTATTTGAGGTTAATGTGAGGGTCAAAATATTTGATTTTGTTAGGTGGAGTTTGTCTTGTGGTTATGTCCAACACACAAATGGTGTGCCAACCTCCCCACCCCACACCCATTCATGGAGAGCATCCCTCCCCCCGAAACGGAAGAGGGTTCATTACTCCTTTTGTGTAATCAATGAGGGTGATTCTAAGATTGGATTGTGAACACTTTTGTGATTGCAGCATATTTTACCCTACTACTTTCTAGAGCAGTTGTTATTGATCCACAGCGCTGCCCACAGCATCAGAGTGTATCACATCCCTATCAACTACCAGTTTTTCATTTCAGAAATGTTGTTTCTAATAGTGTTAGTCGTGAAGAGAATAGCTAAGTTTTACCTGCTTTGCATCTCTTTGATATGTGTTTATGATGTCTAACTTCCCTATTTAAAAGCACAAATTAACAATCGCAGACAGATCTTTTAAGCCATAAATGACAACTTTACAAATTATTTATAAAAAGTAAAAATGCATTTTTACTGTTGATAATTACATTCAGTCCAGATCATGCTGGTATACTAGGCAAACAAACAACTGAAGTATTATTACATAGCCTGTGGATACGAGCAATCCAAAAATTGCTCCCCTGAAACCCTGTAACTCTCGTAAGTCGGGTTTTCCTTTACTCCTGTACAAGTAAAATGATAGGCTTCAGTTTTTTAGTCTTGTGTTCATTCCCAAATTATAACAAGGTGATTGGACTGTTCCTGATCTAATTGGGAGCTTTGAATTATTTACTGTTTCTCCCAAGAATATGAAATTTTTATTATAATTTTTATATGAATAAATAAAAAATACAGGTATTTATCTAGAATGTTCTAATGAAGAATGTTTTTGTGCCATCCTTTTTAAAACTCAAGTACCAGGATGAATACGAAAACTCCAGGCTAACCGTTTGTTCAGATGTTCAGTGTGAAGGGTAGACGTGGGAGCAGATGAGCCATGTATGGATATAACGTTGCTGTTTCTCCTTTCAACACAGTGAAGCCTTGGCTATAAGCACATCAAGCAGTAATGCATTGTGTGTGATCCGACTAGATAAATAGTTTATCCACTTAGGCTCCAAATTTTATTTGATATTTTATAATGGATAGTTATAGTTTATCCGCTTAGGCACCAAATTTTATTTGTAATAAAATTTTAGAGACTTATGGGAATATAATGTGGATAATGGCTAAGAAAATGAGCTTTGAAATAAGTAGTTAAAGCATTTGAGTCTGGTACTGCTATATACTACTTAAGGCTAAGTGACTTATCCTCTCTAAATTGGAGTTGTTGCATCTGGGAAAAAGAAGGAAATGCCTGCCTGTATGTTCATGGTTGATGTGAATGTTTGAGCGCTTGGCAGAGTGCTTTGACTCTCTGTCTTATCTCACTCTAATATGGTGATTGTTGTGTTGGTGTTTGGCATTCCAGTCATAGTATTTTTGCTGGAGTAATATCTGTATTTCAGCTTCCGTCTTTATCCACCAGCAGCTTTTTGTACAGTGTTTGAGTTTCCAGTTCCTCGTCCCTTCCCCTATTCTTCCTCTGACCTTCTTCATCTAAGTCTTTCTTGGCTTTCCTTTGACCTGCCATGTCTGTAATGCTCTCCTCTGTGTCTCCCCCACATGCATTACCACCACCACAACCATTTTTCTACTCCCAATGAAAGACGTGAATCTGTCTGGAAGAATCCCTGCGGCTGATGGATATCCTCACCAGGCAGAGAGGAGGGAGGTGGCTGGAGGGAAATGCTGCATCTAGGGGAGAGTCTGGCCGTGCTGTGCAGGGGCTGGTCCCAGAGGAAGGGGGGGTGCGGGCCAGTGAAAGGGAAGGACCCTAGTCAGCCCAGCACTGAGGGATATTCCTAAAAGCCTGTTATTTTAATTAAAAAACAAACGAACAAAGAAACACTGAATCATTTGTCTTGAGTTCCAAGTTTAAGAACTCAAAAATTCAAGGTGATTTGCTGAACCAAGCTCTTCTCCAACACTCTGCATTAGGGTTTTGAATTGAATAAACTTGTGTTCATGTGGGAAGAATTTATCTCCATAATCCTCAGGAGCAGAAAAAAAATGGGCAATGGACCAAAAACAAGGCCTTTATAATAAAAATTATTTTTATTCAAGTTGGAAGACTTTTTGAATACATGGAGTTAGATGGTGATAGTAGTGAATTCAATGCAGGAAACTGGACCAGAATCTCCATCTGTGCCTGTGGAACTGAGGAGATGAAAACAAGCTGGAAAAGCTGCTTTGGAAATAATAGTTAGAGCCCTTTTTCAATTAAAAAAAACAAAACAAAAACTTACTGTTTCTGCATAAACACAAATTCAGAAAGATCTTATTAGCATTATCAAACCAGGGATGGATTTATTTGAAGATAGAGTCTGAAGAAAGTTTTAGAAGTTGTTTTATAACTATCCCATCACAGTTCTCCCCACATAAAAATAGGCTACTTTAACAGCTGGGAATATTTACATAAAAAAATAGTCAGATTTTGATGAGGACACACCCCCCACCCCCCAAAAAAAGTTTAAATGATCATTAATTTTATAGTTTTTCTTATTAACAAAGTATTCTTTCTTTTAGTCTTTAATGTTAGTTAATTTTATATGGTATTTTTATTTTTCTCCCAGTAATACTGAAATGTTTGTGCTGAATTATATTTTATACATTTGTATATTTTTGTTTTATCATATTTCTAAATTTTTGTTTTTGAGATACAGTAGATGTTTGGTATCACTAATTTATGGTTTTATGAATTCATGACACTTTAAAATTATTAATATCCATATGCAAAGTAAACGCTCACATTTCATTCCAGTGTTCAGTCCCTCTGTTAGAAGTGGTCACATGACACCTAAAAGCTGGGAAGGTTTAGCCAGATAAAGAGGAGTATTGGAAAGACTATTCCAGGCAGCATTTCCCACATCAGAAAATGCATAGTAAGTTTGAACAACTGACAGAGACGTTCAAGTTAGGTGGTTCTCAGTTGAGATTTTGAAAGTAAGTTCTGAGTTGAGGCTGAAGTGATAGGCTAGAGACAGATTCTAAGGACCTTTGGAAGCCATGAAAAGTATCTGAGAATCTGAGGATTTTAAGCTGAGTAGTGGTTGGTCAGATTTGCATTTTCTAAGGATCCTGCGGCCTCTGTGTGCACAATCTGGGTAAAAACAAACCAGCTTGAAGACCATCACAAACACTCAGACAAGTGATGACCAGGACAAATCAGTAGCCAGGGGAGAGGAAAAGGGGACAGATGGAGAGATATTTAGGAACTAGAATTCACAGGGCATGGCAGTGGGTCTGGCGTGAGCCGCTGTGTGGATGTGGCAGCAGTTGCTGGACTGGAGCTGCAGAACGGCTACATGGGCTCCTCTGGGACAGAGTTCCATTAGGTAGATGCATGGCATGGACGTGGGCACCTTTGAGGTCTGTCAACGTGGAGATGGCAGTTGAAGTTTGGAGTGTGGATGGAATATTTAGATAGGAAAAGGAAGAGAAACTAAGCAAGAACAGCCAGAGTGGAGGTTAGGAAAATCCGAAGAGGGTGATGTCCTAGGGACCAGGAAGTAAGGACAAACGCAGTGACCATCTGTGTTTGATGCCATGGGGAGTGAGCAAGGGAAGAACCACAAACACCATTTGTGTTAATGTTGGTGACCTGTGTGCAATGGAAGTCGGAAGGCACATTCTATTTTTTTTTTTTTTTTGAGACGGAGCCTCAAGCTATCCCCCTGGGTAGAGTGCCATGGCATCACGCTCACAGCAACCTCCATCTCCTGGGCTCAAGCCAGTCTCCTGCGTCAGCCTACCAAGTAGCTGGGACCACAGGCACCCGCCACAACGCCTGGCCATTTTTTGGTTGCAGCCATCATTGTTGTTTGGCGGGCCCGGGCTGGGGATTCGAACCCGCCACCTTAGGTGTATGTGGCTGGCGCCTTAGCCGCTTGAGCCACAGGCGCCGAGCTGGAAGGCACATTCTAAAGGGAGAAATCAGGCTGCTGTTTCAAGAAGTTTCCACTGGAAGAAAGGAAAGAGGTGGTAACTCTTCAGTTCTGAAGGGTGATAGGAGTTTAGACTAAGTGGATATATAAGGGAGATTAAATGATGATGGGAATTAACACGTAGAGGGAGATGTGGAAGATCGTGATCTGGAGAGGTGGAAGGAGCAGAGTCAGGATGGAGAGAAGAGGAAGTGAGAGTTTGGGTGCAGGTGAGTTGGCGTGGGTGAGGAGAAAGTTTGCTTCTGAATGGCTTCTTGATTTCCTTTGTGATAATAGATGTATTGTCTGGTCATTTGCCCAGAGTGAGGAGAAAGGAGGTAGGGGGAGGTTGAGGGAGAATGGGGAATGTTGGCAACACCTGCTGTGGAGAGAGCTGACCAGGGAAAGTTGAGGAAGGGGACAACTTGATGTTACTGGCAGTGAATTGATGGCAGCCCTGTATCTGTGAATTTCTCCAGCAGCTGAGAACAGCCATCCCACCTGAGGTATGTGAGATTGTGTTTGAGGAGTTTCTAGAAAATCAGGTTTCAGCTGAGTCTCTGAGCGTAAGGGACAGGTCCTGAATGCTCATCAGAGATCATGCTCATGGCCAGTGCATCCACCATCCTTCTGTGCTGTTGTATCAAAGTACCCTCTGAAGTCAGTGAAGTGTGTTAAGCTCTTTGCTCCTTCAGTAAGTGGCCCCAGACTGCTGTCCTGTTTTTCTTCAAGTTCTTTTCTGCTTTTTGATACTGTTTCTGTCTCCTCCCTTTCTGTTGCCTGTCTGGTTGTCAGTTGTCCTGATACATTGCTGTCTGCGTGCAAGTTTATCTCAGCCCCACACTCTGGACTTTGTCAACACAGAATTGTCAACACCTCTGATACAAAGCTGTGGGCTTAAAGACCAGACAACCAAGCTTGATTAGAATTGTGTGCAAAGTAAGAGTGAATAATCTGAGTGTGATTCTCATGCGCTGTGCTTTGAGGGTGTATGCGAGTGTTCATACATGAATTTAGGGACTCCTATTAATTCATTTCTCAGCTGTCCATATGAGATGTTTGTTGCTTGTATTCTCATCGTGATTTCCTTATTTTGAATTTCCATGGATCATGTTAATATTCTTAAACAGCCCTCAATATTTATAACTATCTTTTGTAACCATGCCTTGCAAAGTATTTTCATATGTATTACTTGTGAAGTATTTTCATAGTACTTTGAAAAGTATTTTCGTATGCATTACTTAAATTTCAGAACTATGCAATTAGATTTGTGATGCTATTATTATTATTCTCATAGATTTTCAAATACATCTTCTGTATTGAAATAACATGTTCAAATATTCACTTCATACGAGAATAACGTGCCATGTCACAACTTAGTCATTTAGTGATGTCAGATGTAAATGAAATAGAACAATGTGAAAGTGTTTGGGAAGTTCGAAAATTACATCTCTCGCTTTTCATATTTTTCTGTTTTATCAGCTTTCTCTTCTCTATCTCATGGACCTATCAACAATTTTGATTTTTTAAAGATGTATTTAGACCCATAGTAAATATCACTTTTAAACATTTTCTACAAATTAACTTAATTTTGATACTGACCTTTTTGCCAGGAAAAAGGTAAATTCAACACTAGTCACTGGGAGGCTTCCTGCTAAGATTGGGGACCTTAGGCAGTGCGGGATTTGGAGGCCAGGATCCTGGCTCACCAGTCACCTGGCTGCTCTGTGTAGAGCCCAGAGCGCTGGGTCCTGCCTCCCTGGAGCACCTTGGAATTCTCTCCTCTGAGCCCCTTCTCCATCTTACGTGGGCTGCCTGTGAGCAGAGAGTCAGCTCAGTGACTCAGAAACATTCCTTTACCCTCTCTCCAATCCAGGAAAATCTCTTTTAATCTGGGGGAAATCCCTCCCTTTTCAAACTCTATTCTCAGTAGGTTTTTTTTTTTTTTTTTTTTTAACATAAGCTAAAAAGCCCTGACATGAACATTTTGTTAGACGAGGAAGTACACGCAATGTAGCCTGTTCCAATGGTGGAATATAGGGAGAACACAGAAAATCCTTTTCAGAAATAGTAGAGTAGTAATTTGTAGAAAACACAAACACCATAGGCCACCTCCATTCAGCGTTACCTAACCTCTGGAACTAAACCTGTGCTGGCAAGTCTTTGTTTCTATAATTTACTGAAGAATGGTAATATTGGTCAAATGTTTATACTTTACTGCTATGATTTCCAAGTGATGATCTAAAATAACAAGCCTCATGTAACATTTTCTAAGTGTTAGGAAATTTTTTGACTCCGTTTTGTCTTCTTTTACCTAAGAACACTGGAACTATTTTGGGGCTGATGAGAATCTTGGTCCAGTGGCTGTGAGCATTCGAAGAGAGAAACCAGAAGAAATGAAAGAAAATGGATCTCCATACAACTACCGAATAATTTTTAGAACTAGTGAGGTAAGTTGCAAATGAGAGAGGTTTGAGGCTTAACTGAAGTGGGGGAAGAGGCTTGGCACTAGCAGAGCCGTTCGTGTGATAGCACGTGGTTCCAGGTGTCTTTGGCCAACCCAAGGCCCTTTTCATTCATTGATGGAGGTGGATCCTAATCTGTGCTTCCCATGTAGCTCTGGATACATGCAATAAATGAATGGGAGTTTTGACCCAGGGAAAGATATGTCTATTTGTTGCTAGACGAAGAGGGTCCATTCACCTGTCACTCCCTAGCCAATCTGCAGAGATGGGGTTTCAGGTCCCACAAGCTTTATTGGTCAGAAGGCCAGGGATTCTGGAGAGCACTGAGCGTAGCCTCTCAATTCTGTTCTGCCTCGGTTACAATTCTAATAATTTTTATAATGAAATACAAGGAAACCAACCTAGAAAATTTTAACTTTGTCTTATAGGAAGTAACATGAAAGTAGTCTCCTTTCTAACAGTGCAAAATGTTTAAACAATAAAAAGGTGATTTTACTTTAAAAAAAAAATCTAAGAGAATCATCAGAGAAAACATATCATTAAAGTAACCTGTACCACTACAACAAAACCTGTTGTCTCTGTGTGACTACCCCTCAGAGTCTCCTGCAATGAACACCCTCACGAGCATAGTGAAACCTTAACTTGATAATCACAGAAGGTGTGGGGAAGGCTGAGCGGGCTGGGTCAGCTGTCCTGCTTCAGCTCAGCTTCTCAGACTCCACCTTGCATCCACTTTTCTGGCTTCATATCAAGTACCGGCCCAAGGAAATTGAAGCCTTCAGAAGTCCAGGACATCCCACTGCATCTCCTGCTTGGGCCAGCCGGAGGCACCGAGCCACCTGAGGAGCCAGGGTACAGATAAGAGGGGCCACTGAAGACTTAATCTGCTCTTCTGAGCTGTCAATTCGGTCCTTTCTTGATCAAAGAAGAGGGAAGATGACCCAGCTTACAATCTGGACCTACTCACTGAGACCTAGAGTGTAGCCCATTTGAACCAGGCACTGTCTAACTGTGATGAAACAGGCTCTGAGAGCCCTTTAGGAATCAAAATATGCATAATTATGTGAGTCTTTATTTTAAAATGAAACTTGGGTTAAAAAAGAAGTCAAAAAATCAAGAAAATAACCTACAGGGTATTTTTTTTTTAACTCAAGAGCAAGTTTGGGACTAGGAGTTTCTTCAAGTTTTTTCTAAGCATCTATAATTGGGCCAGTTATCAATTTATTGTGTCTCAGCTCCTAATTCAGTTTAGGATTTTTGTTATGCATTAAGCCTGATACTCCCCTGAGCTATCTAGAAAATAATGGTTTTGAAACTAGTTTAAATAGGGCACTTGGCTTCATTCCCCCTATTGAATGCAAAGCAAATTTCAGGGTTTATCTTCACTTAGTAATTGTCCCTAAGCTTGAACTCAGGGGAAATTAAAAATAGGCTTTTTAAAGGCAAGACTTTAATATCTACTGAGTTATTTATAGTGGCCAGAGAGAAATGGACTAACGTGCTCTTACGTACGTTTTCTCCCCGTCAGAGCTAATGGTTAAGGAGTGGAAAGTCTCCTGCGAGCATCTGGGTGTGTGTGTAGGGAGTTGCTGTGTCTTGACTCCCAGGTCCTACCAGATTCCTGTTACCCTCAGTTACCTTATTTCTCAGTGTTTTTGTCTGTCTTGTTCTTTTCTTTTTTCCTTCCCAAGACCACTCTCATTGAAGTCCCTGTCATATTTTTCCTTTTCTATGATGTTTTTATCCATTTAAATTCATCTGGCAGGGTGTAGTGTCTTGTGCCTATAATCATGGCACTCTGGGAAGCCAAGGCAGGAGGATCGCTTGAACTCAGGAGTTTGAGACCCGCCTGAGCAAGAGTGAGACCCTGTCCTTACTAAAAGTAGAACAATTAGCCAGGTGTTGTGGCAGGCTCCTGTAGTCCCAGCTATTCAGGATGCTGAGGCAGGAGGATCTCTTGACCCAAGGAATTTGAGGTTGCAGTGAGTTAGGCTGACACCAAGGCACTCCAGCCTAGGCAGCAGGGTGAGATTCTGCCTCCCCCCTCCGCCAAAAAAAAATTCATCTTCTTGCCACATGCCACTTGCGTCCTTCACGCTAGAGGCTAAGGTTTTTTAAGGCTGCTCTTTCTTTGTTGGATCCTGCCATTGGTTCCAGGAGCTTCCCTACTCAGCGTGCCTTGCAAGTGGGCCCTCCACATCCCACCCAGCCTCTCTGTGCAACATTAAAGTCTGCTCTGAGTCCTGCTGTGGTCTGTGAACCACACAACTTCATCCTTTCCCACCTCTGTCCTCTCCCCTCTCGCCGTCCAGGCCCAAAGTGCTCTACTTGTGCCTCCCTCCGGTTCTCTGGTCACAGGGCTCTGTCTTTTTCCTGGGGACTCATTACAGTCAGCTGCGTCCCTTGGGTCTGTTTCCTTAGCCGCTGGATTAACCAAAGGTTCAAGTCAGATGTCCATTACCACTGGTTGTTAGGTTCAGTTGTTGGGTTCATGGCAATCTTACTATTCTTTTGCTCAGGCCATAGATAGATCATTGAAGTCTCACTTCACTCATCTCTCTCTTGCCCCCCAGATCTGGCCTGTCATCCACACTTATTGATTTTTGTCTTCAAAATACATCTGTAACTCAACCACTTCTCCCACACCCTCCGCCTAGGCCTAATCCTAGCCTTGCTCTGAGAACTGGCCTCTTTGCTTCTGCCCGGCAGGCGTCCTTTGGAAATATAATCCAGATCTTGCCATAACTCAGTTCAAAGTCCACCATGTTGTCTCTATATCCCTGTGAGAAAAAGCCAGTGACCCTGTTGTCCTGGGAGACTGTGTACACCTACGCCCCAGTTCTCCTTCCCATCTCCTCTGGTAAGGCCTCCTGGCTCCCTTTCTAACAGCCGGGGGTGCCTCTTTCTCCTCTCTGCCCCAGGGCTCTGATGCTCCTGGAAACGCCCCTCTCTGGTTCTCCCCCAGGCATCTCCTGCCTCCTTTCCTTCTGGCCTTCACTTCTAAATCGCAGGGACCTGCCTTAGCTACAGGATCTAGTTTCTACTCCCTTGCCATTTTGTATCCAATTCAGTGCTATATTTTCATTGAAATTAACACTGTCTTATACAACTTACAGAAGTTCTACTGTATTATGTACTTACTTTGTTAGCTTTTATCCCCCTCCCTAGGAAGTAAACCCGAAGTAGTGTTTACCTTTGAGCTCTTCCCTTATCCTGTGCCTGACTCCAGAAGCATCACCTTCCCTCCACCTGCCTCCTTCCCTCCCTCCCTCTCTCTCTTCTCCCCATTTCCTCCCTCCCTTGCTCCTTCCTTTCCTCCCTCTAATGTTTATTTAATTGCCACTAGCTTTTGTGTAATTTTCTTCCAGTAAAAATTAATCCTTAAATGTGGTTAAATTGTCATATTTTTCATAAGGGTTTTGATAGAAATGCTGCTGGATGTTGGTCCCTGTTTCTAGCTCCTGGACTTTGTGGGACAGTTACCTCACTGTTTCTGTTGGACCAGTTTATAGATATATAATGAAATAAGATGTAATTTGTATCAGGGGTTTCTCCTGTTACTTATTTTTCCCACTGATAAATACATCAAGGAAAAAGAAAACAAGGTCATTACAGTGACACCGCAGTGGCTACTGTAAATGGCATCAAGATAACAGAAATACAAACAAATGTCCTTCATTTTAGACATTAACATCGCAAAGCATCCACAGAAGAAGACCTTACATACATTTGTAGGCCTGACAGTTTACTTATGAACAGAACTTGTGGCATTTGTTTTTTGTTTTTTTTTTTGAGACAGTCTTACTTTGTCACTCTTGGTAGAGTGCTGTGGCGTCACAGCTCACAGTAACCTCCAACTCCTGGGTTTAGGCCATTCTCTTGCCTCAGCCTCCTGAGTAGCTGGGACTACAGGCACCCGCCACAACGCCCGGCTATTTTTTGTTGCAGTTTGGTCAGGGCTGGGTTGGACCCTGCCACCCTGGGTATATGGGGCCTGGCCCTACTCACTGAGCCACAGGCGCCGCCTGTGCCATGTGTTTTTAAGCATAGGAACACAAGTACTTATGAGGACTCACTTCTCGTTTCTGGAAGTCATTAACAAAAATATCAGTAACGCTGGAGATTCGGATGTGAAAAATGAGTCACCCAGTTCCCGTCTGCTTTGGCTTTCCTGAAGTCAGCCGCTATCCTTCTGTGCCTTGGTTATCAGGCTCATTCCTTCCTGAGAGAACCGCACCTTGGGACAGCGAACCACAAGGCTAGGGGTATTCTCGATCTGCAAGCAAAGACCAGAAGCGGCAGTCATCACGGTTCGGGCCTTCTGCTCTCCCCGCTCTGCCAACCCCCTCACTTTCCACCCCACCTGGCCTTCTCCTGAGGCCCAGCTGTAACAATCCCTCTTTCCCATTCACACCCTGGTTTGTTCTGTCTCCAAATCTTTGCCCCTGTTCTGATGTTTTCTTTTCATAGAAATTATTCCTGTATTTCATAGCCCTTTTTTAATGCCACCTCTTCCACTGGGGCCTTTCTGTATGCCTGGAACCACTTGATCCTTCTCTGCCCCAGACCCTCTCAGGACCTCACCTTGTCCTGCCTCCCCCAGTGCGCGTCCCTCCCACTGCCCTGTGCATTTCTGACCTCGGCCTCTCACACACCACAAGTCCCTCAATGTGAGCCCCTCTCCCCGACTGGCTCTGGTAACTCTCATGCAGCATAATGCCCAATAGCCTGTTTGATGGGTTTTTCTTATGTGGCTGTACAGTATTTAAATTATGTTAACAGGGCAGTGCCTGTGGCTCAAAGGAGTAGGGCGCCAGCCCCATATACCAGAGGTGGCAGTTCAAACCCAGCCCCGGCCAAAAACTGCAAATATATATATATAAATAAAAACATTATGTTAACAATCTTGTAGCATGGAAAATTTTAATAATTAAAACTACTTTAGGCTTCGTGTCTGATTAACTTTGCTCTGACAAATCATAACACAGGGAAATGCTTTTGCTTAAGGTTTTAACAGAAGGTATTTTAAGAATGGAAGGTATTTTAAGAAATAAGGGAAAATCTACAGTGATTTTAAGTGTTGTTGCCTGCGCTGCTGTGCTAACTATGATCACTGTCTTATTGTGGCAGCATTTGGGTCTGAATAGTTTATGCTTGTCAGCTATGCACTATGAAATTTGAAACTTTATCCTGCCCTGACCTCTTGTAATTCAAAAAGGTATAATATCCAAATTCTGAGTCCTTATCCTTCAGATACTGTGCTGGGATGCCTCCTTAATTTCCTGGTTATGTGCTTGGGGCATTACATAGCCATGTAGAGACCTAGGTGTTTAGTGATCTCTTTAAGGAAATGCTGTATGTGGCATTTAATATCATCAGAACGCTTTGAGTGCCTTTGGACTTGCCTAGCTCTTCTTGAAGTATGGGCCTTGATTTTCATATATAGTTGAACTTATATAAGTTGACCCAAAGGGACTGCAACAAACTGGTCAACACAAGGAAGTGGTCAGCAGAAGGAATTTGGCCCATTGTACGGACAGGTACATATGGTGCACGTCTGGTCCGGGAAAATGAGGTCAGTTCAAGGAGGAGGTCAGTGTAGGGAGGTGCTCTACTGATACAACCAGTGGAAAGTCATTCCCCAGGCCCATAAGGAGCCCACAGTCTAGGCCTGCAGTGCCAGTGACATGCACTCAGTCTTGTTGCGTCCTGGAGAAGCCTCACCACAGCCCCTGTGTCTCTTCCAGCTCATGACTCTCAGAGGCTCAGTCTTGGAGGACGCCATTCCCTCTACAGCCAAGCACTCGACAGCCAGGGGACTGCCCCTGAAGGAAGTGCTGGAGCACGTGATTCCCGAGCTCAACGTCCAGTGCCTGCGGTTGGCCTTCAACACCCCCAAGGTCACAGAGCAACTCATGAAACTGGATGAACAGGGGGTGAGTTTGGCTTTCAGAGGAGAACGTTCTTGCTGCTCAGATTTTCTGCTAACCTTCCAGGCCTTAATGGTTTTGTTGGATGGGGAAAACTGATACCATTTACTGTAAAAAATACTTTTCCTTGCAGTTACACATTTTCTTTTTTTAACTCTTTGAACATGTCTTATCGGATGACTTTATCTGTTAGAAGGTGATCAGTAATGTACTTAAACTATGTTCAGCTCTTTTGATAATCTTCCATATGTGCAGTGGATTTTTCAAGTATCTGGGAATAAGTTGTAGCATAATAATACAGTCCAGTAATAATGATATTATATTAATAACCATACAGTAATATTGTTACTGTATTGTAATAATAACAATACAGTAAGTGCTGGACCAGGGTTCAAACAGTCTGAGTCAGAGCCTGTGCTGTTAGCCACAGTAACATACTTTCTTAAAAGCTTAGAAGCTTGGAATTTTAAAGTCTGTAGTACCAGCAGAGATAAATTTTAGCTAAGATTTTTAAATATAAAATTTTAAAATTTAGGTTCTGATCAGTAACAAAGTTAAAATGCTCAAGATTGTCTACCTAAATATGGGAGCCCTTTAATCAAGATGCAGGTGTGTGATCAGTTAATTAATCCATATAGAGGATCAGTTAATTAATCCATGTAGAGGCAGCAGAAGAGAAGGAAAAGTTATGGTCTGAAAAATTCACCATCCAGAGAGTGTTATCCACATGCTTCTCTGAGTAATTGGATCATATGGGCTAATCTTATAGATATTATCCTTACATATTCATACTTTAATTGTTTCTTTTAGAGTTTCAACCATATTGCATCCTAGCAGTAGATGACAGTTTTAACATTGCATATAAAAAAATTCCTACAAAAATAAAATTGGTCTGGGTATTGAATGTCACTGTGTGAATAAATTTTGATAATATTTTCTTAACAAAAATTCTAATTTTATTACAATGAATGGAAGTCCAGAAAATCAGTTTCAGTGTATGTTCTTTTAATTCAACCATTGAGAATATATACTAAACAATAGTTGTTTGAACCATGTTACATTAAAAATTAATACCCCAGTTGGAGATGATGGGATTTTTGGTACGTTTCGTACCCTCTGTTAGTTATTGTAAAATATTGAACTGCAGATGGTGCTAATCTGTGATGAACGCTGTAAGGGCCGATTCCATATAAGGAAAGATGAGAACGCTGTAATGAATTGAGCTTAAATTTATTTGATTCACAAAACTGGCCATTTATTCTGAAATTATGGCTTTCCTATTCTCGGAGGATATTAAAATGCTGCTCTCTTCATAAATTCTTAATGGTAATATATGATAGTTTTCTTTAATGTCTTTCATAGACAAGGTTTAAATTTGGCAATCAGAATCAGTCTCTGCCAATTTATTTTGGAAATAAATGCCTTAAATATGTTATCCCACTTAACAGGGCTTTCATGATTGCATAGTTTTTCTAGGCAACAGACTCTGGAAGCTTAAAGCGTGCTATTCTGTATGAGCAGCTCCACGTCGGGACTGAAGGGCATCGGCACTTGGCCTCTGCCTGTTCCGTCTCCACACACAGCGTTCAATGCCAGGATCGTACTGATAGAAAACAGATGACATGCATATTTAGGCTTCTAGTCTGGGGAGTAATTTTTTTGGTAGGAGATCTCATTAATGCCTTGGAATTATTTTGAGAAACTGATTATTTTAGTGCCCTTACAAATACAGATTTTAAAAAGGAAATGCTTATAAGTGCAATGAATTACGCATATGAATCATTGCAAAACATTTTTAGTTTCCATCTGTGTCGTCATATTTTAAAATTTCCAGCTTTGTATATCTTTATATTTAAAGGGATTCATAATGCGATGCCAGGGAACTGGACTCACTAAAAGGAGCTTTAAATCTCCCTTTACATTTTATTTAAATGATTCCTTTAATATCTTTTCTATTCTTATTAAATGACTTACATAATTATGCCCGGAAAAAGAAAACACAATTTGTTTGCTATCCTGTGGCATTTTGCCTTTCAGATCTCAGTGCTTTATTTCCTCATTTTACCACTGGGGAAGGCTACAATGAACAGAAAAACAAATTAAAATTTTATCTGTAAGATAAAAAAGAAAGCATTGCACAAAAATCTAATAATTTGTTTTTCATTTGACTTGACAGTGACATATGGGGAGCTGAATTAGGCATTTCAGTTCCTGCAGAAATTCACTTTGGGAAATGAATATGTGCTTTGTGGCTTATCTGAGCTTTCACAGTCTCTTTTTTGATGCTTTTTTCGGTCGTTCGCTATTCATTGGCGTTCCTGTTTGTTGTTAAAAAAAAAAAGGGTAATGAGATGATGAAACTAACCTCCCGTATTTTCACATTGGCAAGAATTTAGAGCACTTTGTGCCCGAGAAGATTTGTATCAACTCTGGATTTAGTTGACCCATCGTGGTTCTTGATCTTCATTTACAGTGTTAGATAATTGGGTGTCTATCTCGTGATAAAGACAAATTAGGCAGATACATGGTTCATTATTGTGACATTCTAATCACTTTACTGGCATCATCGATTTAATCCTCACAGCTCTTGTAGGAGGTTCAATTATTGGCCTATTTTGTATTTAAGGGTATTAGGCTTATAGAAGTTCTCCATACCATTTTTATCCGCTCTCATCTCTTAGTATGGGTAGAACTACTTTTCTTTTTTAAGATTTGCAAGTTCCCTGTACTTTTGCATACCTTGAATTATTTTAATCCTTAAAACTACCCTATAAAATATTAAGAATTTCATTATCTAGCAGATTAACTAATAATATGGCCAGTTGTGTTACTTTTAAATTTGCCATGTCAGAGCTAGTTTTCTTCAACAGTCATTAAATATCTCATTTACTGTGTGCAAGGTGAATGAAAAGTTACTGCATTAAGCCCCGGTTTAGGGAGTTCACATACGTAGAGCACTTAATACAATGCTAGGGACACAGTAACTGAAGAAATATTAGCTGTTGCTGGGCACAGTGGCTCACCCCTGTCATCCGGGGACTCCAAGGCTGAGGCAGGAGAATCACTTACGCCAGGAGTTTGAGGCTGCAGTGAGCTGTGAGTACATCACTGTACTCTAGCCTGGGTGACAGAGACCCTTTCCCTAACAAGGAAGGAAGGGAGAGAATGAAAGGAAGAGACATAAGGTGGAAGAAAGGAAAAGAAATATTAAAGTGTTGATAATAACAATAACTTGTTAGTAGCCCCTTGTGTGCGTTTTCTCATTTAATCTTTATAAACATCCATTGAGAGAGCACCTATTAATCAGTGATATATTCACTTATTTTCACAAGTAAGCATGTCTGTTTCAAATTCAACATATAGACCAGGCACAGTGGCTCACACCTGTAATCCTAGCACTCTGGAAGGCCAAGGCCAGGTGGATTTCTTGAGCTCATGAGTTCGAGACCAACCTGAGCAAGAGTGGGACCTCATCTCTACTAAAAATAGAAAAACTAGCCAGGTGTTGTGAAAGTGAAAGCAAGAGGATCTCTTGAGCCCAGAAGTTTGAGGTTGCTGTGAGTGGACTGACAGCAGGGCACTCCCGCCTGGGCCACAGAGTGAGACTCTATCTCAAAACACCCGCCCCCCACCAACCCACCAAATCCAACGGAGGTCTTTTGAGTATGAGTCTTGCAGATTATTGAATACTATAGAGAATAAATAAGCTGGTAAGACACAGTCCTTATCCATGAAGGAAACGAGGCCGTACATTTCTGTAATGGATGTCAGGGTTAATATAATGGGTATAATAAAATAATTGCAAACAAAGAGCAATGGGTGGAGAAGCCATACCTGGCTAACCGGATCAGAATGCGATGGGCCTTGGAGGGAAAGAGGATTTCTTCAGGCCGGACAATAAGCAGTAGGATGGTCCAGACTGAGAACAGTAAGAACAGAGCGCAGGAGGACACAGCCAGCAGTGTGTCCATGGAGACGGCAAGCAGTCCAGCTGACAGTAGTGTGAGCCTTAAAACTACCCTGTAAGGTATTGTCAGGGAGTAATAAAAATAGACGATTTTTATTGAGCAGTGACTAAGCCAGGCACTGTGTGAACCAGTTTACATGAATTATTTTAATTATGCCTCAGCAAGTCTTGATGTATGTACTGTTATTGTTCCTGTTCTTAGACACTGTTCTGTAGCACCGAGGCACAAAGAGACTGATCACAATTGGGTTCTTTGGAAGCGGCTCTTAAATGCAGCCACTCAGACTCCAGAGCCTGCTTTCTTTCTTTTTTTTTTTTTGGCTGGGGCTGGGTTTGAACCCACCACCTCCGGCATGTGGGGCAGGGCCGGTGCCCTACTCCTTTGAGCCACAGGAGCTGTTCTAGAGTCTGCTCTCTTAACCAACACGCTCTCCACACCACTCTCCTTTCCCTCCCAGTGAGTGGGACAAAAGCTAGAAAGTTGGGTCCACACCTTACTGCTGCAGACTTTAGTGCCCAATATTCAGTTTTACTTGTTAATAAATATTTAAAGTATAATTTCCAGTTTGCAGTAGAGAAAATTGGTAGTCCTGTTTTCATCAGGAAATGTCAGGTTTCACGAACACAGTAGCCACGTTGCCTAAATGAGCATCTCCGGATAGTAGATGTGTGTTCTGTTTTTGTTTGTTTGTTTTTTCGCAGTTTTTGGCCGGGGCTGGGTTGGAACCCACCACCTCCAGCATATGGGGCGGAGGTCCTACTCCTTGAGCCACAGGCACTGCCCAGCATCTCCAGATGTTAAAAATGCAGAGAAATGAAAATGTTTGTTGGGTTCTCAATTTTTTTGTAAAAGTCACCCTTCAAGCTACTGAAGTTCGAGTACAGGGGAAAGTAATCATATTTAATTAATGTGTGCAGTCTGCCTCTCAAGGATGTATGTAAGGAAACAAGCAAGGTTTCTGTGGTAATGAATCGCACTGACCCTTCCACTGGGGCGGGAATGAAATTCTCTGCTGACTTAGCCTATTCATTGCCATGTTGCATTATTTCATTGTGAGGATAAATGAGTTTGACCAGCCACTTTCTTTTGATTCAGGCAGCTAGTTTTGAAAAATGGTCCATGGGGGGATATATTTTTCCAAAACCAATTTCCTATAAGTGAAGTTTTGGCAGAACAATTGCCATTCTTAGAATTTTACTCTTCACTTAGATTATGATACACGTATTCGCCAATGTGCATTTAGAGTTCACATGGCTCCCAGACCGGTTGCAGACAGCTCATGGACCCGTATGTGCTTTGTCAGCAGGGAGATGTTTGTGCCAGCGTCAGAGCAGGGGAAGAAGGCCGTGCACCGTAGCTTTGCCTGCTTGCTACACAAGTCGTGATGCTCTGCACTGGTCATTCCCTGTCCTTTTTCCTGGCTGATGCTGGAATGGGTGACAGGATGGAGGCCCTTCCAGTGAGGAGTTTCTGTGGTGTTTACAGTTTGTAGGGATGGAGCCCAGCAAGGCGAAGAAACGCGGGCATTGAGGATTCTTTGGTTCACCATCCAAAAAGAGACAGTGACTGAGGCAGAGATTTCTGTCTGCATAGTATTATACTGTGGGTTGGGTTTAAAATTCTACTTTAAGATAAAAAGTGAAACTAGTTTTCTTTCCCGTAAGACTTAACCTTCAATAGGTAACAGTTTGAAATGATCCAGAAATTACAGTAGTATGACTGCGTTTATATTGAAGGGTCCTGTTTCCACCCATTTCTATTCCCCTCCTCTCCACTTTCCCAGTGTTTATGTAGGTTCTTTATTAGGTTCTTACGTGTTCCTGTATTTCTGTGTGTGCACACCACCAAATATGCATGTGCAGTTTTGTTCCCACCCTTTCTTATATGAAATACTACATAGCATGCTGTTGAGTTTGTTTACTTGGCGATGGATTTCGGAGACCTTTCTGTGTCAGTGCATACAAAGGTTTCCTATTGTTTTACTGCTGCATTGTGTTACTGTACCATAGTTTTTCCATCAGTTTCTCTATTGATGGGCATTTGTGTTGATTTCAAAGCTTTTCTATTATGGTGTTGCAATTAAAGAGTTTTTGCCTATGTAATTGAAATTCATGTAAATGTCAAGACAATCAGGTATATTTATTATCAATTTAATACCCAATAAAAGCCCTTTATTTTTGTAAGAATATTTCCTTTACATTATGCAAAAAATAAAAATAGACTATTTTTATTTACTTAAGTACCATATTATTTACTTAAGTACCATACTTATTTACTTAAGTACCATATACTTACATATAAATAATTTTGAAAGTATCTCTGTCAGATTTTTTTTTTTTTTTTTACAATTTTTCTACCCGGTATCCATATGTCATTTTTGAAAAATGGATGGGTTTTTGTTAGTAATTCCCAATGAGGATAAATTTTTTAACTAGCATTTTTTGCTCTCCACACTGAATGTGTTCAGTTTCTTTTTCATTCTTTTTGGAGAGAATATAGAAACTCATCTTCAGGAGGAAGTTAAGAGAGTTACGTTTATAAAGGGCAAACCAGGGCGGATACTATCAGTATGAATCATGAGAACTTTGGGGAAAAAAATGACCAAGGTCTTTATTTTTGGTAATGGCAGATTTGCTTATTGAAGATCAGCTCACATGCTGAGAATAACCAGAAATGCTCTTTTTAACTAAGTTTGGATTTGGATTTTAGAAATATGGAGTAAATGTATATTTTCCTATTGTATCTGCTGAGTACAACCAACAACCCCTGGACACTATGTATAAAGAAAATATAAAGTGAAATCTTGAAAGGTGGAGCAAAAAAACAGACCAGCTGGAGACCTTGGAGTCTGGGGAATGGTACAGCTGTGCAGTCCCTGGGTTGTCTTTTAGCTGTGGATCCCAGTCTTGGGCTCAAGAAGCTGGCACCTGGAAATGCCAATGTGCCCAGACAAGAAAAGTTTCCCCAGAATCTTCTCTTTTTAGCCAAAAGATTCACAAAAAGGTTAATCTTGGAAAGAGAGAAAAATTTAAAACAAGAACCACTCTGCTCTAACTGAACACCACAGAATCCCCCACAGCCTTGCTGAGGTATTGTTAAAGAATCTTAAGTCAGGAGCTGGGGCCCTTGTCCCCATGGAGTGGTCATGAGGTCTGTCCCCTCTCAAGAGCCCTGGTGGAGAGTGTGGGCGCTCAGCATACTCAGCAGCGGCATCTCCTCACCTCGCTGTCAGTGACACCATGTGGGCAGCAGTGGTCACACACCCTGTCCCCTGTCCCCTCCCAACCAGCGTGGGAGCAGCAAAGCCCCAGCAGGGAGTTGGAACTGCCAGCCTCCTGGAAATCACAGGGTGCCCCTTTCCCTGAGGTGTCAGTGGAGACCAGTGAGGACCCTGACTTCCAGCTCCACCTGGCAGTGTCCTTGTGTCCCATACCGAGTGGTAATAGAGGAGGTCTGCAAAATACAGGATTAAAAAACCAGAAGTCTTATCTCTTAGTATCTTAAATGTCCAGGTTTGAATGTCAAATCACTCATACCAATAACTGGGAATATGTCAACTTGAGAGAAGATTGAACCAACACGTGCCAACACTGAGATGACGTAGATGTTATAATTATCGAACTATGATTTCATAACACCTGTCATACAGATGCTTCAGTGAGCAATTTCAGAATGGTTTTTAAAAATGAAAAAATAGAAAGTCTTAGCAAAGAAACAGATATTATTAAAAAGCAAATGGAAATCTTAGAACTGAAAACATACAATAACCAAAATTTAAAAATCATAAGATGGGCTCAGCCAGAGATTTGGTAAAGAGCACGTTGGAACCCAAGGGCAGGGATAAAATTCTTCAAAGTGGACAAGATGCCTCTCTTATGGTAACCGTGATGGTGCCACTATTCTCAAAAGCATTGGTGTTGACAGTCAGCAGCTGAAGTTTTAGTTGCTATGTCAAGAGTTGAAGATGATGAAGTTGGGTTGGCAGGACCTTTGTTACTGTTCTCTCATGATTCTGATGAAGTTAAATTCTGTCAAGAACTGATGAATATTGTGGGAACATTATTGTCAAAACTTCTAACTCATCACAAAGACCACTTTACTAAGTTAGCTGTACAAGTGATTCATGTCGTCAGGAAATTAGGAGGAAGTCTGGCATAATCTATTTAGGTGGGCCTTTCTATTGGCTAAAAAAAAAAAAAAATGGAGTAAAACAACCAGAATGAATTGAAAATGCTAAAATTCTTATTGCAAATACTGGAATGGAAGTGGACAAAATAAAGATATTTGGTTCCTGGGTAAGAGTTGATTCTATAGCAAAGGTCGCAGAAATACAACATGCAGAAAAGGAAAAAATGAAGGTGAAAGTTGAGTGTATTCTTAAGCATGGAATAAATTGCTGTATTAGCAGGCAGTTAATTTATGGTTATCCTGAGCAGCTCTTTGGTGCTGCTGGTGTCATGGCCATTGAGGATGCAGATTTTATAGGTGTGGAATGCCCAGCTCTTGTTACAGGGGGCAAAATAGCCACTATCTTTGATCACCCAGAACTGGTAAAGCTTGGAAGTTACAAACTTACCGAGAAGTCATGACTAGAGCAGACAAACTCATTCACTTTTCTGGGGTTGCCCTTGGTGAGGCTTGCACCATTGTTTTGCATGATGCCACTCAACACATTTTAGATGAAGCAGAAAGATCTTTGCATGATGCACTATGCGTTCTTGCCCAAACTATGAAGGCTTCTGGAACAGTTTATGGAGGAGGCTATTCTCAGACGTTGATGGCTCATGCTACAGCCCAGCTTGCCAGTAGGATACCAGGCAAAGAAGCTGTTGCGATGGAATCTCTTGCTAAAGCACCAAGAATGTTGCTACCATAGCTGACAATACAGGCTACGATAGTACAGACCTGGTGGCACAGCTCGGAGCTACTCACAGCAAAGGCATTACAGCCGCTGGACTGGCTGTGAGCGAGGGAGGGTACCACTGGAGATATGGCTGCACTGGATATGACAGAAAGTTGTCAAATGAAGCAACAAGTGCAGCTGAAGCAGCAGAGGCGATTCTGCGTGTGGGCAGGGTCATCAAAGCAGCACCAAGGAAACGTCTCCCTGCTCAGCATTCCCATGTGCTGTTGAGCTTCAGACCAATCCTTAGCAAAGTTGGGTTGGAAAGACTTCAACCTCGTAAAGACAACTGTAGAATCTATCTTTGTTTATCTACGCCCATTATATCTTAAGTTTGATCGTTTGGCTGACCTCCTCTTTCAACACGAGTCTAATTTATTTGCTATGTCATTTTCCATACAATTCAGTTCAGAAAGTTCATTTCTGGTACTGTGCATTAAAATAAAAATTCAAACAATTAAAAAAACTAATAAGCTGTAATTCACAATAGCAGAATGTGTGTTCTTTGCAAGTCCACATGGAACATATGCCTGGATAGACTCTGTCCTGGGCCATAAAACAAATACCTCCAAAGGTAAAAGAAGGGAAATCAGTAATCATTTGGTCAGGGTTTTTGTTCTCTGATCAAAATGGAGCAAAAATCTCTAAGCACTTGGAATCTAAAAAACACATTTCTAAATAACCAATAGGCCAAAGAGGAAGCCTCAAGGGAAATTTTTTATATGTACATTAAACTGAATGGAAATGCAGTATTCCACACTGCATGGGATGCAGCTAAACCAGGCTGATAGAAAAATTTATAGCACTGAATGTAACATTAGAAAAGGTGAAATATCTCAATGCATACCTTATGTAACTAGAAAAAAAGGAAAATAAATTCAAAGCAAGTAGAAAAGGAAATTATAAGGCACAGAAATTAATGAAATTGAAAATAGACAAATAGTATAGAAAATTGGCGAAGTTAAAAAGCTGAATCTTTGGTAAGATCAATGAGATAGAAGATTATCTAGCAAAACTGACAAAAACAGAGTCAATACTAATCTCGTCCACAGAGTCCCCCTCTGTCTGTGGTTTCACTTCTTCTGATCAAACATGGCCCAAAAGTAGATGAGTCAGCACAATAAGATATTGGGTGCAGGGAAAGGAACGACTTCACCTAATCTTTATGAAAGTGTATTGTTAAAATTGTTCTATTTTATTGTTGTTAACATCTTACTGTGTCTAATTTATAAATTAAACTTTATTCGCTCAGTGTCTCTACCACGGTGGTTACGGCGCCAGCCACATAACACTAAAGTTGGGGAGTTCGAACCCAGCCTGGGCCAGCTAACCAACAATGACAGCTGCAACAAAAAATAGCTGGGCTTTGTGGTGGGCGCCTCTTATCCCAGCTATTAGGGAAGCTGAGGCAAGAGAATTGCTTAAGCCCAAGAGTTTGAGGTTGCTGTGAGCTGTGACAATACAGCACTCTAATGAGGGTGACACAATGAGACTATCTCAGAAAAAGAGAAAAAAACTTTATTATTAGTATGTATGTATAGCTAAAAACATAGTATATATAGGGCTCAATACCATCTGTGGTTTCAAGCATTCATATCCCCCTAGGGATAAGAGGAACCACTGTATCGGGATTGAAATGGAGTTATCACTACAACCCCTACCCACAGCAATGATCTCATAAGGGAATACTGTGTACACCTAAACACATATAATTTTGACAATTTAGATTAAATGGACCAACTCCTCAAAAAACTATTGCAACTCACCCAATTGAAATAGACTATTTGGATAGACCTATGATTATTGAAAAAAATGGAATTCATCATTTTAAAACTCCAAAATGAAATCTACTGAGCCATATGGTTTCAGGGGAGAATTACACCTAATGTTTAAAGAAGGATCATTGTCAGTTCTACACAGTCTCTTCCAGAAACTACAAGATGAGGAATATTTCTCAGTTTATTTTGTGAAACCCTGATACCAAAGCCAGACAAAAGTACAAAAAAGAAAACTGCAGACCATATTCCTCACGAGTGTATGCAAAATTCCAGGCATGCAAGTCTGATTCAGTATCTAAAAATTAACTAATCCGCCGTACTAACAGGCCAAAGAAGAAAAGTCACATGATAATATGGGTTGATACTGCAAAAACATTTGGACAAATTTTAAACTTACTTATGATTACAAGCTAGGAATAAAGAGGAACTTACTCAACTTGATAAAGAATATCCATAAAATACCTACAGCTTACATTGTAGGTAATAGTGAAAGACGGAGTGGAAACGAGGGAAGTTTGTCTACTGTTAACGCTGCTATTCAGCATAGCACTGGAGTTCTAGTCAGTGCAGTAAGGCAAGAAAAGGAAATTAAAGGCATATGGATACAGAAAAGGAAAAAATAAAACTATCTCCATATCAGATGACATGATGATCTTATGTACAAAACCCCAAGAATCTATCAAAACTTCCTGGAACTACAAAGTATGTTTAGCAAGGTTGTATGATGCAACATCCACTTACAAAGATCAGTTAATTTTATGTCAGTGAATATGTGGAATTGAAATTAAAATGTACCCTTTAGAGTTTCTCAAAAAGAAAAAACCTTTGGCATATATCTAACAAAATATGAGTAGACTTGTACTCAGAAAACTATAAAATAAGAATGAAATCAAAGACCCCAGATAAATAGAGGGGCATATTATTTTCTTTCTTTCTTTCTTTCTTTCTTTCTTTCTTTTTTTTTTTTGAGACAGAGCCTCAAGCTATCCCCCTGGGTAGAGTGCTGTGGCATCACAGCTCACAGCAACCTCCAACTCCTGGGCTCAAGCGAGTCTCCTGCCTCAGCCTCCCAAGTAGCTGGGACCACAGGCGCCTGCCACAGCGCCCGGCTATTTTTTGGTTGCAGCCGTCATTGTTGGTTGGCAGCCTGTCCTGAATTCGAACCCACCACCTTAGGTGTATGTGGCTGGCGCCTTAGCCACTTGAGCCACAGGTGCTGAGCTGAGGCATATTATTTTCATGGATTGAGAGATTCAGCATATTAAGGATATCAGTTCTCTCCAGACTAATAAAAAGTTTAATCGTTTAATTTTTATCAAAATCTTAGCATGATTTTTTTACAGTTACAGATAAGATTATTATAAAATTTATATGGAAAAGCATAGGAACTAGAGTAATTAAGACAATTTTGAAAAAGAAGAATACAGTGAAAGAAATTTCTTTACCTGATTTCAAAATATATAGCTACAGTAATCAAGACTGTGGTCTTGTTGGAGGGACAGACACATGGATCAAGGGAACAGAATAGAGAAACCAGAGATACCCCAAACAAATATAGCCAGCTGATTTTCAGCAAAGGCGTAAAAGCAGTTCAATAGAGCAAGGATAGGTTTATCAGTGCTAGGACAATTGGTCATCCATAAACAAAGTAATGAAACTTGACCTAAACATCATAATTTTATACAAAATTAATTCAAATGGATCATAAGATTGAAATATAAAGTTATTAAGAACTTGACAAAGCCGGTCTCGGTAGCTCATGCCTGTAATCTTAGCACTCTGGGAGGCCAAAGCGGGTGGATTGCCTGAGCTCACGGTTTTGAGACCAGCCTGAACCAGAGGGAGACCACCATCTCTAAGAATAGCCAGGCATTGTGGCAGGCACCTATAGTCCCAGCTACTTGGGAGGCTGAGACAAGAAAACCGCTTAAGCCCAGGAATCTGAGTTTGCTGTGAGCTGTGATAACATGGCACTCTACTGAGGGTACCAAAGTGAAACTCTGTCTCCAAAGAAAAACGAATTTTTGACAAAGGAGAAAATCTTTGGGACCTTGAGCTTGGTGAAGAGTTCTTAGACATGGCACCAAAAGCTTAGTCCAGAAAAAAAATATTGGAGTAATTGGAGTTCATCAAAAGTAAAAATGTCTTATAATACCTTTTTCCTTGGACATTTGCTGATTAGTAAAGAGGTTTGGGATTTAAATCCAGAATCAAGCAAAGGATAAGTAGTTAAAAGGCAGATTATAGCTTTTCGTGATGGTATCAGAGCTTTGCAGATTTAATAAAAAACAAAATACACCAGAGTTCAAGGCTCAGAGAGAAATTTGACAACAATCTAATTGAAATTATAGAACTGAAAAAATAACGTAAAGTTAGACCCAGTAGATATGTTTAAGAGCAAATTAGACCCAAGAGAAGAGAAAATTGGTAAGTTACCAGAAAAATTGTAACTTAAGAATGGAGATATGAGGAAATACAGGAAAGTGCCTCAAAGGCCTATGTGAACCAGAGTGAAATACATAGATGCTTGGATTTCTAGAAGGAGAAGAGATATTTATGTATTACTTGAGAATAAGAGCAGTGTTCAAGGAAATCCTGCTAGAGAAATTCCCAAAACTGATTAAAAACATGAGTTAAGACACTCAGGGGGTTCTGTCTACCCTAAGCAAGATAATACAAAGAAAATAAGATGTGTGCCATCATGGTAAAACTTGCTGAAAATAAAAGAAAATGAGAAAAAATTTTAAAATAGCTAGATGAAAAAATACATTCAAGGGTGGTGCCTGTGGCTCGGTGAGTAGGGAGGTGGGTTTGAACCTGGCCCCAGCCAAACTGCATCAAAAAATAGCCAGGCATTGTGGTGGGCGCCTGTGGTCCCACCTACTCCCGAGGCTGAGGCAAGAGAATCGCCTAAGCCCAAGAGCTGGTGGTTGCTGTCAGCTGTGACGCATGACACTCTACCGAGGGCGACAAAATGACACTCTGTCTCTTAAAAAAAAAGAAAAGCAAAGAAAAAATACATTCAAAGAACAGTAAGACAGACAATTGGCTATTAAAATATTTGCTGAGGTATAAAGCATAAAAAAAAGATGGAAGCAAGAAGACAATTCTTAAGTACTAAATGAGCGACTCTCACAACAAGTTTATTTAATAAAATATTCTTTAAAATGTAGAAAAAACTAATTTATAGGAAAAAATTAGGACAGTGGTTGCCTGAAGCTGTTAGATGGTGCAGGGACAGACTGCAAAGGGGCCCCAGGAACTACTGGGGTAATGGAAATGTTTTGTGTATTGTTTGTGGTGGGGCTTTGTCTCATTAACTCACATGCCTCAAACAGATGCGATTTGCTATTCAGAAATTTATATTAATGCAGTTGATTTTTAAACTGAAGGCAAATTTCTGTTTCTGGCCAAGATCAAGTAAAAGGGACTGGATTTAATCTTCATCTGAAACAAAAACTAGACAACAACAGAACAATGGTTTTTTATGACTTTGGACATCAGGCAGTGAAAGATGGTGACGTCTGGGAGGTGGGAAGCAGAACGTGCACCACTTCTCTACCTGAGAGAGTTTCCAGGCTGCAGGACAGGAAGGGTGACCCTAAGTTGAGATTGACATGTGAGTCCAGGAAGGCCAACGGCTAGAGGTTTTCAGAGCCCAGAGACTCTCAGGAGAGAGCCTCCCTCAGGTGGGAATAGTTTTCTTCTCCTTCCAGCCAGACTGGAAAACCTCATAATTCACAGAGCATTTGGGTGGAGTTTCAGAATGCCTTTGCCTCAGAGGTGGGGCAAAATCATTCTAAGACTAATCGCTGCTCTGGGACAACCAAGCAGGATTTAAAAGCAAGAACTGAAAGGATCAAACTATCTCCAAATAATTTAACTGTGGCCCGGAACAAAGCTCAAGAATACTTTATAGCACTATAACAATGTCCAGCACCCAACAAGGTATAATATTCATAATGTCTAACAATCAGCCAGTCATATAATCCAAAGTTACGAGCAGGAAAATATGACCTATAATGAGGGAGGGAAAAGAAACCAACTGCCAAAGTCGCACAGATGTCTTTTCATGTGTTCGGGAAGCTGGAGAAAAGAGTGAACATATTAAGCAGAAATCTGGAAGACATAAAAAAGTTCCAAATCTAAATTATAGATGTGAAAACTGCAGTGTCTGAGATGAAAAATTAAAAAAAAAAATACACGGGGTAGAATTAACAGCAGATTAAATATTGCAGAAGAAATCAGTGAACTTGATGACATAGCAATAGAAACAATTCTAATTTAAATATGAATGGAGAAGAACAGCAAAAAAGCATGGAATAGCATCAGTGTACTGTGAGGCAACTTGACCTGTCTAAATACAGAGTTGGAGTGTCCCCGGAGGAGTTATGAAAGGCCTGGGAAACTAGGAAATGACAGCTCCAAATTGTAGGTGGTGCAAAGTATAAACGCAGAGATCCAAAATGCTCCATGAGAATATGAAACATACAGAAAACAACCCCAAGACACATCATAATCAAATTGTCTAAAACCAATGTGATAAAGAGAAAATCTTCCTAGCATCCAAAGGGAAAGATCTTGGAAGAATCTTTGGGAAAGAGGATTTGAACATAACGAGTGAACACAGGAAAAGGTGCATGACTTGAGAAATGCAAAATAAAGCACAGTGGTAAATAATAGTTCTCAGACTGTGAGGTCTCAGAATTGCTTACCCCTTCCCAAGTCCTCAAGGACCCCACAGAGCTTTTGCTTATGTGACTTTTTTGTTTGTGTTTATTTACCATATCAAAATCAAACAAAAAAATTCAAATAGTGTGCCATTAATCTATTTTGAGAAAGCAACAATAGCCCAGTGAATCAGCACTGCAGAGGATGCCTGCCTGTGTGTCACTTGGTCACCCCTCTGTTACCAGCTCGACTATCACACTATCTCAGGGTTGTGTTCAGGTCATCCTTGTTTAACTTACTAATGGCCCCAAGGTGCAAGGTTGATGATGCTAGGATTTTGTTATAATTGTTCTTTTTTATTTGCGGTTACTGTTTGTTTTTGAGACAGAGTCTCACTTTGTCACCCTGGGTAGAGTGCCATGGTGTCATTATAGCTCACAGCAATCTCAAGTGATCTCCTGCCTCAGCCTCCCAAGCAGGTGGGACTAAAGGCACCCGCCACAATGTCCAGCTAATTTTTCTATTTTTAGTAGAGACAGGGTCTCACTCTTGCTCAGGCTAGTCTCAAACTCCTGAGCTCAAGTGATCCACCTGTCTCAGCCTCCCAGAATGTTATGATTACAGGTGTGAGCCACCATGCCTGGCCTCAATATCCGTTATTGTCGATGTGTTATGGTTTCTAAATTAAACTTTATTATAGGTACACATGAATAGGAAAAGACATAGTTTATACAGCAACACCCCCCACCTTTATTCACAGTTTTGCTTTCTGTAGTTTCAGTTATCTACAGTCCTAAAATATGGCCACATATTTAGAGAGAGAGAGAGAGACTACATTAACATGATTTTTATTATAGTATATTGGTATATGAAAAATAAAAACAAAAAGCAACAATAAAATGATTGCATGTTAACATAAATATTTTTATGGAAAAAATTTCTAAAATAAAAAAATTAGTGCAAAGCACAGCATTGTTTGACACCTTTGCAGATCTCTTTAATGTCTAGCTTAATAGAAGGCAGTTGGGCTCACATATGTGCCTCTGCTGTCAGGATGTTGCAATATGTTGTTTTGGTTGGAGTAGATGAAGAAAATCTGGCCTCACGGAGTTTATGCACTTGGAAAGGAAGGAGTATTTTGTGGTCCTTTCAGATAATTGTGCATATTATTCTTTGATATAACACCAAAACTCAACAAATGGTAGTTTCTTACAGATTAATACCAATGTAGAATTTGAAACTGGCTGAGTGCACCTTGTTAAATTAAAAAGCCATTGGTCTTCATGCACTTTGAATGAGTCTTTTTACTCATGCATGATTTTATAATTTCATGCATCAGTCATTTGGAAAGTACTGGTTCTCTTACACAGATTTTGTATGTGTTGATCTGTTTTATAATAAATATTCCATTAATCTTTAAATGTTAGGAAGCTTGTAAAGTTTTCAAATTTTCCAGAATTCAGATCTTGCTTTAAAGCTGGCCTTTTATTATTGGCAAGAAGTATCATCAGAGGCTGGGTGCAGTGGCTCATGCCTATAATCCTAGCACTCTGGGAGGCTGAGGCAGGTAGATTGCCTGAGCTCAAGGGTTCAAGACAAATCTGAGCAAAGGCGAGACCCCGTATCTAAAAATAGCCAGATGTTGTGGCGAGTGCCTGTAGTCCCAGCTGCATGAGAGGCTGAGGCAAGAGAATTGCTTGAGCCCAAGAGTTTGAGGTTGCTGTGAGCTGTGACGCCATAGCACTCCACCAAGGGTGACAAAGTGAGACTCTGTCTCCAAAAAAAAAAATCAACTGATTTTGTCTTTTCTGAGTAACAGGCTCCCCTCTCCCTTTTTTTATTTTCAGGACAGTATCTGCCAAACTCACAAGTCTAAATAGCCATAGTTGGTCCGTTGGCAGTTCAAATAAAAATAGTGTGTTTTTATTATTGATTGTTGCTATAGTATAACAGTACCACAACTTGGTGTCTTCCACAAGCACAAAGTTAGTTATCTCACACGTCCTTAAGTTAGAAATTCAACATGGATCTTCCTGGCTAAAATCCAGGTATTGGCAGGGCTGGGCTCCTTTCCGAAGGTTCTAGGGGTGAATCTGTGTCCAAGCCTCTTCCAGCTCCTAGAGGCCACCCACATTCCTTGGCTTATCACACCTTTCTCCAAAGCCAGCGTTTTTTGCATCCTCTGGCCCTGCCTCGCTTGTGGTGACGTTCATCGTCTTCTGCCTTTCACTTTTAAGAACATTGTATGAGATTGGGCTCACCTGGATTGTCCAGGACACATTCTCTGTATGCTGACTAGCAGTTTTAGTTAGATCTGTAACCTTAGTTCTCTTTTCCTCTGCAAAATTATATTGTCACAGATGCAGAGATTAGACCACAGATGACTTTAGGGCTGGAGTCGGGTGGTGGGGATTATTCTGCATACCACAGTCTTCTACGAAAAGAACAGCTAGTTCATCTTGCAACTTAGTGGAACAAATGCTTTCCCTTGAGGGTATCTATCATAAAGTACTTCAACAGGCCACGAACGCTTTATGCATGCTCCCCATTCCACCATACAGAGTATTAAAAAGCATATGCTCAAGTATCTAGATTAAGGATAAGTTAGTATTTTATCGCATCATCAAGGACATTCTTAATTGGATCTTTATTTGGGAAGGGGGTGAGTATACATACGTGAGTATACAATGCGTACTGTACTTTTGGTCCCAAGGCTTCGATTCATGCTTAAGGTACCAGCAGTTTGACTCACAGGTAGTGAAAAATGCCAAATCACCTCTTAAAAGTTACTATGAAGACAGTTTTGACATCATGCTTCCCTCCATAAAAAGTGTCTCAGAGATCCTCCAGAGTTCACAATCCATACTTTGGGAACTATTGCAGATTGAAGTCTTCCAGTGACCTTTTAAAATTTCTAGATTAAATTAGACCATGTCAAGGGATTTATAAGAATGTAAGAACTGGGTTGTTCTCATGGTCTGTGCTGCCCCTGTGGCCTTCCTTGGGCATGACACCAGGGAAGGCTGGGTGAAATGTGGCACTTCTTAAAAGGTCTCTTATTCAAATATGTTTCTACTGGTGAAGGGTGGGGACTTCAGCATACATCTTCCCAGGAACTCCAGGGCATATAAGTCAGATGGCAGTATCTGTTTCTTTGATTCTGTCTCAAAGTGCCCACTTTATGAGATAAAGAGGAGAGTTATATTCTGTTGGTTTCTAGCTGTGGGAAGCCCACATCACACTTGGAAGGTTTTGAAAGATACTTTACTTGGTTGAGATTCAAGACATCGCAAAGATAGCCTTTGTCCGGTTGGACTGATCATTGTTGCTTTTTATAAATACGTGCATTTGTTCAGTGCCCAGATACTTATATGAACAGTTTATGTGCAAGCTGGAATCACAGAAGCACTGTTAAATGACCCAGAGATTATCCAAAGCAGAATCTTAAACTGTGGATAACCCAGCCTGTTTCCAGGATGGCTTCCACTATCACCGTAACTCTGTTTTGAACATTATATTACATGTTGTGTATTCATAAACACAAACCCAAAATCACTGTTTCAGGTGACCTCTTTAAATAATCCGGAATCTCCAAACCATAGCTTTAACTCCGCATAAATTTGTTCCTTCCCTTGGAGTATTTCTTGTTACTTTTATATCACTTCTCCTTAACAGCTTCTCATTCTGGCAGGGAACCTGGTTGCTAACTAAGGATTCTAGGAGCCTGGGTTCAGAGAATACCACCCACCTTTGATTTATTTGGAGTAGAAGTCAAGGGTACAGTCATAATGTCACCTTTGGGAATAGAGTAGATGACACTTGGCACGGTTTCAAACCCAGAGGAAATTTGATAGTCTAGAGTTGCCTGATCCTCTTAGAAGGAGCCTTCCTTTCACAGCTGGCAAACCCAGTTAGTTCTGTCTGTAGTGGAATTCCCTAGCACATGAGAAATCAGTCAGAAGAAGGGGGTACGTCGCCCTGGGATTCTGCTTGTCAAGTGCAGGGGAGAGTTTTTCTTATCTTCATTCTATAGCAAAGTTGTACGTATATTAGGGAGTCCTTTTGAATGTTGGCGTGAAATCTTAGGCTTTTATCTAAGGAGTTTCAAATTGTCACCCACAAATTAAGTGTCACTGCAGTGCCTTCAGTGGATCGGGGTGACTTTTGTTTTGCATTGTTGCATGTGAAGGCTGATCTGGAAGGCACAGACAGACACCATCTTCCTTTCTCCTTGCTTTATGTCTGTGTTATAATCGTTCTCCCTGGATGGGGAGTCAGATAATGACGGGGCCTGGGATTTGGCTATATTGAAAACTTCTTTTGTAATAGACGTAGAGACTACCAGTACCTTTTTATTTGTTGAGACATACTAGGGCACGCAGCTCAATTCTAAGGCCTCCCAGAGACAGGCCATACCAATCCTAGCACTCCGGGAGGCCCAGACGGTTGGATTGGTTGGGCTCAGGAGTTCAAGTGAGCAAAAGCGAGATCCCATGTCTACTAAAAATAGAAAAAAACCCAAAAAACTCACCTGGTGTTGTGGCAGGCACCTGTAGTCCCAGCTACCTGGGAGGCTGAGGCAAGAGGATCAGTTGAGCCCCAAGAGTCTGAGGTTGCTGTGAGCTGTGATGCCACGACACTCTACCCAGGGTGACAAAGTGAGACCCTGTCTCAAAAGAAAAATAACAATAATTAAAATGAAGTAGAAGTAGCAATAATGTCAGATTGTATGCCATTTTTAAAATGTTCCAATATTGTTACATCCAGTTATTTGCAAGTTTCAGACTTGGAACTTTGGCTTCCACCCACCCGAGCAGGTAAAATGGAATCAGTTTGTATAGTTCTGACACTAGCAGCTCCCGTCGGTGGGTCACATGGAGGCTATGGAGCTTCCTGGTCAGCTAAGCAGGGTGCAGGGCAACCAAAGGCTTTTCTCCCAGTGCCTGGCAGAAATCACTATTCTGAACCATTTGGTTTGGAAAGTTCCCAACAAAGATAGTTTGGGTTCCCAGTCCCTTCATGTGTTAATAACATGGTTGGATCTGTTTCAAAATTCCCAAGTTTTCAGATTTTAAAAGGGTAATAAAATGCATATACCATATAGTAATATTCCCAGTGGAATCTGAGGCTGTACCCCACAATCAAACACATTAATATTTATGCAGGGAACTATGAATATTCCGCTCCTCACAGAGAGAATAAATTTAAAATACTAATGTCAGCCCCATATCAAGTTTTGCTGCCAACTGTGTTTGCTTAAACTTGGTTTTTACCTTTCAACTTCAGAATTGCAAATAAGAGGTTGTAGCCATATGGTGCAGTGATAGAATTGGGGTAAGACCGGCCTGGCTGTGTCCTGGTGGTGTTTGAGGGAGCCGAGTCACAGGACTGACTGGCTGTGATCTTGTGTCTCAGAGTAGCTGCTCTGACGGAGTAACTGCTGGACGGTTACTTTCTCTTCCCTTCCCTGATCTGCTTTTCTCTCTGTCAAACTAGTGATACTTGCCTTGAGGGTTGTTACGAGGATAAGAAGTTAACTGTATGTTAAACACTGAATGTAATGTTAGGCATATACTATACAGTAAATATCTGATAAACACTGGCCATTAAAATTCACTTCATCCCTCCTCCTTTTCTTTTAATGTCAAAAAGTCATTTCTTATTAAATGATCAGTATCACCACCATAAGATTTTTTTGCCACGCAACTAGACTTTTAAATGCTAAATAAAATGCTTTGATTATTATCATGTATTTAAATCTCTTGAGTGCTTCATTTTAACTGCATTTGAGAAGGAAATACAGTAGAACCTCCATAGTTGACCCAAATTTCATAGGACAGACATGGACCTATCAGCCCAGCAGGCCTACCTCCTCACGTTGACCAGTTTATTGCGGTCCTTTGGAGGCTCTGTATTCGTCACCAGCTGATTTGCTGTCATGGAGTAGCTTTTAAAGTTTCTCTGCAGGCACTCAGCTGTAAATAAATATTTAAAAGGAAAATTGTTCTGTGTACCTAGTTGATGATACCAGTGCTGTAACAAAGATACAGCCAAGATTTATAATTTGATATTTTGGGGAAATGGTGTTAGGAGATAAATCTTCTATAATTTTTTTTTTTGCAAAAATATGAATGCAAAACAACTTATTTTAAAGTCCATTTTATGAAGTGGACCTCAGCCTTTAGATTCATAGAGACCTCCCTTTTCAGAAGGAAGAGATGATGATGGTAGAAAAAGAATTGTCTTTCATTATCATGCTGTTTTTTTATAGTCTCATTTTGTACTTTGTAATCAACTAACAGAAATTTCCTGAAGTATCAACATCTGTTAAGATGTATGATCTTGACCTGCAGGAAATTTTAATTTACTTTTCTGGCCTTCATTCACGAATAGTATAGATGCTTGTGTTCCAGTGTATTTTTTTTGTATCAAGACAGAGGCGTAAGAAGGGTGTTAGCTGTTTCTGGGCACGTGCCCTAGGACTTAGTAGGTTTTGAAGTGGGACTGAGTGGATCTGCCTGTGTTGACGTGCACGTGTCGCCTGACTTTGCAGCTGAACTACCAGCAGAAAGTGGGCATCATGTACTGCAGAGCCGGACAGAGCACCGAGGAGGAGATGTACAACAACGAGGCGGCCGGCCCCGCCTTCGAGGAATTCCTCCAGCTCCTGGGAGAACGAGTTCGGCTCAAAGGATTTGAGAAGTATCGTGCCCAGCTTGACACCAAAAGTAAGAGAAACTCATGCCCTCCTACTAGGCTGATTTTCCTCCTTCTGAGTTGATGTGCATTTGCTAAATTACCCGTAAAACCACAGTGCCAGTTATTGCAGAAAACTGCTGCCAGTGGGGGAGAGAATGCTAGAGAGGGAAGGTAGCTCCAAAACAATTGACAGTCATCATCAAAGCAACTAGAATGTGACAATAAAAAATAATGTTACCAGAGGTGTGGAGGAAGTAGGGCAGTGGACACGGACCATACAGAATTGCTCCGAGGTGGGGTTGTATAAATTTCATTACATTCAGCTGGATCTTAGGGTAAATAAAATCTCCAGAAACTTACAGTAAATATGATTATAAGCCCTGGAATATTTTACTTGCATTAATTCATTTCATAATCTTCATATTTATCTATGTAGTCAACCTTAGTATGGTTTTCTTAGTTATTTTTGCATTCTTTTAATATCTAGGTTTTTTGTTGGCTTCTCTTGTTGTTGATAGTCTAACTTGACGTCTAAGAAAGGAGACCTTTTAGCTTTGGTATTGGCGTGGCTCTTAAAATGTGTTGATTAAAAGCACGACAGTGAAACAGCGTGTTTGACTATGGTGCATGAGCCTACAAGGCTGTCCACTCCCATTCCCCAAGTCATTGATAAGATAGTTAAGTTCTCACATATGTTTGGGTTAGAATATGTTAACTTCTGTTCCATGTATGTCTACGTGGAGGCAGTTTTAAATTCTATCTGAAAATCCATCCCAAAACACCTGTAACCTGTTTTTCTTTGAGAGGGTCTCTGGATTAGCACATCTGTATTACAGTCTCTAGTAACCTCTCTGACTCTCTGTACAGGAAATTAAATAAGGAGTTGAGTCATGAAAACAGAAAAGCATTCATAAACTCCAGTGCAGGGAAGAATTTCCTGTTGCCATGGTTTTGCTGTTGCCAACTTGGAAACGACATGCAAGAGAGACTATTAAAACCCATAAATAGCCCAGCCTCTTAAATATTATTTTAACATTCCATACTCTGCTTGCAGCTACATAAAATGTTAAGTCTCGATATGCCCTTTAACTCTTTTTGATCCAGATATTCTGACATTCCCCCTGTATAATTCACTCTTGTTGTCCGGGTTTATTGTGCCGTATAAATTATCATCGTCACAAAGAACTATTGAAAGGATCTGGGAAGAGAATGTGTCACAAGCCCCGTGATTCTATAAATGAATGGTCCAACTGGGAGTTGATAAGACTATGTATTTACATATCCCCAGCCACCTCTTGGTGATGAAGGCAAGGTGGGAAATGTACAGCTGGGGTCCAGTGAAGCAACGCGGCATCTAACAAGGCAGTGGGATAAGATTCGGGCACAGTTTGCCCCACCGCCCCAGTGATTATAAAGGCTATCGAGGGGGTTGCTCCTGGATTAGTGAACTGCCTCTAACTGTAGTCTTGAAATTATGTTACAGTGTTCAGCAGGGAAGGGTCTTTCACTGAATGACCCTCCTGAAGTAGTTCAGTTTCTTGACACATCTCTAACATTTCAAGGCATATCTCTTGAGAAGGAGTCACAGGCAACCATCTTTTCCTGTCTTTTCAGGGTGTCAGATTTCCTAAAGTAACCAAAAAGTAGGAAAGTGTTTTTGCTCCAAAGCCCCAAAGAAGGCAGTATATAGGTCTCCATTATTAGCCTTGTCATTTAAATGCATATTAAATAATAATAGGCCACAGCCAGCCTCTGCACAGCCAGCAGCCTCCGGCTGATCGTGGCACACCCAGAGATAAGACTTTGCTCTGTGTGCTGTAACATCATCTCACCACGTTTCATCTAAATTTATTTTGGATCAAGAATCTTTCTTTCTGTAAATTATTTTTTAAGTGCTTTCCAGAACAAGTGTTCCTCTAGGATCATTCCCTTTGTAAATGTCACTTGAATCTATAGATTTGTAGTTTTTATCAAATTGAAATACTATTTGCCATTATCTATTTCTTTTTTCTGTCCCACCTCCCTTCTTTTTGAGTCTCCATTGACACGTGTGTTATATCACTTACTAATGTACCACAGGTTAATGAAGCTCTGTTCACTTTATTCTCAACCTCTTTATTATCTGTGCTTCAATTTGGATAAATTCTAGTATGTCTTCAAGCTCATTGTTTTTTATTTTCTTCCCTGGTGTCTTTTTTTGTTTTTTGGGTTTTTTTGCAACTTTCGGCCAGGGTTGGGTTTGAACCCACCACCTCTGGCATATGGGGCCTGGGCCCTACTCCTTTGAGCCACAGGTGCCTCCCCATTTCCCTAGTGTCTTAATCCATTGGTAATCCTACCCAGTGAATTTCCATGCATGCAAGATACATATTTCAAGACTAGAGGTTGCATTTGATAATCTTTTCTTTCTTTTTTTTTTTTTTTTGCATCTTTTATCTTTTCCTCTTTAAGGTCAAGATGTCTTGGACTTAAATAATAACAGTCCACCAGAACAGGCCAAGGACTTTCAGTACTTGGAGATGTTTACAATAGTTGCTTTAAAGCAGCAGTTCTCAACCTGTGGGTCACCACCCACAGGAACTGTATTAAAGGATCGCGAACCACTGCTTTAAAGTCTTCATTGCCAATTCTAGCATCTCTGTCATTTTGCGTTTCCCTCATTTTAATGTACCTCCTACTCTGGGGTACATTTTCCTGCTTCACATGTCTGGTTATTTTTGATTAGATCTTGGATATTGGATATTGTGAATGTTTCATCACTGAATTTTGTTTGGGAAGGCAATTAAGGTACTTACAGAACAGCTTGATTCTTCCTAGTCTGTTTTTAAGCTTTGTTAAAGCATACCTACCTTACCCTTTTTTCTCTGTTTAATTTAGCCCTACAACTAAGGCATGACTTTCCTTGCCCCTAAATACCTGTGTATTAAATGAAGTGTCCCTCCTGTGTCTGGTCACAATGCCAGTGTCTTCCAAGCCTCTGGAAACTGCTGTAGGAATGATCTTGTTTACAATTCTCTGGTGGTGGTTCTTTCCTTCCCAGGTTTTCTTTGCTTGGCTTTTAGAATTTAACTCTAAACATGTGCAGCTCACTATTCATCCCCAGACTGAAGGAGACCTTTATTCCGATTTCTGAGCCTCTCCCCGTGCGTTTCCTTCTCTTTGGTGTTCCTCTCAGCAAGCGCCAGCTGCCTCAGACCTCCTGCGCTCCAGTCTAACTTGTCTTCAGAGCCTTGTTCTTTGGTGTTGTCCTAAAAGTGCTCAAGGAGGAAAGCCCAACAAATCAGGGGTCTCATCTTCTTTGATTCTCTTTTCTCAGAGATCACGGTCCAAAGCTGCCTAGTGTCCAGTATCTGAACACAGTTGTTTCATATATTTTGTTATTTACAGTGGCAAGGTGAGTCTTGTGTCAAGTGCTTTGTTATGGCTGGAAGCAGAAGTCCCAGATACTTGTGATCTATACGGCGGACATAAAATTCATGTGCAATTTAAATTAGTTTACTATTTAAATCACACGTGAACTTTATGTCGCCCTGTATTCATATACCATCTTGTTTGCTTCCCACAAACTCTGCTAGATACCAGGTATCCACAATTTACAGAATTGGCTACTTTAAATTAACTAACATGCCCGTGGTTAGACAGCTGGTAAGCGTTAGGGAACTAGAACAGGCCCTAGAGGGGTGGTAATGAAGTGCTCAGAGAAAGGATAAGTGCACAGTTCAGCACAGTGAAGACCCTAACCCGGCCTGTTGCCTGTCCCCTCTGCCAAGCCTGGGCCAGCCGTACCCATACATCTCATGCGGTAGCTCTGCTCATCCTGTGTTAGGTTCAGATTCAGAGTCTGGTACTTCTGTGAAGGAGAGGAGGGCAAGGAAGGGATGGAATGATGGAGCTCTTGAACCGTTTCCCCCTTTCCCCAGTTATCTGTGCGAAAAATCCGTTTTCTCCTCTCAGAAATAAGGACTTGTGCAGACAAACCAGCTATAAATCAATATGTCATAGGATGGGAAAATTCTGCAATGAAGAAATTGTCAGTAGTGGATGTTTTTTCACCCTTTCTGGTTTCCTTATTTGAATGACATAACCTGTGTCAGGGTATTCAACTGGTGCCACAGGCCACGCTCTGATTTTGTGAGGACTCTTTCTGCTTATCAGTGGTGGTTGGCTATCTTGACTAGTAGGCACAGACTCTTTTTTTTGCTGATCGGCTTTCATTAGCATTTATGTATTTAATGTGTGGCCCTTCTGCCAGTGTGCAGTAGAGAAAAATGAAAGGTTGGACACCCCTGTTCTAGGTAATTACCATTCCCTCACACTACAATAAATACAAAAAGAACTTCCCACCAAGCAGTTTGTTATGTGAAAGCTGGAGACCACCCTCGTTGTAAGCTGCGCACATGGATTATTATCTGCGAAATTATTTCCCAGCCAAACCTGGTCAGGTCAGTACACAGGAGACTGAGAAGCCCTGTGGAAAGCATTCCTTCAGAGCCCTGTCTTCACGGGTTTGCTGCAGTGTTGACAAAAGCGCGTTCCCACCTCCATTTTCAGCAATATTACAAAGGCAGTTGAGATTCAAGGTCTTCGAGGAGATGGAAGATTCTTCATTAAAAAAATAAAAAATCCATCTTTATTTTGATTTGGGAAGGGGTAACTGGCACATGCAAAAGACTATTTGTACTTCTGTAGTCTGACAAAGTAATTATTTTTAAGGAAGCGCTATACTTTTTACCTTAACTATCCAGAATTCCAGGCAACACATTTCTTGAGCATCTTTTCTGAGGCTAGCACTTTCATGCAGACTAATTCATCACCACAACCACAACATTGAGAATATTGAAGGAGAGAAATGAAGTTCCTTGTTTGTAGTCACTGTGCAAGTGACACTGTTAGCATTCAGATTCAGATCGTCTTCTTCCCAGCTGGGAATCCAGGTAATTTTAAGTGTCTTGCAGCATGACAGAAAGCAGAAAATGGTGATGTCTGGTTACATTACCCCGTACCACCCCTTCCTTTTCTCTCAGCATTTTAGTGATTTTGAGGAGCCTTGACCCCCCAGGTGCATCCCCATTGCACAGTCACACTGCCCTTGACCTAACGCGGTATAAATTTGCCTCCCTTCTCGATCCCATCTTCACTGAAGTAAAGTAACCTATCACCTTATCATGGCTAAAGATACATTGATTAATAAGATTGGCAAATAGTATAATAGATGCCCTAGCAGGAGGAATTCTTGACTCCTCCCCCCCAAAATACTTTAATTAGTAAGCAAGGAAATAGTACTACCAGGTCTACAGCCTGCCTCTTTTTGAATAAGTGTTCCAGAAGTGAATATTTGCCTCCCTGCTGTGCTTCTGAGCAAGTGACTTCTACTCCCCGGCCCCTGAATAGATGTGAGGTCTGTCTGTATCTGACTGCACCATGAGGGTATCAGTGGATGGACCCCAGCAGCCTACTGACAATTATAATATTTAAATTATAAATAAGAATCAGACCCAGATTTTGTTTTTGTTTTGGCATTTGATGTGTTTAATAGTGGTGTGGGCATTAAAACCCAAGCTTAAGCTTTCTTCATTCTATTTATTAGCATATGCATTTAATTAATGTGATTACTTTTTCCTTATGTTCATAAATATTTAAAATTAGGAAAGCTGAGCATGGTGGCTCACGCCTGTAGTCCTCAGGGAGGCCAAGGTGGGAGGATCACTTGAGCTCAGGAGTTTAAGACCAGCCTGAGTAAGAATGAGAGACCCTATCTCTACTAAAAATAAAAAACAACTAGCCAGGTGTTATGGCGGGTGCCTGTAGTCCCAGCTACTCGGGAGGCTGAGGCAGGACAATCACTTGAGCCCTAAAACCTGAGGTTGCTGTGAGCTATGATGATACTAGGGCACTCTACCCAGGGCGACAGAGTTAGACTCTGTCTCAGAAAAATAAAAAATAATTAAAACTAGGAAATTTCCAAAAGTCAAATTATATAGGCCTGTTTTCCTTCATCTAGCTTTTATGAACTCTAACATATTTTTTTAAAGCCAGAAAATACTTATATGAAAGTTAAAAAACAAAAACTTTACTTACTTTTTCCTGATTCAGATGCATGCCTTCATCATCTGAAGCTTTAGACTTCCTGAAAGCCAAAGAGTTGGGCCCATGGAGAAGTGAAGAATGGTAATGACATTGACTGTACCCAAAACTGCTCTGCAAACGTTTATAATACTAACTCGTTCATATCTTCTTCAAATAGAAATGCTTAATGTAGGACCTTATCACTTACCTACACTTTTTCAAAGCAGCTGGGAAGAGCAGTCTTAATCATTCCTCAGTGTCTTCTTCTTATCCTCTAGTTTGGACATGAATAGTTTTACTTTCTGTGTGACTTAACTGTAGAGTACTGACCACAGTAGTGGATATACGCCCGTCACTGATAGTGTAATTTGGAGGCAGAGCAGGTGATTGTCAAGGTGACCTATAGAATATCTGAATTTACCTTTGAAGTTCTAAAGCTCTGACAGCTGGCCATATCCTTCCATCCTTCTGCAAGCACCTTGTTCCTTTAGAGATTGCTCAAGATACTGCTCTTTAACCAGATAAAAGAGCATTTTTTTCATTTTCCTAATTTTTATTTTCCTAATAGTCATTGTATTTAAACTTTTATGGTTTCGAGGTCACTAAAAATATAAGAACAACAACATTGGATGCCTTATTCTTTAGAAAGTATAGCAAATCTCCTTTTTCCATTCTCCCCGGTAATGTTTAGCAACTCTATTATGTGTATAAGAATTTTAGGATTTTGGAATCCCCTTCTCAGAAAGGAGAGTTTCATTGTTTTGGCTCTAGCTTCATCTCTGAAAGTTTTGAAATTATTTTTAAGCTGCTTGAAAATTATCAGCAAAACTGTGGGATTTCTAAAGGTCCTCAAAAGAGGACAAAGTCAAGGACCCTGTATTGTTAAGTGAAACGGAGCCTGGAGAGGAAAGAGAGGGGCGGCAGGAAAAGCTGACTTCAGGGTTGCCTTCCATAGCCTTTTCCTCCTTCCTAGAATTAGACAGGCATACAAAGACAAATGAAATAAATGAATGCTGGGTGACATCCTTTTTTTCTGGTTCATTAATTTTGCTTAAAATTGACTTGAAACACACGTAAGTACATGACAAAGCTGACACATTCACTTTAAAGTCTTAAAATGTACTGATCAGTTCTACAGATATTTATAGCAAGGGTCCTTGACAGTCGGTAAGTTCTTCACACTCAAGGCCTGTCTCAAATAGTTGAAATGAGCACTTGATTCTAGCAATATGCAAGGGGGTTTTGGTGCTCAGTGATACTGACAAGATATTTTTCTTGGGTAGTTATATGGTGGTACATAGTTTAGCGAGTTTTGAAAAGTAGTCTTTGTTCTATATTTAGCTTATTTATAAACCTTTGCATTTCATGTTAGCTTCAAAATTTAGATCCTCCAAAAAGCTTAAGCATGAGACTCAGACTCTAGAACATCTTTAGAAAGCTACTGCAAGCCACCCTGGTAATTTATTCTCAGAGCAGTGCCTAAGGGCAGTGGAGCTTGTGTCAGAGTTAAAATCGGTTATCTTTTTTTTTTTTTTTTGAGACAGAGCCTCAAGCTGTCTGCCTGGGTAGAGTGCCGTGGCATTGCAGCTCACAGCAACCTCCAACTCCTGGGCTCAAGCAAGTCTCCTGCCTCAGCCTCCCAAGTAGCTAGGACCACAGGCGCCCGCCACAACGCCCGGCTATTTTTTGGTTGCAGCCGTTGTTGTTGTTTGGCGGGTCCGGGCTGGATTCAAACCTACCACCTTAGGTGTACGTGGCTGGTGCCTTAGTCAGTTGAGCTATAGGTGCTGAGCCAGCTATAGGCGCCGAGCCCGGTTATCTATTAAAAATAGGTTCCTTGGCTGGATGGAGTGGCTCATGCCTATCAGCCTACCACTTTGGGAGACTGAGGCAGAAACATCATTTGAGGTCAGCAGTTTGAGACCAGCTACAGCAAGAACAGGACCCCATCTCTACTAAAAGTAGAAAAATTAGGCATGGTGGTACCACCTATAGTCCCAACTACTCAGGAGGTGGAGGCATGAAGGTTGATTGAGCCCAAGAGTTAGAAGTTGCTATGAGCTATGATGATACCACTGTAGCCTGGGCAATAGAGCGAGACCCTGTCTCAAAAACAAACAAACAAACAAAAAAACCCAGAATAGATTCCTCAGGGAGTCTGCCTATTCATCTAGCTTTCTGGCTATTGCTGTATGTACTAAATTTTGAGAAATCTACTGCCTTTTGGTATATGCCAGAGGCCTTTTCTTCCAGCACCACTCTCTAAAATGCAATAAAATGTTTTGGTCCTGAAAAATATTGTCAGTGGAGGTTTAAATTTCTTCAAAAGAATGAATCACTTCTGTTCCTTTTTGCAACCCGTAAGTTCAGGTAGGTCCTTTGAGTCTAAACAGATACTCCCATTCATTCAGTTGGGCAGTTAGCAGCTCTCTGGTTTCCGGGTGTTTGTGGGCACATTGATTCTGAAACTTTGTTAATGGTTAAGGCAGTAAAGGTCGTTTTATCCTTAAAGAAGGTGAGAACACAACATACCTAAGTCTTCTAAAAAATTTGGGCCACTATTGTAGTACTTTTGTTCTTCAGTGTTAATTGTCTTCTTAAATTATCATCGACTTGTTAAGAACAAAACAGTTCTCTTGCTTGAATTAGAAGCACCAGAAAAGAGATTCTTACCATTAAGTTTGTGGACAGAATTCAGGGGTCTGTGAACTTGAATGGGAAGTATTTTTATCTTTATTTTCATTGTCGCCAAGTTGAACTTTAGCACCTCCTTCAATTATAAGCATCAGCAGCAAACCATAGTAGCATAAGCTCTACCTGTGACTTTATTGCCAATACAAAGCACAGATATTTTCATACCGTATTTATTGTTGCAAATATCTTAAAATATTGTTTGTGCTCCCTCAAAATTGTAGTAGATGTTAGACCACTTGCTAAGTCTTGTTATACATCTTATACATACCATATTTGTAAATTATTTGATAATTGTGTTTTTCAGTATAATTGATTTCTTTTGAAATGTTAAGTATTTTATACTTTTACAAATCTTATTCCAAGGGATCCAATCCACAGGCTTCATTAGATTGCCAGAAAGGATCAGGTACCAAAGAGTGGGTGGGAACACTAACCGTGCTCCTGTCTAGAATCCTCTCATCCTAAATCATTTTCTTTCTTTCTTTCTTTCTTTCTTTTTTTTTTTTGAGATATTTCTCTTAAATGAATTTTTTTTTATTCTTACAGTCATCTCATCATTATATTTTTTTTAACTGTAGCTGACTCCACTGGAACTCATTCTCTGTACACAACATACAAAGACTATGAGATTATGTTCCATGTTTCCACCATGCTGCCATACACACCTAACAACAAGCAACAGGTAAGAGAGCCTCACCTTATCCGTGTTTTCAGCCTTGTTTGATTTTCCCCAGAAGCCTAAGTGACAACTTTGTAAAATCTTAAACCAGAATTTAGGGTTGCACCTGTCAGAGCAGCAGGAGGCTTTCTGCGTTGTGGAAGTGAGGAATAGCAGATGAGCTAAAAACAAATGAAGAGACACAAATTCTAGGTTAACAGCCAGCTGGATGGCTTTGTGAATTAATCATTTGCTTTTCACCCACGGGGATTGAGGTTTTCATGAAATCTGAAAAGAACAAGTTGAAATCATTGGTGATTAGATGACTCTGCAGTGTTGCAAAAACACGTATGAGTGGGTGAAGTTTCATCTCAAGAGGCCAGTGTACAAAGCAGAAAAGTACTCATGTTTCATTTTAGATTTCAAAGGAGATTTAATATACTAACTTAGAGAAAAGTCAAAATAAAGGTCAGTGGAATCTGTGAAGAATATTCTTTCATCACATGTTTCATCAGGAAGTAGCAAAAAACATAGATAACAATTGCATGTTGCATACACAGAGATTCTCTTAAGATGGTCTAAAATCTCAAAGCCTGATTGCTAAAATGTGAGATAATAGTTAAAATGTAGAAACACAGGAAGAGACAGCTTGGCCAAAATGGAAGCTGGCAGTATTATTACAGAGAATATGTGGTAGTTGTTATTAAAAAAATATTTCAAAACAATACCAAACCCAAACTGAGAGCTAACAAACTCTCCTTTCAACATCAGGCTAGTTTTACTTTTAATTTTAAAATGGATAAGGATTTTTGTGATTGTCAGTCATTGTGCAGACAATGCACAGGCCAGCTGCAGAACAGATTGCAGCCTCTTTCAAAGAATTTAACCAAAAGCCGATCTAACTTTGGGTTCGATCAAATCACAAATCTAGGTAACAGAAGTTTGCCTTTCATGATCACTCAGATCATGAAGTTGTGAAATCTCTCAAATCAGAGACAGGAAACACAGTAGTGAATCAGCTCTAAGTCTGAAATTAACGTATGTTAATGTAAACTCCCTGGTTTATACTTGGTTGACAATTTGTTTTATGCAGATTTCAAGTTCTAGATCTTTTGGAGAGGGAAACATCATGCTAAAAAGTGCTACTAGACTTCTAGCCAGCTATGATGGCTCATGTCTATAATCCCAACACGTTGGGAGGCCAGAGTGGAAGGATCACTTGAGTCCAGGAGTTTGAGACCAGGCTGGACAACGTAGTGAGACCCAGTCTATTCAAAAATAGCCAGGCATAGTGGCATGGCACCTGTAGTGCCAGCTACTCAGGAGACTGAGGCCGTAGGATCACTTGAGCCCGGGAGTTTGAAGTTGCAGAGAGTATGATGATGCCACTGCACTATAGGCCGATAACAGAGTGAGACAAAAAGAACAATATACTTGATTTCTTTTTCTTTTCTTTTCTTTTTCTTTTTTTTTTTTTTTTTTTTTGCAGTTTTTGGCCGGGGCTGGGTTTGAACCCGCCACCTCTGGCATATGGGGCTGGCGCCCCACTCCTTTGAGCCACAGGCGCTGCCCTATACTAGATTTCTTATTCTGACCAGTCAGTAGATTAAAAATTTAAGAACATTAACAAATGATCTTTGAAGGGGAGATAAAGTCTTTTTCTACCTGATCATTCAAAGAGAAGCGTGAGATTTGTGAAGGTTAAAAATTTAGTAACGGGATCCAATTAATTATTTCTAACTAAATGAGTTGAAGTGCTGGACAGAGAAAGTTAGCATTTAGATGGACAGCTATCTAAATTATTTAATTTTAGTGTCAAATCAAAGCAAAAATGTTACAGTCTAATCCAAATGAGGAAGTAATTGGCACTGCTACTTTTCAATCTCTACCTAAAAAATATATTTACTTCTTCAGAGCTTACTCTATAATCAGAAAAGAACAAAATGTATCTCTTTTCCATGCATTTTTTAAGTGATATTTTCCTATTACATATAGTGTGAGGTAGATAAATGGATTTGTTTCTATTTGAATTCTTTATTAGAACTTACTTTCTTTCTTCTTTCTTTCTTTCTTTCTTCTTTCTTTCTCTCTCTCTCTCTCTCTCTCTTTGTCTCTTTCTCTCTCTCTGTCTGTCTCTTTCTCTCTATTCCTTTCTTTTTTTGAGACAGAGTCTTACTCTGTTTCCCAGGCTAGAGTGCCATGATGTCTGCCATGATGTCAGCCTAGCTCACTGCAACTTCAAATTCCAAGTGATCCTCTGGCCTCGGCCTCCCAAATAGCTAGGACTATAGGTACCTGCCATAATGCCCAGCTAATGTTTTCTGTATTTAGTAGAGATGAGGTCTTGCTCTCACTCAGGCTTGTCTTGAACTTCTGAGCTCAAGCATTCCTCCTGCCTTGGCCTCCCAGATTGCTGAGATTACAGGCGTGAGCCACTACACCAGCCCAAGACATCTATCAGGCCACACATTCCATAAAGAATGACTTTATGCAAAAACAGTACCAACCCAAACACAAAAAGTATAATGATGTCATCTATGCAGGAATTGCATAATCCATAATTAGTATTTTCTTTGGGTGTGTTCAAGATCTTGGGTAGATCCGTCTTTTAATTATTGGTATATTTGACATAGCAATCAATACAGACCAGCATTTATTTTCATAACATTGGATTATATAACAAGTTTAGAAATGAAGGAAACTTCCTCAGTAGGAGACAGTTAGGGATGCTTTCAAATTCCTGAGATTAAAAATACATTTCCTAAATATTCTAACTCCCAGTTCTCAACCTTAATCTAAAAGTTATTGTTTCTCCCAGTCGGCAGCCGATACTAGATCATTGATACTTCTGGTGTGTAATTTGTGTACTCCAGTGTCACTAGAGAATTGATAAAAACAACAAGTTTTATAAGGACAAGCTTAGTTTCTATAAATGTCACATTTCATTGTTTTGCTCTTCTGAGAGCCTCCATACAGTATAGATGAGAAATATCAATTTTGTTCAATTTTTCTTTTTACTATTGAATCAAACCCCTGAAAAGGCACTGCTTTAGTGTGATTCCGGATGTCTGATCGTGAAGCCACCCATCCAAAATGCTGTTTAATGTGAAACAGAAGGTGGTCTTAAGCAGCTTTCTCTGTAATTAAAGAAGCTATTTAAACTTGAAGTTTAATCTGCTTTTGAATTTTTACAACTTGCTGGAATATTACTAATTTTTCCATTCCTAGTTTCTGACACAAAAAGTATATCACAAAACACCTAAGCTACATTTTCTTTAAATGAAGCCAATTAAACCAGAACATAAATTGCACTGTAATTACTTCAGCCATTCCCATCTCTAAAGATCGTCCCTCTAGTAAGTTTCTTTCTTATGTGAAAATGGAACAAAACTGTTGTTATGGAAACTGAGGATTCAGAGAGTCAGGGACTTGGCATAATATGCCAAATATCGGTTAAATCTATTTGAAGGCTATATCTTTAATGCAAATTTCAGCATATTCATTTCTCTGTCTTCTTCCTTGGAGGGAATGATAAGACAGGCTAAAAAATATTGACAATAATTGTGTAGATTACCTACCCTAATAAATACTGATTAGTAATGAATGTTTTAAATACAGTTACATAAGGGAATTATTTGGGAGGAGAAAACCAGAGCCCTGTCATTTATGTTGGTTGCTTATTTTTTCTTGTAGCTCCTACGGAAGCGGCATATTGGAAATGACATCGTAACAATTGTTTTCCAAGAGCCTGGAGCACAGCCGTTCAGCCCAAAAAACATCCGATCTCACTTTCAGCACGTTTTCGTCATTGTCAGGGCGCATAATCCCTGCTCTGACGGTGTCTGTTACAGGTGTGTATTGGTGCCACCGTGGTGGCTGGGTGGACCTTGGCACAGAGGCCCCATCTAGCTCTGCTCTCTGAAATGGCAGTGGCCCCTTCCTATTTATTTTTATCTTTAAACTGTGCATGCCGATGGCTGAGTTCACATGCTGATGTAATCGGTGGCATTGACATCCTCAGACATGTTGTTTAGACACTTGCCGTTTCCATTTGCACCTCCTTCTTAGGTGAAGTCCTTCATCCCTGCCATCTGGTCACCAGCTAATTACTCATATTGCTAATTATATTTTTCTCTTGGCATGGCAAAAGCAGAGAAGAATGATCAGAATAAATAGGGAAGAGAAGTTCCTTTTTTAGAAAAGTATTATTTTTTAAAAGGCCCAAACCCTTGCCTCAGACTTAACGTGATGGACACTAACACTTCTGACTACAAGCTTGAAGGTATTTCTCTGTAAGCACTTTTTGAGATTGTTTCCATGTTGCCTAGTGGCTTATTCTCATGAGTATAAGCCTGCAGGCCTCTATCTGTGGAGGCCTTTATAAGAAGACCAGGGTGGTTGGGTGTTGCAGGGGAAGGGAACCTGTGATGCTGGCTTGATGTGGGTGTCGTGCCAGGATGTAAAAGAATAATGTTCCAGCATTTGTAAGATGTTTATTTTATTTTTTTTTTTAATTTCAAAAAATTAAGGGGGCATAAATGTTTTTGTTACCTGCATTGCTTTTATAATGCCTGAGTCCCAGCAGTGAGAGAGCCCATCATCCAAATGGGGTTCACTATACCTGTTAGGTAGGTTTTTGCCCCTTTCCTCCTACCCCTGAAGGCTTTTGTGGCTTGTTTGTTTTTTGAGACAGAGTCTTACTCTGTCACCATGGCTCACAGTAACCTCACTCTTGGGCTCAAGCAATCCTCTTGCCTCCGCTGCCTGAGTAGCTGGGACAACAGGCACCTGCCACGAAGCCCAGCTAATTTTTTCTGTTTTTAGTAGAGATGGTGTCTTACTCTTGCTGAGGCTGATCGTGAATCCTGAGCTCAAGTCATCCATCTGCCTCCTTCTCAGAGTGCTACCATTACAGATATGAGCCACCACACCTGGCCTAAAGACATTTCCAGTATGCACCAATCATTTCAAAATACAGAGGTTGAACATGTCTATACTGCCTAAAATAGGGGTGGTTAGGCTTTGTTAAGTTTGAATATTTGTCTTTAAGAAGTGACCAACACTGACGTGACGATTGCTATGTGAGATCTATAACTGTCTAATTCTAGGAATGCTGCAGGTTAATTCTTGGAGGAGAGCAAGCGGAGTTTAGGGGAGAAAACAAGTAAAGGTTACTTGGAGGTCCTGCTGGCTGCCACCATCTTGCACATATCACAGTAATGGCACTGCTTGAGCTCGTGCTGTAATCCCAGCATTAGTCTAGGCAACTTACCTCAGCCCAGGGGGCTTATGCTGATTTTGTGAGGACTTTTGCAAACCTGTGAGGTAGATCCTGTTTTTGTCTCCAATTTCAGATAATGCAATTTGAGCACCCGGTGGCTGGTGACTCTCCTGCAGTGAGCTGGCAGTGCTGGGTCGTCCGGCTGGTGTCCAGTAAGGCCGATCCCAGAGCCTGCACTCCTGACACTGCTGTTGTGCTGGCTGTCACCCATGCCAGGGATTCCAGGTCTCTCGTTTCTTAGGCTCCGGGGGTAGGAACAGCAATGGGAGAGACCCAGATCTGGATTCTCTTATCAAGGATATAGTCACTGAAAGTTCCTTTGTCTAGTTGTAGAAGGAAAGAGTAAGCACAGAACATTCAACTGTAATTGGAATGGATAACTGTTTTCACTTACAAAGTACACTGAGCACTTAAAACACACCTTGTACTTGACTCATGCAAAGAACTTCATATTACTCTGTAGATGGAAAGCTAAACCCTTTTTGAATGGACGCTAGGAAGTTGGGGGACTGGAAAGCTATGCGATTTCTTTCAAAGAGATTTTCTTTTTTTCAAGACTTAATCTAAACCAGTACTGTCCAAGAGAAATGTAATGTAACCCACATGTTAATTTTATATTTTCTAATAGCCAGATTTTTTAAAAAGGTAATAAGATGTAGGTGAAAGTAATTTTGGCCCTATTTTTAACCTGATATTATATATTTACATAATATATCAAAATGAATTACCATGTATTTTTTAATGTTGAAAAACCATTGTGACATTTTACATTTTTCATACTAAGTCGTTAGAATCTGGAGTGCATTTTGGATTTACAGTGCCTTTTTTTTTTCCTTCTCATTATTTTGCCCTGGGTAGAGTACCTGAGCATCAGCCTAGCTCATAGCAACTTCAAACTCTTGGGTTCAAGCAGTCCTCTTGCCTCAGCCTCCAGAATAGGTGGGACTACAGGCATTTACCACCATACCCGGCTAGTTTTTATACTTTTATTAGAGACAGGGTTTCACTCTTGCTCAGGCTGGTCTCAAACTCCTGAGCTCAATCAATCCTCCTGCCTTGGCCTCCCAGAGCGCTGGGATTATAGGCATAAGCCACCACAGTCAGCCAGCTCACAGCACATTTCAATTAGGATGCCAAATTTTCATTGGTAATTCTTAATCTGTATTTAAATTTCATAAACTTTATCATTGAAAAGGTAGATAGATATATATACACACACACGTATATATACCCAAATTGTTCCAAGTACAGTTTTTAAAAGCTCGCAAACTGAATTATCAGTGTTTTAAATTTAAATTAATGAAAATTTAATTAATATTCCTTGGTTGTACTAACCACGTGCTCCGTAGCCACACGCGGCTAGTGCCCACTGTCATGTGTGAGCCAGCTGTTAGGAAAGGGTGTGGCCTTCTTCCATGCTTTGTTGTTTTATTTTATCCCTCCCTCCCTGAAACTTTTGATTTTTGCTGTCTCTTTCTATTATTTTTAGTCTGTTGCCTGGAAATCCCATCTCTTTAACCCAGCATGTGACACTGGGAGGAGGACACTGAGATTCCCTGCCCCTGACACGTGGGCAGGTCTGGAATTTGCTAGTTGGCCAAGCTTACTTGAAGGACCAACACACAGTTTTTAAACTGTGGATTTGGCCTGTAATAAATCCAAGAGAACCTGTCAGCTTGTAACATTACTCAAAGAGATCACAAGAAATTATCAAGTAGTTGACCTTCTCCTGTTGTAAGCTCTAGGTAATTATTCTCCCTTCTTCTCAGAAAAGGTAGGCCCCTTTCCTGGAGTATGCTGTGATGTCAAGAGGTTTTCGAGGGCACAGAGTCTATAGGGTACCTCTCTCATAGCCTTTCATGTTGAAAGGGGAGATGAGAGTGGTTCATTTCCTTATGAAAATAAATGTATTATAAAGTAGAATAGAACATTTGTATTAATTCTAAGATAAAACATGGATCTTCAAAGAATTTCTATATCCATGAGTTTTTCTCCTACGAGGGATGTGAATTTAAAGGCATCTTTCTTGTTATGTTTTTACTAAAGTCTAAAAAAATAAAATAAAGGCATCTTTCATTAGGAGTACTTTGGTGGGGAAGTTTAGAGATGCATTGATTTACTCTCATTTTATCTAAAGGTAACTTTCCCTAAGGAATGTAGCTACAGTCGTTTAAATGCTTTTTATCATTTAAAATCTCTTGGTGCCATCTCTCTCCACCATGACCATTCGTATATTTATTTACTTACACACCTACTTGGTACTTGAAATGTGGAAAGTAGAAAAGTTTCCTTAGGTGTGTCTTGCTGTAGCAGTATAGAGAATGTGGAGTGGTTATAGGCTGAAGTTATAACAGTCAAGAAGATGGGATTTGGTGTGTATTTTAAAGCACAAATGGCTGGAATTCAGTGGGATGGAGAAATCATTCTAGCAGTGCTCAGTGGTAGTCTGGACAGAGACCAGAGAAGGGAGGAAGCGCCGTGACAAGGCTACTGACGTAGGAAAGATAACTACTCATTGGGCCTTTGCAATGCCAGACCATCAAAGTAACACCATATAAATAGAATTTTAGAAAAAGTTTATCTGATGTCTCCCGGCAAGCTAATTTGTACACATATTGATAAACTTGGAGGTTGTTGCTGTCCATTTAAATTTTTCACAATTTCTTTATCCAGCCCTTATCATATACACCTCTGAGTCCACCACCCATAGGCCTGTAACAAACTGGTCAACATACAGAGGTGGTCGATATAAGGAACGAGGTCTATGGCACTGACATATACATGGTGCATGTCCAATGTGAAAATCAGATCAACTTAAGGAGGTGTTCAGTACAGGGAGGTGGTCAACTCTGGAGGTTCTACTGTATATGCAAGGCACACTGTCGTAGGCCTTAGGTTGTAACAGGAGAAGAAAAAGACAAAAATCCCCATAATAGATCCAGAGATGAGGTCCTAAAATAATGTAGTATTATATATCTCCCTGGAGACTAGAAAGTTCGTCTGGGAAAAAGAGGCCGGTTAACCTTCAATAGTCATGATATAACCAAGAATGCAGAAACCAGTTACTAAGTCTGCACGCTAAAGCTTATCCTATGACTCCAGGATAAGAGAGCTCTCCAGTCTATTATTTTATTTGTATCATTGCAATGAGCTTAATTGTCTAGTCCTGGTTGGTGGAGCAAATTAGAAGCAATGAAATCTAAAAAAAGAAGCAGCAGTTAATGGCACATCTATGCTAAAGACATTGGTATGTGATTACTGAGAGAGGAGATGAAGAAAACTATGTCAGAGATACAAAGTGAATAAGTATAGCAGTCTGGAATCATTTGGTAGTGGTCTCCCTTTATTTACAGGGATATTTGTATTCTGAGACCCTCCTAGTGAATGCCCCAAACTGAGACAAGTAGTCCCAGCTAGTTGGGAGGCTGAGGCAGAAAGGAGGCTGAGGGGGTCACTTGAGCCCAGAAGGTGGAGGTTGCTGTGAGCTAAGCTGACGCCATGACACTGTAACATGGGCAGTAGAGCAAGACTCTGTCTCAACAAATCCAATATATGTTGTGTTTTTTCTGTACATACAAACCTATGATGGTTTAATTTGTAAATTGGGATAAGATATTCACAATAATAGAATAGAACAATTATAACATATTTTGTGAATGTGGTCTCTCTTTGTCTGACAATATCTTACTGTGCTATACATACCACAGGTAGTTGAACCCATAGAATGTGACATTGCAGATCAGGGTAACTAGTGTATATGGCATCACTTGCCTAAGGACTTCACTTTGTAAAACACGCTATAGAATGTCATCATTTTTGAACAACTAGTGAATTAGTGTATCTGGGCATTGATCATCAAAGGCTGCAAATATCGGCTCAGCGCCTGTGGCTCAAGCGGCTAAGGCGCCAGCCACGTACACCTAAGGTGG